>NC_140769.1:289552281-290152281 GCF_044657685.1 Stegodyphus dumicola | reverse complement strand
TAGATAACTGTTTATTACAGAAAGGCTTCATAAAAATAGATCAAACTAGAAAATATTTTGTAGAAAAAGCATTTTCTAGTAAAAAAAGTATATCGAGTGAATTTGATAAAAAGGGATCTAAATTTTAGTTCAATAAGTAGAAATAACAAACAAAAGAAAAAAAGAGAAAAAAAAGGAAAAGGGGGGGGGGAAGAGTCTTATTTTTGAAAAATTCTTAGCTAATGAAGGGGCAAACTATGCTCGATAAGGCATTAGAGATGAAAGTTAATACCCGTATGTCCAGTATCTTGTGTGGCTCTGGTAGTAAATCTGCCGACAAGATTCGGCAGATTTACTACTTTCTTTCTTATAAAAAATTATTATTTCTTATTTTCGAAAAATGTTTAGCTAATGAAGGGGCAAAGTATGTTCAATAAGGCATTTGAGATGAAGGTTAATACCCGCATGTTCAGTATCTTATGTGGCTCTGGCACAGATTTACTTGCTTTCTTTCTTATATAACCTTTGGTTTGATAAAAAAAAAAAAGGTAACCCAACATACTACAGAGAAAATCTAAAAGCAGGCATAAATCTAGAGAGGATGTCCAGTATCTTAAATGGCTCTGGTAGTATATCTGTTGAGTCTTTTCAAGCCTTATATAACCTTTGATCCACTATACTGTTAGCCTTGGGCAAATATCGTTAAGCGTAGACAGAGACATAATAGACTGTAAGCCGCAAGGTTGAAGGGATAGAGCTTCATTAAAATCAAATTAGGAATGGTCGACAGTTTTAAGATAACCAGAAGACAACATTATTTATATTGTTAGAGGAGAGATACAGATAACGTTCCCGGAATCGAAGAGCACACCATGTTATGAAAGTTTATAAGTGAACTTGGGAAATCCTGATCATTCTTCCTAAAAGGAGTATTAATGGACAAATATAAATGCGAGGAAGTTAAAAACATGATCAGGAAGTCAGATCCGGCATATTACTAATGAAATTGGGAGGGAAGGTCGGTGGTTAAATTTACCCTTAACAAGGAAACGCTTTGAGTACAAAAGAAGTACAAAAGAAGCTCACAATAACGGATACAAAAATGTTAAGGATAGCTTGGGTATCTCAGCACGATGCGACCAAGAAATTCAAATGTTTAATGCATTACTTTAATGAAAAATCTCTAAAATCCTGTTACTATCAAGTAAATGGTAATAAAGCTGTTGGGGTAGATAAAGTAAATAAGCAAAGTTTATGGTCAAACTTGGATAGCAATTTAAGAAAGCTAATAACTAATATGAAACAAATGCGCTATAGACCTGGATATATACGTCAAATATCTATCCCAGAGGAAGATAGAATAGGCAAGATTCGTAATTTAGGGATTAGTAATTTTGAGGATAAACTGGTTCAAAAGATGATGCAACGAGTTCTTGAAAGCATATATGAGCCTATATTGCTAGATTGTTCATTTGGATTCAGACCTCCAAGGAGCTGTCATTTAGCAATTAAGGAACTACGCAATCATATTCCAGACCTGTACAAGCTGTCATTGATGTCGAGTTGGAAAACATTTTCGGAAACATAAATCAAGAAACACTGACTAAAGTATTACAGATAAAAATCAAAGACAGTCGTCTTATACAATATATTAGCAGAATGTTGAAATCAGGTACATTATCAAATGGGGAAATGAATATTCATGAAACAAGGTAGTTGCTGCAGCACTATCCTTGCGACTATTTCTGCACATTATGTAATAGACGAATGGCATGAAAAGTTGTTAAAATTTATTGCAAAAGCGAGGTAATATTATTACGTTATGGAGATGATATACGTATCTGTTGCCAATATGAAAATGATTCCAGATGGATTAAGGTCAGCTTTAGCCAAACGTCTGTCTAGATTCAAGTTGCAGTTGAATGCAGAGAGGACAAAAATGCTAAACTTTAACCGTAATAAAGATAATTTCTTAGGCTTTTCTTAGGCATTTAATTTCTTAGGCTTTCCATTTTATTGGGGCAAATCCCGTAATGGACTCGGATACACGAGTTCAACACAGAAGGTAAAAGAATGAGACCAAAACTTTCGAAGGTGAGCCAATGGGTTAAAGGTGTTCGTAATTAATATAAACTCAAAAGAATATGGTAAAAACTTTATATTAAACCTGAAAGTCACATTCAATATTATGGCTAAGCTATAATATTAAAGGTATAGAAACTTTCCTGCATCATACAAAGCAGATCATGTTTGTTTAAATGGTTAATCCGAAGGAGTCAAAGGAAATCGATTAATTGGAAAAGGTTTCATTTATTTCTATCAGCTAATCCACTTCCAAAAGCAAAACTCATCTATACACTTTTCTGAATCTACAGCCCGATCAAGTGAGTGAATTTATCTTGAACTCATTGCAAGAAATTTGCACGATGATGGTTCTAAAGAGGGACGTAAGTGATACTTCTACTCTCTCATTAGATTAGTTCTATCAGTGAATCCATAACTGTCAGATAACCCCTGATTAAACAATACTTCATTAGACTTTTCAATGGCCTTTACCGAGTCTGCAAATAAAATCGTGTAAGTGCTTATTATTAACTATGCTAGCACCAGTACTAATGATAAATGAAGAATAAGCAATGGAACAAGAACAAATAAGCATAGATCCCAATCTACTAAATGAATTAGGGAAGATTTAGCATTTCTCAGCAAGCAACTATAAAACTCACCATAGAACGTGCCATGGATGTAGAATTAGAAAATCACCTTGGTTATGAATAGCATGCTATAGAAGGCAAGAAGACAGGATTTAAATTATTGGAGCACATTAGCCATATCGGATGGGATATGCCATATCGTATTGCTATACGGAGAGTACATTATAAATAAAAATTTGATTAAATGATTTAAGTCTTAGCGTACATTTACGCACCATTTTGCCTAATACCCTTATTAGGTCAGCATCGGAGGAAGGAAGATATCCAAGTAAACGACGAATAGTCTGACAATGCCGTTTTAAACTGGCGATCGGTAGGTTCGTACAAAGAAAAAATATTATAAGGAACCCCAAGCTGTTGAAAAAGGTACTGAATAACATCGGAACTGATATCCCAGGCTGATCCAGGAAACCTGCCATATATCTCCATAAATTTTAACTGGCCAGAAAAACTAAGGCGACCTTTATCAGTCAATAGCGAAATTTGTTCTGGAGTCAATACCCAGACATCTTTCCATTCAGATTTATCTTGCCCAGTATCTGTGAATACTGTAGTATACTACTTTTTTCCTTGCAAACTCTCGCAAATGTCCCCATATTGTAGCTTCGCTCCCAAGGGGCCTAAGAGCATCAGTTTTGGATTTTATTTATATTAAATGAGCCATATATATTATTTATACAAGGTTTTTTCTTCTCTTTTAGTCCATAAGCTGTAATTATCCCAGATTGGCATAAAAGCATTTTGCATATTGCTGCTGATTTGAGTAATCAGTTGTGTATACCTTTTTCCATGAGTTTTTTCACACAATTCTTTACTGAAGTAAACTTTATCGGCAAATACTTTGCTTATCAAATTTTTTAATAAATTGTCTACTGGGAATTTATCATTGATTTTACCTGTAGTAAAGGAAAAATTCATAATTCCTCCTAAATAATTGACAATCAAATGTAATGATCCAAAAAACCAACCAGTTGAGGTTTTACCTTTGCTAGCAATAATTTAAACACCTTGTGTCTATAAGCTCTTTTGATTTTACATACCTTAAATAGAGGTTGCATCCATAAAGTAACAACCTGTTTTCGTTTTGGAAAGACTTTGTGTGAAAAAATTATTTAAATGTATTAATGTACGAAATTATTTAAAGATTATCAAAAATATTTCATATATAAAATAACATAGATGTAGAAACATAGTCAACTTCAATGACCGCATTAATCTAAAAAAATTTTATTATATTCTGCTAAATTTTTACAGTTATTGAACTAATAATTTTTTTAATTTCCTATATATTTCAGCCTTATATTCAAAATATATATAGATTTATTCAAATATGATGCATTTTCCTTTTAAAAAAAACATAATTAACACATACTAATACACTCTGACTTTGAACAAACAACCACATCTTTTATTTACGAAGAAAAGGTTAATTTAAAATTGTATTTATTTTTTAATTATTTACATTTTCTCTGATGTAAACAAATAACAACATAAATTAGAAAAATGTTATTTAAAATTTTATTACTTCTTACTACAGCTTGATGTTTCGATTCTGATAAAGCTTGTAGTCTTTTACAGAAGTTAACTAAAAATTCATCTTCATCATGGATTAAAGATGCTCAGAGGTTAAGAACTGGGATTTAAGGTTCAGGGTTTGGAGTAGATAAATGCAAAAATATATTACCCCGTAAATTTTATTACTATATTTTATTTTATTACTTTTCTTGATGTTTCTATGATTTAATTTTTGATGCATAGCATATGATCTGCATAGCAGAAAAACATTTATGGCTATTATCACGTGCTGTGCTTCATTTATGTATGATATGCATTACACCCACTGTATTTGCATTTTAGTATTAAGAAGTGTTATAATAATAACTATAAAATTTTCTAGGAACCAATTAATTACTTCTCCCCTTTTTTTTTCTTGTTGGAAAAGTTTGTTTAGATCTCAAATGGACAGGATTTGTTTGTCCAAGGATATGAAACGGGTTAATGACATAACACCAAGGCACTACTGGATTCCCCCCCCCCAAAAAAAGAACACTAACCTTCAAACCCACATTTAAAAAAACATTTATTCACAGATCATCAACAGCATGAATCTGTTCTCATACTGCAATTCTAATATGCAGTTTTTTTTTAATGTTGTTTTTGTTTTATATCCTGCACTTTCATATACATTGGGTTTAATTCTTAGACATCCTATAATTTTATCACTAGCTTTGAAATTGTCTTTTAAGGAAGAAACTACTTCTCATCCAAGGTCCTCACAATTAAATTCAATAGTGGATTTTCTTGGGATAGGGCAGAACATTCTAAGTATTAAAAAGATAATGGCTAAAATTAACTGTTTAATTCTCTTCAGAAATAGAAGAAAATTAAAATATCATGCTAATACTTTTATCCATTACATGCAACTAATATCTTCTTCTGGTCTTAAAATAAACTCCCTGATTATTAACTCATAATAAAATTACAGAATGAATAATGACAAAATGGCATTTGACAGGTGATGCGCTAGGATGCCTTCTCTTCAATTTGGTCCTAGAAAAAGTAATAAGAGATTCAAATATCTTTCATAAACTGGTACAGATATTGGCTTTTCCTGATGACATTATCATTATTACTACAATACAAGCTGTACTAAAATGGGCTTTTATATCTCTAGAGGAAGCTCAAAGGAGGGGCCTGACAATTAATGAAAATAAAATATATGCCATGCACTAAATGAGGCATCTAGATAGGACACTTAAGACATGGGAGAATATAAATTTAAAAGTGTTGCCAGCTTCACATATTTAAGGACTGAAACTTCAACAGAAACAATATTACTACAAAAATACAAAAGAGAATCACTGCAGTCAATAGCTGCTTCAGTGGAATGCAAAAATATATGTACTCAAATGTAGGTCAAAGAAAAACAAAGGTTTTACTGTATAAGACCAATTTTGACATATGCATATGAAACGACCGTGATGCGCATAAATGAGGATATTGTTACGAAATGTCCAGCCGCGGTGAGATACCCTCCCCGCAAAACAGTTTCAGTGTTGCCATAAAATGGCAAGATAAGGCAGAGTTGCCACATTTGGCGAGAAATCGCCCATTTGGCGACAAAACTGGCGATATGCCATGGACGGATGGAAAACCTGCTGGAATGAATTCTTACTGGTTTAGCCCAGAATGTTCCCAAACACCAGTCAAAACTTATATAAACCCTGCTGGTACGCTAGTATCGAGTTGGTGTCTCTTCTAGCGAGTCAATCGAGTTGACAGCCCGGCAGCGAGTGCCAAGTGGGTCGTCGAGTGCACTAAAAGCTGTTATCGTTGTTAATGCATCATCGAGAGGATGTGTTGAGCTCCGGGAACGACTGAACCGAAGAGTCGGGAGCTGTGCTCTGTGTGTCGTCGAGTGCATCGCGAGTTGTAGCGTGGAGAGTCTAGAAAGTACGTGGAGTTCCGAGAACGACCAAGCAGAGTCGGGAGCTGTACTCCGAAAAGCAGAGCCGGGTGCTTTGCAGGAAGTACTCTAGTGCTTTGCCGTGAAGCTGTCTCCACTGTGATAGCCTGAGCTAACATGGAGGCTGTATCGCTGATCGTGTCAGCGTGTTTATAGTAGTTCATCGACGGCTGTAAAATGTGTTTTGGAGCTGTCCTCACAATACTGGCCAATAAAGTGTGTTTCGATACTTCATCAAGTAGTATTGTCATTATTCACTCCAAATCCTCACGAACCCCATACGAACGTGAAGGAAAAAATAACGTAACAACTGGTGTCAGAGGAAAAACGTAACAATATGTTGGGCATCTTTGAAAGGAAGGTTTTGAGAAGTACTTTTGGAGGAATACAAAAATATAGTGTGTGGCTTAGAAGATCAAATTTGAAGCTATATCGCAAATATAACGAACATGACATCATTTAAAAAAACAAAGAATAAAATGGGCAGAACATGTAAAAAAAAAAAGTCTTCAACGGCAGACCAAATCTAAGATGGTTGGACTGCCTACATAATGGCCTACTGGTCTTAAAATCCAAAAACTGTAAAACGCTAGCTGTGAGAATATTGGCCTAAAAAAAGCTTTTTGAGAACGCTAGGGTGAACTTTGGAGGATTTACTGGAGGATGGAATTATTAACTCAAGAATACTGAGGTGCATGTTATAAATTTGGGACTCCATCATAAATAAATCAATGCATTCAAAATTTATAAGGAATGAAATTCCACATAAAAGAAAAGCTCGGAAAATCCCGAATTCCAGGTACAGGAAAATTCCGCTAGTGGTATGTAAAAAACAGAATTCTCATTAAAAAAGCCAATTGAATGGGAAAATGTCAACTTTAAAATTATAAAAACAATCAACAAATTTGTTACCAACTTGAAAAGTATCACCCTACAAAAGCACATGAGTTTTTTAAATAACATTCAGTCAAAAAAGACACATATTTTGATTACTATAAAATCTCACTGTACCTGGAAAGTTGGCAAAGGTGTTGCCAGTTTTTATTGGGCAACACAGAAATAGACATTTATATGCATTAAAGACGTATATATAAATATAAGCATCTTACCAAGGTCTTCGTTCAGAAACTTTTCATATTTTCATACTGATTAATCCATAGTGTGTCTTATGAAGATTTTGAATTTGAAGGTAGCCACAGATACCAAATTATGTATCCACTTTTCAGTAGCAAGGCAACAGTTTTCTAATGCAATTATTTGTTGGGCTTTTGCTACACAGCAATACATATGCTGGCTGGATCTAACTGATCTGGTTTCTACATGAATACTCCACACTTTGGGATTCAATGCTTCGACTGCAACATCAAAAGGTATTTCGCTGATTTCAATTCAGTGTAATGGTGGTGTAATTCAAGAGGACTTGTTTTCAATTATGGTACGTTTCCGAAAACATATTTATGCTTTTACAGCGTATATCAGAAAGATGTACCGAATGATATCAATTCATCCTACTCAACAGCAGCTACAGAGAATTTTTCGGAAAGAGTCCAGCTATGGTCCAGTTAAAACTTTTGAGTTGAACACGGTCACTTATGACAAAGTGCATCTTTTTTACCCGTGAGAACATTACGTCAGCTTGCTATGGATGAGCTCACAAATTTTCTATTAGCAGCTGCAGTTCTACAGAGTGATTTTTACATGGATGATGTGCTAACAGGGTCCAATTCATTGAGTTCGGCAAAAGAGCTACAGGTTTAGCCCAGAATGTTCTCGAACACCAGTCAAAACTTATATAAACCCTGCTGGTATGCTAGTATCGAGTTGGTGTCTCTTCTAGCGAGTCAATCCCTGCAGAGTCGATCGAGTTGCGAGTTCGGCAAAAGAGCTACAGCATGAACTAACTGAGATTTTAAAGAGTGCAACTATGACTCTGCACAAATGGTGTAGAAACAATCCTGAGCTTGCAGTTAATGTTGATGATGAATACACATTTCAGTGTGAAAATGAAGTCTCAGCTCTTGGTGTTTCCTGGAAAGCATATAAAGATTGTTTTAATTTTAAGGTTAGGTTAGGCTATTTAATTACGGCAAAGCCTTGAGGTCTTCGTGGAGGTCTCTCTAAGGGAAACTGGCTCGTATACACGTTGCACTTGGGGAAAACCACGAAAACATCTAAGCAGCCAGCCCGTTCGCGGGATTCGAACCTCGAGCCAAACTACCAGTGTTCAACGACTTTCCCGCTCGGCCGCTGGTGGGCTGTTTTAATTTTAAAGTGAAAGTAGAAAATGAGTGTGGAATTACTAAAAGGCAAGTTTTGTCGGCAATAGCGAGAATCTTTGACCTACTTGGTTTATTGGATCCCGTGATAGCTAAAGCTAAAATATTCCTTTAGAGACTATGGTTTTTGAAGTTCAATTGGGACGATCTTCTACCTGAAAAGAAGCCAAAGAATGGCAACGGTTTTTCTCTGAACTGCCAAATATTTGTAAATTAGAAATTAACAGATGCATTCTTGTCACAGAAGCAATTGTTATTGAATTACACGGATTTTGTGACGCCTCCGAGTTAGCTTATGTAGCTGTAGTTTATTGAAAATCCGTCTCCCAATATGGTGAAGTAGTAATAAGGCTTGTAACAAGTAAATCAAGAGTTTCTCCTATAAAGCAAGTTACCATACCAAGATTACAGTTATGCGCAGCTGTATTGCTTGCGAAGTTATCGACTCGAGTAATATCTGTAATTATAATTAATAATGTATTTTTCTGGAGTGACTCTATGATAGTCTTTTCCTGGCTGCAAAAGGAGCTCTGCTGTATGAAAAGTTTGTTGCTAATCGAGTTGCAAAAATAGTTAATGGTTCAAAAAATGACAGATGTGCAACAGTGGCGGCACGTTCCATTCAGTGAAAATCCGGCTGATATTATCTCCAGGGGACTTGACTCAATCAAGTTTGTCCAAAGTGAACTATGGTATCCTGGTTTCTTGATGAAGGATGAGTAGCCATGTAAAAGTGATTCCTAATTTGTGAAAGATTTGTGAAAGGAAGTAATTTGTGAAAGATTTCCTTAATAAACTCAAAAAACTTAATGACTCTAAAATTTCACTTAATATAAAAGTCAATTATTTCCTAAGTGAATTCTTAAATTCAAGTAATAATTATGTTAAACTTTTGCATATTTTAAGTTATATTTACAGGTTCTACAATAATTGCAAGGCTAAGAACAAGATTAGCTGTTCTCTTAGCAGTGAGGAAATTAAACATGCGGAATTAAAACTAATCAAAATCGTTCAAGAAGAGTTTAAAAAAGAATTGGCTAGTCTCCAGAAAGATGGTAAAGTGGTTCCAAAATAGTAAGTTAAAAAAATGTATCCCTTTTTAGATAAAGAAAATATTTTGCGAATAGGCGAAATAGTAAGTATAACTTTGAAAGAAATTTCCTATAATATTGCCGAAAAATCATAGATTAACGATCTTATATTTCTCTCTAATCTTGAGATGATCTATATCATCTCAAGATTACATGCACAAAAATACATGCACATTGGACCTCAAGGATTACTGTGCAATATTAAGACAGAAATTTTGGACTTTAGGTGCTCGTAATCTTTGTAGGAAAATAGTCCATGACTGTATGATTTGCTTTAAAGCAAAACCAGTCCCTAGTGACCAGCTCATGGCCCATTTACCACAAGAAAGAGTTACACCAAACTTCCCAGGAGTTGATTTTTCTGGGCTATTTATGATAAACTACAAAAATCAGAAGAAAGGAGTTCTAAATAAAAGTGAGGAGTAAAGTTCTTAATAAAAGGCGTATTCTTCTAGTGAGGCCTTTATCACAGCATTAAAAAGATTTGTTAGCAGAAGAGGTAAGTGTGCACGTACCTTTTTCGACAACGCGAGAAATTTTGTTGGAAGTAATTTAGAACTGAAAAAAACTGAACAAGTTGATCAACAAACCAGACGAGAAGTTGGGAATTATTTATGCGTCGAAGGTATTGATTGGACTTTCATTCCTCCACGTGCTGCTAATCACAGAGGACTCTGGGAGGCACCCGTCAAGTACGTCAAACATCATCTCAAACGTGTGGTGGGAAATTTAAAATTAACATTGGAGGAATTTTTAACTATAATTACTCAAATTGAGGGGATACTTAATTCAAGCCCACTGTATCCTATGTCAGCTGAGTTAGATGACTTTGACGTCTTGAAGCCTGGTCATTTTTTGATTGGAAGACCAATAACTGCATTAGTAGAACCCAGCATTTTAAATGCAAATGATAACATGTTAAACAACTGGAAAAAATTAACGAAAGTAATTCATTCCATCTGTAAATGTTGGTTAAACAATTATTTAAGTACACTTCAACAAAGAAATAAATGATATTATGGAAAAAATATTGTAGAAGTTTGTACTATGGTTATTCTATGAGAAGATAATACACCTGTTTAATAATACACCACTAGGTAGAATTATAGAAGCCCAGGAGGATATACCTGAGGACTAACTGTTGGCCTGCCTGGGTGGGTAGGCCTCGGTGTGGGACGGCACCATAGTTTTCTAAGTAATGACAATATTGTGAACTGCAGCCCGCGTAGTACTGGTAGGTAGTCTTTAAATGACCAGTCAGATCTCCAAAGTCACAATTTCCCGCCACAGTGAAACCTGAGAATCGGGAATGGTAGCCCCGCGGGCACAGGAGGTAGCCGTGGTTATCATAGACCTGTTATATACTAGACGGAGCATCGCCATTCAAAACCGGGTGAAAAAGTGGCACAGGAATGAGCTGCAGGAGTTTGGGCATAAATGGAACTGAATCCAGACTTTGGTGTACTATCGCCATGGCTGGCGATTTTTTCCTCTCTTTTCTCTCAGTTCGAAATGCGAACTTGGAAAGACGTCAGTTCGCAGAACCTGCCGTTGAATTTGCAGAAGAGGTTAGATCGATAAACACCAGCCAAAATTAATAATTCCCTAAAATTGGACACTTTATTTTAAAATTTATTTTAAATTTTAATTTTTAAAATTTAAATAATTTTCATGCTGTAGAATAATATTTTGCAATATGTCCATCGGCGTCTACAAAATTTAAAATAAAATAAAAAAAACTGGAGAGAACAAACTAAATAATAAACTAATAACTAAATAATAAACTAAATAATAAATAATAAACTAATAGCAAACTAAAAAATAAATAAGTAAAATAAATAAATAAAAAAGAGGCTTTTTAGTACTTAGGACAGAATAAAAAAATAAAAAAATAGATAACATAAGAAGAATGAGTGTAAACAGAAAATAGTACAAAAAGGAAATTTAATATTAATACAAAAAGGAAATTTAATGTTAATACGGTGTATTACAGAGAACTACAGAGTAGGCAAATCAAAGTGAGAAAGATATTAAATAAAATGAACTAAAAATGAATGTCAATATAGCAGATATAAGTTAAAAGGAAGAGAGAGAGAGTGGTAAATAATTAAATTATGAAACAAAATGGTGGTAAATTAAGACTTCCTTTTACTAGCAAATATATATATATACATTATGCACGTTGCACAATGTAGTCGTACTTATTTTAAATAATATTAGAAGGTAAAATTTAAATAATGTTCATTATTTTTTAAAAGAAACTTAAAACGATTAAAGTTTTGAAATTTAACTGTTATATAATTGCTATTTTCTTAATACTTAACAAATTCTTAATATTTGAATAAATGCCAGAAACATGATATAAGAAAGAAAATACGTGATTGAAGGTAAACAAATTTGTTATATTTGGATGCAAGAAAAGGGGATAAAATAAAGTCATTCATGTCCCCCCCAAAAAACATAACTAATACTAAAAATACTAAAAATCCAATGAAAATACTCCAAAAAACGCATGGAAAAAATACTGAAAACCCAATGGAAAAAACACCAAAAACGCATGGAAAACATACTAAAAAACCAATCGGAAAGAACACCAAAAAACGCAAGGAAAAGATACTAAAAATTTAATGAAAAAGCACCAAAAAAAGCATGGAAGAAATACTAAATAACCAATTAAAAAAACACCAAAAAACGCATGGAAAAAATACTAAAAAATTAATGGAAAAAGTACTAAAAAAACTAAAGGAAAAAACACCAAAAAACGCATGGAAAAAATACTAAAAATCCAATGAAAATACTCCAAAAAAAGCATGGAAAAAATATTGAAAAACGAATGGAAAGAACACCAAAATCGCATGGAAAAATACTAAAAAACCAATCTAAAATAACACAAAAATCGCATGGAAAAAATACTAAAAATTCAATGGAAAAAATACCAAAAATCGCATGGAAAATATACTAAAATATTAATGGATAAAACAGCAAAAAACGCATGGAAAAAAATACTGAAAACCGATGGAAAAAAGCACCAAAAACGCATGGAAAAATACTAAAAAACCAATCGAAAAAACACCAAAAATCGCATGGAAAATACACCAAACACCGCATGGAAAAAATATTAAAAAATTAATGAAAATGCAACAAAAAACGCATGGAAAAAATTCTAAATAACCAATGGAAAAAACACCAAAAAATGCATGGAAAAAATACTAAAAATCCAATGATAATACTCCAAAAAAAGCATGGAAAAAATTTTGAAAAACAAATGGAAAAAACACCAAAAATCGCATGGAAAAAATACTAAAAATTCAATGGAAAAAATACCAAAAAACGCATGGAAAATATACTAAAAAAATAATGGAAAAAATACTTAAAAACCGATGAAAAAAAGCACCAAAAACGCATGGAAAAAATAGTAAAAATTCAATGGAAAAAATACCAAAAAACGCATGGAAAATTTACTAAAATATTAATAGAAAAACAGAAAAAACGCATGGAAAAAAAACTTAAAAACCAATGGAAAAATCACCAAAAAACGCATGGAAAACATACTAAAAAACCAACCGAAAAGAACACGAAAAAACGCATGGTAAAAATACAAAAATTAATGAAAAAGCACCAAAAAACGCATGGAAGAAATACTAAATAACCAATGGAAAAGAACACCAAAAATCGCATGGAAAATATACTAAAAATTCAATGGAAAAAATACCAAAAAACGCATGGAAAATATACTAAAATATTAATGGAAAAAACACCAAAAAACGCATGGAAAAAATACTAAAAACCAATCGAAAAGAACACCAAAAATCCCATGGAAAAAATAGTAAAAATTCAATGGAAAAAATACCAAAAACGCATGGAAAAATACTAAAAATCCAATGAAAATACTCCAAAAAACGCATGGAAAAAATACTGAAAACCCAATGGAAAAAACACTAAAAACGCATGGAAAACATACTAAAAAACCAATCGGAAAGAACACCAAAAAACGCAAGGAAAAGATACTAAAAATTTAATGAAAAAGCACCAAAAAAAGCATGGAAGAAATACTAAATAACCAATTAAAAAAACACCAAAAAACGCATGGAAAAAATACTAAAAAATTAATGGAAAAAGTACTAAAAAAACTAAAGGAAAAAACACCAAAAAACGCATGGAAAAAATACTAAAAATCCAATGAAAATACTCCAAAAAAAGCATGGAAAAAATATTGAAAAACGAATGGAAAGAACACCAAAATCGCATGGAAAAAATACTAAAAAACCAATCTAAAATAACTTAAAAATCGCATGGAAAATATACTAAAAATTCAATGGAAAAAATACCAAAAATCGCATGGAAAATATACTAAAATATTAATGGATAAAACAGCAAAAAACGCATGGAAAAAAATACTGAAAACCGATGGAAAAAAGCACCAAAAAGGCATGGAAAAATACTAAAAAACCAATCGAAAAAACACCAAAAATCACATGGAAAATACACCAAACACCACATGGAAAAAATAATAAAAAAAAAATGAAAATGCACCAAAAAACGCATGGAAAAAATTCTAAATAACCAATGGAAAAAACACCAAAAAATGCATGGAAAAAATGCTAAAAAACCAATGAAAAAAACACCAAAAAACGAATGGAAAAAATACTAAAAATCCAATGAAAATACTCCAAAAAAAGCATGAAAAAATATTGAAAAACAAATGGAAAAAACACCAAAATCGCATGGAAAAAAAAAAAACTATCGATAAAAACTAATAATAAACTAAACTAAAAAAAAAACTACTAAAAAAGCAATCGAAAATAACACCAAAAATCGCATGGAAAAAATACTAAAAATTCAATGGAAAAAATACCAAAAAACGCATGGAAAATATACTAAAAAAATAATGGAAAAAATACTTAAAAACCGATGAAAAAAAGCACGAAAAACGCGTGGAAAAAATAGTAAAAATTCAATGGAAAAAATACCAAAAAACGCATGGAAAATTTACTAAAATATTAATAGAAAAACAGAAAAAACGCATGAAAAAAAAACTTAAAAACCAATGGAAAAATCACCAAAAAACGCATGGAAAACATACTAAAAAACCAATCGAAAAGAACACGAAAAAAAGCATGGAAAAAATACTAAAAAATTAATGAAAAAGCACCAAAAAACGCATGGAAGAAATACTTAAAAACCGATGGAAAAAAGCACCAAAAACGCATTGAAAATATACTAAAAAAACAATTGAAAAAACACCACAAATCGCATGGAAGAAACACCAAAAAACGCATGGAAAATTTACTAAAATATTAATAGAAAAACAGCAAAAAACGCATGGAAAAAAAACTTAAAAACCAATGGAAAAAACACCAAAAAACGCATGGAAAAAATACTAAAAACCGACCGAAAAGAACACGAAAAAACGCATGGTAAAAATACTAAAAAATTAATGAAAAAGCAACAAAAAACGCATGGAAGAAATACTAAATAACCAAAGGAAAAAACACCAAAAAAACGCATAGAAAAAATACAAAAAAAATTAATGGTAAAATACTAAAAAACCAATGGAAAAAACACCAAAAAAGGCATGGAAAAAATACTAAAAATCCAATGAAAATACTCCAAAAAACGCATGGAAAAAATACTGAAAACAATGGAAAAACACCAAAAACGCATGGAAAAAATACTAAAAAACCAATCGAAAAGAACACCAAAAAACGCATGGAAAAAATACTACAAAATTAATGAAAATGCACCAACAAACGCATGGAAGAAATACTAAATAACCAAAGGAAAAAACACCAAAAAAACGCATAGAAAAAATACGAAAAATCCAATGAAAATACTCCAAAAAACGCATGGAAGAAATACTGAAAAACCAATGGAAAAAGGACCAAAAAACGCATGGAAAAAATACTAAAAAAACAATCGAAAAAACAATAAAAATCGCATGGAAAAAATACTAAAAATTCACTGGACAAAATACCAAAAACGCATGGAAAATATACTAAAATATTAATGGAAAAAACAGCAAAAAAACGCATGGAAAAAATACTAAATACCAATCGAAAAAACACCAAAAATCCCATGGAAAAAACACAAAAAACGCAAAAAAAATTACTAAAAAATTAATGGAAAAAACACCAAAAAAAACGCATGGAAAAAATACTAAAAAAATTAATGGAAAAAATACTAAAACACCAATGGAAAAAACACCAAAAAACGCATGGAAAAAATATTAAAAAACCAATCGAAAAGAACACCAAAAAAACGCATGGAAAAGATACTAAAAATGTAACGAAAAAGCACCAAAAAAAGCATGGAATAAATACTAAATAACCAATGGAAAAAACACCAAAAAACGCATGGAAATAATACTAAAAAATTAATGGAAATAGTACTAAAAAAACCATAGGAAAAAACACCAAAAAACGCATGGAAAAAATACTAAAAATCCAATGAAAATACTCCAAAAAAGCATGGAAAAAATATTGAAAAACGAATGGAAAAAACACAAAAATCGCATGGAAAAAATACTAAAAAACCAATCGAAAATAACACCAAAAATCGCATGGCAAAAATACTAAAAATTCAATGGAAAAATACCAAAAAACGCATGGAAAATATACTAAAATATTAATGGATAAAACAGCAAAAAACGCATGGAAAAAATACTAAAACCCGATGGAAAAAAGCACCAAAAACGCATGGAAAAATACTAAAAAACCAATCGAAAAAACACCAAAAATCGCATGGAAAATACACTAAACACCGCATGGAAAAAATATTAAAAAATTAATGAAAATGCACCAAAAAACGGATGGAAAAAATTCTAAATAACCAATGGAAAAAACACCAAAAAACGCATGAAAAAAATACTAAAAAACCAATGGAAAAAACACCGAAAAACGCATGGAAAAAATACTAAAAATCCAATGAAAATACTCCAAAAAAAGCATGGAAAAAATATTGAAAAACGAATTGAAAAAACCCCAAAATCGCATGGAAAAAATACTAAAAAACCAATCGAAAAAACCACCAAAAATCGCATGGAAAGAAATACTAAAAATTCAATGGAAAAAATACCAAAAAACGCATGGAAAATATACTAAAATAATAATGGATAAAACAGCAAAAAACGCATGGAAAAGATACCAAAAACCAATCGAAAAGAACAGCAAAATTCGCATGGAAAAAATAGTAAAAATTCAGTGGAAAATATACCATAAAACGCATGGAAAATATACTAAAATATTAATGGAAAACACAGCAAAAAGCTTATGGAAAAAATACTTAAAATCCGATGGCAAAAAGTACGAAAACGCAAGGACAAATGCTAAAAAACCAATCGAAAAAACACCAAAAATCGCATGGAAAAAACACCAAAAAACGCATGGAAAAATTACTAAAAATTAATGAAAAACCACCAAAAAACGCATGGAAGAAATACTAAAAGACCAATGGAAAAAACACCAAATAAACGCATGGAAAAAATACTAAAATAATTAATGGAAAAATACAAAAAAACCAATGGAAAAAACACCAAAAACGCATGGAAAAATACTAAAAATCCAATGAAAATACTCCAAAAAACGCATGGAAAAAATACTGAAAAACCAATGGAAAAAACACCAAAAAAAGCATGGAAGATACACCAAAAAACTCATGGAAAAAACACCAAAAAACGCATGGAAGAAATACTAAAAAACCAATGTGAAAAACACGAAAAAACGCATGGAAAAAATACTAAAAAATTAATGGAAAAGACACCAAAAAAACGCATGGAAAAAATACGAAAAATCCAAAGAAAATACTCCAAAAAACGCATGGAAAAAATACTGAAAAACCAATGGAAAAAGCACCAAAAAACGCATGGAAAAAATACTAAAAAACCAATCGAAAAGAACAATAAAAATCGCATGGAAAAAAATACTAAAAATTCAATGGAAAAAATACCAAAAAACGCATGGAAAATATACTAAAATATTAATGGAAAACACAGCAAAAAACGCATGGAAAAAATCCTAAAAATCCAATGAAAATATTCCAAAAAACGCATGGAAAAAATACTGAAAACAATGGAAAAACACCAAAAACGCATGGAAAAAATACTAAAAAACCAATCGAAAAGAACAGCAAAAAACGCATGGAAAAAATACTTAAAAACCGATGCAAAAAAAGAACCAAAAACGCATGGAAAAAATAGTAAAAATTCAATGGCAAAAATACCAAAAAACGCATGGAAAATTTACTAAAATATTAATAGAAAAACAGAAAAAACGCATGGAAAAAAAAACTTAAAAACCAATGGAAAAAACACCAAAAAACGCATGAAAAAATACTAAAAAACCAATCGAAAAGAACAAGAAAAAAAGCATGGAAAAAATACTAAAAAATTAATGAAAAAGCACCAAAAAACGCATGGAAGAAATACTAAATAACCAATGGAAAAGAACACCAAAAATCGCATGAAAAATATACTAAAAATTCAATGGAAAAAATACCAAAAAACGCATGGAAAGTATACTAAAATATTAATGGAAAAAACAGCAAGAAACGCATGGAAAAAATACTAAAAACCAATCGAAAATAACACCAAAAATCGCATGGAAAAAATAGTAAAAATTCAATGGAAAAAATACCAAAAACACATGGAAAATATACTAAAATATTAATGGAAAACACAGCAAAAAACGCATGGAAAAAATCCTAAAAATCCAATGAAAATACTCCAAAAAACGCATGGAAAAAATACTGAAAACAATGGAAAAACACCAAAAACGCATGGAAAAAATACTAAAAAACCAATCGAAAAGAACACCAAAAAACGCATGGAAAAAATACTACAAAATTAATGAAAATGCACCAACAAACGCATGGAAGAAATACTAAATAACCAAAGGAAAAAACACCAAAAAAACGCATAGAAAAAATACGAAAAATCCAATGAAAATACTCCAAAAAACGCATGGAAAAAATACTGAAAAACCAATGGAAAAAGGACCAAAAAACGCATGGAAAAAATACTAAAAAAACAATCGAAAAGAACAATATAAATCGCATGGAAAAAATACTAAAAATTCAATGGACAAAATAACAAAAACGCATGGAAAATATACTAAAATATTAATGGAAAACACAGCAAAAAACGCATGGAAAAAATCCTAAAAATCCAATGAAAATACTCCAAAAAACGCATGGAAAAAATACTACAAAATTAATGAAAATACACCAACAAACGCATGGAAGAAATACTAAATAACCAAAGGAAAAAACACCAAAAAAACGCATAGAAAAAATACGAAAAATCCAATGAAAATACTCCAAAAAAGGCATGGAAAAAATACTGAAAAACCAATGGAAAAAGGACCAAAAAACGCATGGAAAAAATATTAAAAAACCAATCGAAAAGAACACCAAAAAAACGCATGGAAAAAATACTAAAAATCCATTGAAAATACTCCAAAAACGCATGGAAAAATACTGAAAAACCAATGGAAAAAACACCAAAAACGAATGGAAAATATACTAAAAAGCCAATCGAAAAGAACACCAAAAAACGCATGGAAAAGATACTAAAAATGTAACGAAAAAGCACCAAAAAAAGCATGGAATAAATACTAAATAACCAATGGAAAAAACACCAAAAAACGCATGGAAATAATACTAAAAAATTAATGGAAATAGTACTAAAAAAACCATAGGAAAAAAAACCAAAAAACGCATGGAAAAAATACTAAAAATCCAATGAAAATACTCCAAAAAAGCATGGAAAAAATATTGAAAAACGAATGGAAAAAACACAAAAATCGCATGGAAAAAATACTAAAAAACCAATCGAAAATAACACCAAAAATCGCATGGCAAAAATACTAAAAATTCAATGGAAAAATACCAAAAAACGCATGGAAAATATACTAAAATATTAATGGATAAAACAGCAAAAAAAGCATGGAAAAAATACTAAAACCCGATGGAAAAAAGCACCAAAAACGCATGGAAAATACTAAAAACCAATCGAAAAGAACACCAAACACCGCATGGAAAAAATATTAAAAAATTAATGAAAATGCACAAAAAACGCATGGAAAAAATTCTAAATAACCAATGGAAAAAACACCAAAAAACGCATGAAAAAAATACTAAAAAACCAATGGAAAAAACACCGAAAAACGCATGGAAAAAATACTAAAAATCCAATGAAAATACTCCAAAAAACATGGAAAAAATATTGAAAAACGAATTGAAAAAACCCCAAAATCGCATGGAAAAAATACTAAAAAACCAATCGAAAATAACACCAAAAATCGCATGGAAAGAAATACTAAAAATTCAATGGAAAAAATACCAAAAAACGCATGGAAAATATACTAAAATAATAATGGATAAAACAGCAAAAAACGCATGGAAAAGATACCAAAAACCAATCGAAAAGAACAGCAAAATTCGCATGGAAAAAATAGTAAAAATTCAATGGAAAATATACCATAAAACGCATGGAAAATATACTAAAATATTAATGGAAAACACAGCAAAAAGCTTATGGAAAAAATACTTAAAATCCGATGGCAAAAAGTACGAAAACGCAAGGACAAATACTAAAAAACCAATCGAAAAAACACCAAAAATCGCATGGAAAAAACACCAAAAAACGCATGGAAAAATTACTAAAAATTAATGAAAAACCACCAAAAAACGCATGGAAGAAATACTAAAAGACCAATGGAAAAAACACCAAATAAAAGCATGGAAAAAATACTAAAATAATTAATGGAAAAATACAAAAAAACCAATGGAAAAAACACCAAAAACGCATGGAAAAATACTAAAAATCCAATGAAAATACTCCAAAAAACGCATGGAAAAAATACTGAAAAACCAATGGAAAAAACACCAAAAAAAGCATGGAAGATACACCATAAACTCATGGAAAAAACACCAAAAAACGCATGGAAGAAATACTAAACAACCAATGTGAAAAACACGAAAAAACGCATGGAAAAAATACTAAAAAACCAATCGAAAAGAACAATAAAAATCGCATGGAAAAAAATACTAAAAATTCAATGGAAAAAATACCAAAAAACGCATGGAAAATATACTAAAATATTAATTGAAAAAACAGCAAAAAACGCATGGAAAAAATACTTAAAAACCGATGCAAAAAAAGAAGCAAAAACGCATGGAAAAAATAGTAAAAATTCAATGGCAAAAATACCAAAAAACGCATGGAAAATTTACTAAAATATTAATAGAAAAACAGAAAAAACGCATGGAAAAAAAAACTTAAAAACCAATGGAAAAAACACCAAAAAACGCATGAAAAAATACTAAAAAACCAATCGAAAAGAACAAGAAAAAAAGCATGGAAAAAATACTAAAAAATTAATGAAAAAGCACCAAAAAACGCATGGAAGAAATACTAAATAACCAATGGAAAAGAACACCAAAAATCGCATGAAAAATATACTAAAAATTCAATGGAAAAAATACCAAAAAACGCATGGAAAGTATACTAAAATATTAATGGAAAAAACAGCAAGAAACGCATGGAAAAAATACTAAAAACCAATCGAAAATAACACCAAAAATCGCATGGAAAAATAGTAAAAATTCAATGGAAAAAATACCAAAAACGCATGGAAAATATACTAAAATATTAATGGAAAACACAGCAAAAAACGCATGGAAAAAATCCTAAAAATCCAATGAAAATACTCCAAAAAACGCATGGAAAAAATACTGAAAACAATGGAAAAACACCAAAAACGCATGGAAAAAATACTAAAAAACCAATCGAAAAGAACACCAAAAAACGCATGGAAAAAATACTACAAAATTAATGAAAATGCACCAACAAACGCATGGAAGAAATACTAAATAACCAAAGGAAAAAACACCAAAAAAACGCATAGAAAAAATACGAAAAATCCAATGAAAATACTCCAAAAAACGCATGGAAAAAA
Organism: Stegodyphus dumicola; assembly: GCF_044657685.1. Classification (NCBI taxonomy): domain Eukaryota; kingdom Metazoa; phylum Arthropoda; class Arachnida; order Araneae; family Eresidae; genus Stegodyphus; species Stegodyphus dumicola. Next base: position 290,130,801 of record NC_140769.1, on the reverse strand, counting down.
TACTGAAAAACCAATGGAAAAAGGACCAAAAAACGCATGGAAAAAATACTAAAAAAACAATCGAAAAGAACAATATAAATCGCATGGAAAAAATACTAAAAATTCAATGGACAAAATAACAAAAACGCATCTAAAATATACTAAAATATTAATGGAAAACACAGCAAAAAACGCATGGAAAAAATCCTAAAAATCCAATGAAAATACTCCAAAAAACGCATGGAAAAAATACTACAAAATTAATGAAAATGCACCAACAAACGCATGGAAGAAATACTAAATAACCAAAGGAAAAAACACCAAAAGAACGCATAGAAAAAATACGAAAAATCCAATGAAAATACTCCAAAAAAGGCATGGAAAAAATACTGAAAAACCAATAGAAAAAGGACCAAAAAACGCATGGAAAAAATACTGAAAAACCAATGGAAAAAGGACCAAAAAACGCATGGAAAAAATACTAAAAATTCAATGGACAAAATAACAAAAACGCATGGAAAATATACTAAAATATTAATGGAAAAAACAGCAAAAAAACGCATGGAAAAAATACTAAAAACCAATCGAAAAAACACCAAAAATCCCATGGAAAAAACACAAAAGACGGAAAAAAAATTACTAAAAAATTAATGCAAAAAACACCAAAAAAACGCATGGAAAAAATACTAAAAAAATTAATGGAAAAAATACTAAAACACCAATGGAAAAAACACCAAAAAACGCATGGAAAAAATATTAAAAAACCAATCGAAAAGAACACCAAAAAACGCATGGAAAATATACTAAAAATCCATTGAAAATACTCCAAAAACGCATGGAAAAATACTGAAAAACCAATGAAAAAACACCAAAAACGCATGGAAAATATACTAAAAAGCCAATCGAAAAGAACACCAAAAAACGCATGGAAAAGATACTAAAAATGTAATGAAAAAGCACCAAAAAAAGCATGGAATAAATACTAAATAACCAATGGAAAAAACACCAAAAAACGCATGGAAATAATACTAAAAAATTAATGGAAATAGTACTAAAAAGACCATAGTAAAAAACACCAAAAAACGCATGGAAAAAATACTAAAAATCCAATGAAAATACTCCAAAAAAGCATGGAAAAAATATTGAAAAACGAATGGAAAAAACACAAAAATCGCATGGAAAAAATACTAAAAAACCAATCGAAAATAACACCAAAAATCGCATGGCAAAAATACTAAAAATTCAATGGAAAAATACCAAAAAACACATGGAAAATATACTAAAATATTAATGGATAAAACAGCAAAAAACGCATGGAAAAAAAACTAAAACCCGATGGAAAAAAGCACCAAAAACGCATGGAAAAATACACCAAACACCGCATGGAAAAAATATTAAAAAATTAATGAAAATGCACCAAAAAACGCATGGAAAAAATTCTAAATAACCAATGGAAAAAACACCAAAAAACGCATGAAAAAAATACTAAAAAACCAATGGAAAAAACAGCGAAAAACGCATGGAAAAAATACTAAAAATCCAATGAAAATACTCCAAAAAAAGCATGGAAAAAATATTGAAAAACGAATTGAAAAAACCCCAAAATCGCATGGAAAAAATACTAAAAAACCAATCGAAAATAACACCAAAAATCGCATGGAAAGAAATACTAAAAATTCAATGGAAAAAATACCAAAAAACGCATGGAAAATATACTAAAATATTAATGGATAAAACAGCAAAAAACACATGGAAAAGATACCAAAAACCAATCGAAAAGAACAGCAAAATTCGCATGGAAAAAATAGTAAAAATTCAATGGAAAATATACCATAAAACGCATGGAAAATATACTAAAATATTAATGGGAAACACAGCAAAAAACTTATGGAAAAAATACTTAAAATCCGATGGCAAAAAGTACGAAAACGCAAGGACAAATACTAAAAAACCAATCGAAAAAACACCAAAAATCGCATGGAAAAAAGACCAAAAAACGCATGGAAAAATTACTAAAAATTAATGAAAAACCACCAAAAAACGCATGGAAGAAATACTAAAAGACCAATGGAAAAAACACCAAATAAACGCATGGAAAAAATACTAAAATAATTAATGGAAAAATACAAAAAAACCAATGGAAAAAACACCAAAAACGCATGGAAAAATACTAAAAATCCAATGAAAATACTCCAAAAAACGCATGGAAAAAATACTGAAAAACCAATGGAAAAAACACCAAAAAAAGCATGGAAGATACACCAAAAAACTCATGGAAAAAACACCAAAAAACGCATGGAAGAAATACTAAAAAACCAATGGAAAAAACACGAAAAAACGCATGGAAAAAATACTAAAAATTTAATGGAAAAGACACCAAAAAAACGCATAGAAAAAATACGAAAAATCCAAAGAAAATACTCCAAAAAACGCATGGAAAAAATACTGAAAAACCAATGGAAAAAGCACCAAAAAACGCATGGAAAAAATACTAAAAAACCAATCGAAAAGAACAATAAAAATCGCATGGAAAAAAATACTAAAAATTCAATGGAAAAAATACCAAAAAACGCATGGAAAATATACTAAAATATTAATTGAAAAAACAGCAAAAAACGCATGGAAAAAATACTTAAAAACTGATGCAAAAAAAGCACCAAAAACGCATGGAAAAAATAGTAAAAATTCAATGGAAAAAATACCAAAAAACGCATGGAAAATTTACTAAAATATTAATAGAAAAACAGAAAAAACGCATGGAAAAAAAAACTTAAAATCAATGGAAAAAACACCAAAAAACGCATGGAAAAAATACTAAAAAACCAATCGAAAAGAACAAGAAAAAAAGCATGGAAAAATACTAAAAAATTAATGAAAAAGCACCAAAAAACGCATGGAAGAAATACTAAATAACCAATGGAAAAGAACACCAAAAATCGCATGAAAAATATACTAAAAATTCAATGGGAAAAATACCAAAAAACGCATGGAAAGTATACTAAAATATTAATGGAAAAACAGCAAAAAACGCATGAAAAAAGTACTAAAAACCAATCGAAAAGAACACCAAAAATCGCATGGAAAAATAGTAAAAAATTCAATAAAGAAATACCAAAAAACGCATGGAAAATATACTAAAGTATTAATGGAAAAAACAGCAAAAAAAACGCATGGAAATAATACTAAAAAACCAATCGAAAAAACACCAAAAATCGCATGGAAATAATATAAAAAATTGAACGGACAAAATAACAAAAACGCATCTAAAATATACTAAAATATTAATGGAAAACACAGCAAAAAACGCATGGAAAAAATCCTAAAAATCCAATGAAAATACTCCAAAAAACGCATGGAAAAAATACTACAAAATTAATGAAAATGCACCAACAAACGCATGGAAGAAATACTAAATAACCAAAGGAAAAAACACCAAAAGAACGCATAGAAAAAATACGAAAAATCCAATGAAAATACTCCAAAAAAGGCATGGAAAAAATACTGAAAAACCAATAGAAAAAGGACCAAAAAACGCATGGAAAAAATACTGAAAAACCAATGGAAAAAGGACCAAAAAACGCATGGAAAAAATACTAAAAATTCAATGGACAAAATAACAAAAACGCATGGAAAATATACTAAAATATTAATGGAAAAAACAGCAAAAAAACGCATGGAAAAAATACTAAAAACCAATCGAAAAAACACCAAAAATCCCATGGAAAAAACACAAAAGACGGAAAAAAATTACTAAAAAATTAATGCAAAAAACACCAAAAAAACGCATGGAAAAAATACTAAAAAAATTAATGGAAAAAATACTAAAACACCAATGGAAAAAACACCAAAAAACGCATGGAAAAAATATTAAAAAACCAATCGAAAAGAACACCAAAAAACGCATGGAAAATATACTAAAAATCCATTGAAAATACTCCAAAAACGCATGGAAAAATACTGAAAAACCAATGAAAAAACACCAAAAACGCATGGAAAATATACTAAAAAGCCAATCGAAAAGAACACCAAAAAACGCATGGAAAAGATACTAAAAATGTAATGAAAAAGCACCAAAAAAAGCATGGAATAAATACTAAATAACCAATGGAAAAAACACCAAAAAACGCATGGAAATAATACTAAAAAATTAATGGAAATAGTACTAAAAAGACCATAGTAAAAAACACCAAAAAACGCATGGAAAAAATACTAAAAATCCAATGAAAATACTCCAAAAAAGCATGGAAAAAATATTGAAAAACGAATGGAAAAAACACAAAAATCGCATGGAAAAAATACTAAAAAACCAATCGAAAATAACACCAAAAATCGCATGGCAAAAATACTAAAAATTCAATGGAAAAATACCAAAAAACACATGGAAAATATACTAAAATATTAATGGATAAAACAGCAAAAAACGCATGGAAAAAAAACTAAAACCCGATGGAAAAAAGCACCAAAAACGCATGGAAAAATACACCAAACACCGCATGGAAAAAATATTAAAAAATTAATGAAAATGCACCAAAAAACGCATGGAAAAAATTCTAAATAACCAATGGAAAAAACACCAAAAAACGCATGAAAAAAATACTAAAAAACCAATGGAAAAAACAGCGAAAAACGCATGGAAAAAATACTAAAAATCCAATGAAAATACTCCAAAAAAAGCATGGAAAAAATATTGAAAAACGAATTGAAAAAACCCCAAAATCGCATGGAAAAAATACTAAAAAACCAATCGAAAATAACACCAAAAATCGCATGGAAAGAAATACTAAAAATTCAATGGAAAAAATACCAAAAAACGCATGGAAAATATACTAAAATATTAATGGATAAAACAGCAAAAAACACATGGAAAAGATACCAAAAACCAATCGAAAAGAACAGCAAAATTCGCATGGAAAAAATAGTAAAAATTCAATGGAAAATATACCATAAAACGCATGGAAAATATACTAAAATATTAATGGGAAACACAGCAAAAAACTTATGGAAAAAATACTTAAAATCCGATGGCAAAAAGTACGAAAACGCAAGGACAAATACTAAAAAACCAATCGAAAAAACACCAAAAATCGCATGGAAAAAAGACCAAAAAACGCATGGAAAAATTACTAAAAATTAATGAAAAACCACCAAAAAACGCATGGAAGAAATACTAAAAGACCAATGGAAAAAACACCAAATAAACGCATGGAAAAAATACTAAAATAATTAATGGAAAAATACAAAAAAACCAATGGAAAAAACACCAAAAACGCATGGAAAAATACTAAAAATCCAATGAAAATACTCCAAAAAACGCATGGAAAAAATACTGAAAAACCAATGGAAAAAACACCAAAAAAAGCATGGAAGATACACCAAAAAACTCATGGAAAAAACACCAAAAAACGCATGGAAGAAATACTAAAAAACCAATGGAAAAAACACGAAAAAACGCATGGAAAAAATACTAAAAATTTAATGGAAAAGACACCAAAAAAACGCATAGAAAAAATACGAAAAATCCAAAGAAAATACTCCAAAAAACGCATGGAAAAAATACTGAAAAACCAATGGAAAAAGCACCAAAAAACGCATGGAAAAAATACTAAAAAACCAATCGAAAAGAACAATAAAAATCGCATGGAAAAAAATACTAAAAATTCAATGGAAAAAATACCAAAAAACGCATGGAAAATATACTAAAATATTAATTGAAAAAACAGCAAAAAACGCATGGAAAAAATACTTAAAAACTGATGCAAAAAAAGCACCAAAAACGCATGGAAAAAATAGTAAAAATTCAATGGAAAAAATACCAAAAAACGCATGGAAAATTTACTAAAATATTAATAGAAAAACAGAAAAAACGCATGGAAAAAAAAACTTAAAATCAATGGAAAAAACACCAAAAAACGCATGGAAAAAATACTAAAAAACCAATCGAAAAGAACAAGAAAAAAAGCATGGAAAAATACTAAAAAATTAATGAAAAAGCACCAAAAAACGCATGGAAGAAATACTAAATAACCAATGGAAAAGAACACCAAAAATCGCATGAAAAATATACTAAAAATTCAATGGGAAAAATACCAAAAAACGCATGGAAAGTATACTAAAATATTAATGGAAAAACAGCAAAAAACGCATGAAAAAAGTACTAAAAACCAATCGAAAAGAACACCAAAAATCGCATGGAAAAATAGTAAAAAATTCAATAAAGAAATACCAAAAAACGCATGGAAAATATACTAAAGTATTAATGGAAAAAACAGCAAAAAAAACGCATGGAAATAATACTAAAAAACCAATCGAAAAAACACCAAAAATCGCATGGAAATAATATAAAAAATTGAACGGATAAAGTACAAAAAATCGCATGGAAAATATACTAAAATATTAATGGAAAAAACAGCAGAAAACGCATGGAAAAAATACTAAAACCAATCGAAAAGAACACCAAAAATCGCATGGAAATATAGTAAAAATTCAATGGAAAAAATACCAAAAAACGCATGGAAAATATACTAAAATATTAATGGACTAAACAGCAAAAAAACGCATGGAAAAAATACTGAAAAACCAATGCAAATAACACCAAAAAACGCATGGAAAAAATACTAAAAAACCAATCGAAAAGAACACCAAAAATCGCATGGAAAAATACTAAAAATTCAATGGAAAAATGCCAAAAAAAGCATGGAAAATATACTAAAATATTAATGGAAAAAACAGCAAAAAACACACGGAAAATACTGAAAAACCAATGCAAAAAACACCAAAAAACGCATGGAAAAATACTAAAAATTCAATCGAAAAATACCAAAAAACGCATGGAAAATATACTAAAATATTAATGGAAAAACAGCAAAAAACGCATGGAAAAAATACTAAAAACCAATCGAAAAGAACACCAAAAATCGCATGGAAATATAGTAAAAATTCAATGGAAAAAATAAAAAAAACGCATGGAAAATATAGTAAAATATTATTGGAAAAAACAGCAAAAAACGCATGGAAAAAATACTGAAAAACCAATGCAAAAAACACCAAAAAACGCATGGAAAAAATACTAAAAAACCAATCGAAAAGAACACCAAAAATCGCATGGAAAAAATACTAAAAATTCAATGGAAAAAATACCAAAAAACGCATGGAAAATATACTAAAATATTAATGGAAAAAAACAGCAAAAAACGCATGGAAAAAATACTAAAAACCAATCGAAAAGAACACCAGAAATCGCATGGAAAAATAGTAAAAATTCAATGGAAAAAATAAAAAAAGCATGGAAAATATACTAAAATATTAATGGAAAAAACAGCAAAAAACGCATGGAAAAAATACTGAAAAACCAATGCAAAAAACACCAAAAAACGCATGGAAAAAATACTAAAAAACGAATCGACAAGAACACCAAAAATCGCATGGAAAAAATACTAAAAATTCAATGGAAAAATACCAAAAAACGCCTGGAAAATATACTAAAATATTATTGGAAAAACAGCAAAAAACGCATGGAAAAAATACTAAAAACCAATCGAAAAGAACACCAAAAATCGCATGGAAAGATAGTAAAAATTCAATGGAAAAAATGCCAAAAAACGCATGGAAAATATACTAAAATATTAATGGAAAAAACAGCAAAAAACGCATGGAAAAAATACTGAAAAACCAATGCAAAAAACACCAAAACACGCATGAAAAAAATACTAAAAAAACAATCGAAAAGAACACAAAAAATCGCATGGAAAAATTGTAATATTTCAATGGAAAAAATACGAAAAAACGCATTGAAAATATACTAAAATATTAATGGAAAAACAGCAAAAAACGCATGGAAAAAATACTGAAAAACCAATGCAAAAAACACCAAAAGACGCATGGAAAAAATACTAAAAAACCAATCGAAAAGAACACCAAAAATCGCATGGAAATATAGTAAAAATTGAATGGAAAAATTGCCAAAAACGCATGGAAAATATACTAAAATATTAATGGAAAAAACAGCAAAAAACACACGGAAAAATACTGAAAACCCAATGCAAAAAACACCAAAAAACGCATGGAAAAAATCCTAAAAAACCAATCGAAAAGAACACCAAAAATCGCATGGAAAAATACTAAAAATTAAATGGAAAAATACCAAAAAACGCATGGAAAATATACTAAAATATTAATGGAAAAACAGCAAAAAACGCATGAAAAAAATACTAAAAACCAATCGAAAAGAACACCAAAAATCGCATGGAAAAATACTAAAAATTCAATGGAAAAAATACCAAAAAACGCATGGAAAATATACTAAAATATTAATGGAAAAAACAGCAAAAAACGCATGGAAAAAATACTGAAAAACCAATCCAAAAAACACCAAAAAACGCATGGAAAAAATACTAAAAAACCAATCGAAAAGAACACCAAAAATCGCATGGAAAAAATACTCAAAATTCAATGGCAGAATACCAAAAAACGCATGGAAAATATACTAAAATATTAATGGAAAAACAGCAAAAAACGCATGGAAAAAATACTAAAAACCAATCGAAAAGAACACCAAAAATCGCATGGAAAGATAGTAAAAATTCAATGGAAAAAATGCCAAAAAACGCATGGAAAATATACTAAAATATTATTGGAAAAAACAGCAAAAAACGCATGAAAAAAATACTAAAAAACCAATCGAAAAGAACACCAAAAATCGCATGGAAAAATTGCAAAATTTCAATGGAAAAAATACGAAAAAACGCATTGAAAATATACTAAAATATTAATGGAAAAAACAGCAAAAAACGCATCGAAAAATTAATAAAAAACCAATCGAAGAGAACACCAGAAATCGCATGGAAAAATAGTCAAAATTCAATGGAAAAAATAAAAAAACGCATGGAAAATATACTAAAATATTAATGGAAAAAACAGCAAAAAACGCATGGAAAAAATACTGAAAAACCAATGCAAGAAACACCAAAAAACGCATGGAAAAAATACTAAAAAACCAATCGAAAAGAACACCAAAAATCGCATGGAAAAATAGTAAAAAATTCAATAAAAAAATACCAAAAAACGCATGGAAAATATACTAAAGTATTAATGAAAAAACAGCGAAAAAAACGCATGGAGAAAATACTAAAAAACCAATCGAGAAAACACCAAAAATCGCATGGAAATAATATAAAAAATTGAACGGATAAAGTACCAAAAAACGCATGGAAAATATACTAAAATATTAATGGAAAAAACAGCAGAAAACGCATGGAAAAAATACTGAAAAACCAATGCAAAAAACACCAAAAAACGCATGGAAAAAATACTAAAAAACCAATCGAAAAGAACACCAAAACTCGCATGGAAAAATACTAAAAATTCAATGGAAAAATACCAAAAAACGCATGGAAAATATACTAAAATATTAATGGAAAAACAGCAAAAAACGCATGGAAAAAATACTAAAAACCAATCGAAAAGAACACCAAAAATCGCATGGAAATATAGTAAAAATTCAATGGAAAAAATAAAAAAACGCATGGAAAATATACTAAAATATTAATGGAAAAAACAGCAAAAAACGCATGGAAAAAATACTGAAAAACCAATGCAAAAAACACCAAAAAACGCGTGGAAAAAATACTAAAAAACCAATCGAAAAGAACACCAAAAATCGCATGGAAAGAATACTAAAAATTCAATGGAAAAAATACCAAAAAACGCATGGAAAATATACTAAAATATTAATGGAAAAAAACAGCAAAAAACGCATGGAAAAAGTACTAAAAACCAATCGAAAAGAACACCAGAAATCGCATGGAAAAATAGTAAAAATTCAATGGAAAAAATAAAAAAAGCATGGAAAATATACTAAAATATTAATGGAAAAAACAGCAAAAAACGCATGGAAAAAATACTGAAAAACAAATGCAAAAAACACCAAAAAACGCATGGAAAAAATACTAAAAAACGAATCGAAAAGAACACCAAAAAACGCATGGAAAATATACTAAAATATTAATGGATAAAACAGCAAAAAACGCATGGAAAAGATACCAAAAACCAATCGAAAAGAACAGCAAAATTCGCATGGAAAAAATAGTAAAAATTCAATGGAAAATATACCATAAAACGCATGGAAAATATACTAAAATATTAATGGAAAACACAGCAAAAAACTTATGGAAAAAATACTTAAAATCCGATGGCAAAAAGTACGAAAACGCAAGGACAAATACTAAAAAACCAATCGAAAAAACACCAAAAATCGCATGGAAAAAACACCAAAAAACGCATGGAAAAATTACTAAAAATTAATGAAAAACCACCAAAAAACGCATGGAAGAAATACTAAAAGACCAATGGAAAAAACACCAAATAAACGCATGGAAAAAATACTAAAATAATTAATGGAAAAATACAAAAAAACCAATGGAAAAAACACCAAAAACGCATGGAAAAATACTAAAAATCCAATGAAAATACTCCAAAAAACGCATGGAAAAAATACTGAAAAACCAATGGAAAAAACACCAAAAAAAGCATGGAAGATACACCAAAAAACTCATGGAAAAAACACCAAAAAACGCATGGAAGAAATACTAAAAAACCAATGTAAAAAACACGAAAAAACGCATGGAAAAAATACTAAAAAATTAATGGAAAAGACACCAAAAAAACGCATAGAAAAAATACGAAAAATCCAAAGAAAATACTCCAAAAAACGCATGGAAAAAATACTGAAAAACCAATGGAAAAAGCACCAAAAAACGCATGGAAAAAATACTAAAAAACCAATCGAAAAGAACAATAAAAATCGCATGGAAAAAAATACTAAAAATTCAATGGAAAAAATACCAAAAAACGCATGGAAAATATACTAAAATATTAATTGAAAAAACAGCAAAAAACGCATGGAAAAAATACTTAAAAACCGATGCAAAAAAAGCACCAAAAACGCATGGAAAAAATAGTAAAAATTCAATGGCAAAAATACCAAAAAACGCATGGAAAATTTACTAAAATATTAATAGAAAAACAGAAAAAACGCATGGAAAAAAAAACTTAAAAACCAATGGAAAAAACACCAAAAAACGCATGAAAAAATACTAAAAAACCAATCGAAAAGAACAAGAAAAAAGCATGGAAAAAATACTAAAAAATTAATGAAAAAGCACCAAAAAACGCATGGAAGAAATACTAAATAACCAATGGAAAAGAACACCAAAAATCGCATGAAAAATATACTAAAAATTCAATGGAAAAAATACCAAAAAACGCATGGAAAGTATACTAAAATATTAATGGAAAAAACAGCAAGAAACGCATGGAAAAAATACTAAAAACCAATCCAAAATAACACCAAAAATCGCATGGAAAAATAGTAAAAATTCAATGGAAAAAATACCAAAAACGCATGGAAAATATACTAAAATATTAATGGAAAACACAGCAAAAAACGCATGGAAAAAATCCATTGAAAATACTCCAAAAAACGCATGGAAATAATATTGAAAAACCAATGGAAAAAACACCAAAAAACGCATGGAAAAAATACTAAAAAACCAATCGAAAAGAACAAGAAAAAAAGCATGGAAAAAATACTAAAAAATTAATGAAAAAGCACCAAAAAACGCATGGAAGAAATACTAAATAACCAATGGAAAAGAACACCAAAAATCGCATGAAAAATATACTAAAAATTCAATGGAAAAAATACCAAAAAACGCATGGAAAGTATACTAAAATATTAATGGAAAAAACAGCAAGAAACGCATGGAAAAAATACTAAAAACCAATCGAAATTAACACCAAAAATCGCATGGAAAAAATAGTAAAAATTCAATGGAAAAAATACCAAAAACGCATGGAAAATATACTAAAATATTAATGGAAAAAACAGCAAAAACGCATGGAAAAAATACTTAAAAACCGATGGAAAAAAGCACCAAAAACGCATTGAAAAAATACTAAAAAACCAATTGAAAAAACACCAAAAATCGCATGCAAGAAACACCAAAAAACGCATGGAAAAAATACTAAAAAATTAATGAAAAAGCACCAAAAATCGCATGGAAGAAATACTAAAAAACCAATGGAAAAAACACCAAAAAAACGCATGGAAAAAATACTAAAAAAATTAATGGTAAAATACTAAAAAACCAATGGAAAAAACACCAAAAAACGCATGGAAAAATACTAAAAATCCAATGAAAATACTCCAAAAAACGCATGGAAAAAATATTGAAAACAATGGAGAAACACCAAAAACGCATGGAAAAAATACTAAAAAACTAATCGAAAAGAACACCCAAAAACGCATGGAAAAAATACTAAAAAATTAATGAAAAAGCAACAACAAACGCATGGAAGAAATACTAAATAACCAAAGGAAAAAACACCAAAAAAAACGCATAGAAAAAATACGAAAAATCCAATGAAAATACTCCAAAAAACGCATGGAAAAAATACTGAAAAACCAATGGAAAAAACACCAAAAAACACATGGAAAAAATACTAAAAACCAATCGAAAATAACACCAAAAATCGCATGGAAAAAATAGTAAAAATTCAATGGAAAAAATACCAAAAACGCATGGAAAATATACTAAAATATTAATGGAAAACACAGCAAAAAACGCATGGAAAAAATCCTAAAAATTCAATGAAAATACTCCAAAAAACGCATGGAAAAAATACTGAAAACAATGGAAAAACACCAAAAACGCATGGAAAAAATACTAAAAAACCAATCGAAAAGAACACCAAAAAAAGCATGGAAAAAAATACTACAAATTTAATGAAAATGCACCAACAAACGCATGGAAGAAATACTAAATAACCAAAGGAAAAAACACCAAAAAAACGCATAGAAAAAATACGAAAAATCCAATGAAAATACTCCAAAAAACGCATGGAAAAAATACTGAAAAACCAATGGAAAAAGGACCAAAAAACGCATGGAAAAAATACTAAAAAAACAATCGAAAAGAACAATATAAATCGCATGGAAAAAATACTAAAAATTCAATGGACAAAATAACAAAAACGCATGGAAAATATACTAAAATATTAATGGAAAACACAGCAAAAAACGCATGGAAAAAATCCTAAAAATCCAATGAAAATACTCCAAAAAACGCATGGAAAAAATACTGAAAACAATGGAAAAACACCAAAAACGCATGGAAAAAATACTAAAAAACCAATCGAAAAGAACACCAAAAAACGCATGGAAAAAATACTACAAAATTAATGAAAATGCACCAACAAACGCATGGAAGAAATACTAAATAACCAAAGGAAAAAACACCAAAAAAACGCATAGAAAAAATACGAAAAATCCAATGAAAATACTCCAAAAAACGCATGGAAAAAATACTGAAAAACCAATGGAAAAAGGACCAAAAAACGCATGGAAAAAATACTAAAAAACAATCGAAAAGAACAATATAAATCGCATGGAAAAAATACTAAAAATTCAATGGACAAAATAACAAAAACGCATGGAAAATATACTAAAATATTAATGGAAAAAACAGCAAAAAAACGCATGGAAAAAATACTAAAAACCAATCGAAAAAACACCAAAAATCCCATGGAAAAAACACAAAAAACGCAAAAAAAATTACTAAAAAATTAATGGAAAAAACACCAAAAGAAACGCATGGAAAAAATACTAAAAAAATTAATGGGAAAAATACTAAAACACCAATGGAAAAAACACCAAAAAACGCATGGAAAAAATATTAAAAAACCAATCGAAAAGAACACCAAAAAACGCATGGAAAAAATACTAAAAATCCATTGAAAATACTCCAAAAAGGCATGGAAAAATACTGAAAAACCAATGCAAAAAACACCAAAAACGCATGGAAAATATACTAAAAAGCCAATCGAAAAGAACACCAAAAAACGCATGGAAAAGATACTAAAAATGTAATGAAAAAGCACCAAAAAAAGCATGGAATAAATACTAAATAACCAATGGAAAAAACACCAAAAAACGCATGGAAATAATACTAAAAAATTAATGGAAATAGTACTAAAAAAACCATAGGAAAAAACACCAAAAAACGCATGGAAAAAATACTAAAAATCCAATGAAAATACTCCAAAAAAGCATGGAAAAAATATTGAAAAACGAATGGAAAAAACACAAAAATCGCATGGAAAAAATACTAAAAAACCAATCGAAAATAACACCAAAAATCGCATGGCAAAAATACTTAAAATTCAATGGAAAAATACCAAAAAACGCATGGAAAATATACTAAAATATTAATGGATAAAACAGCAAAAAACGCATGGAAAAAATACTAAAACCCGATGGAAAAAAGCACCAAAAACGCATGGAAAAATACTAAAAAACCAATCGAAAAAACACCAAAAATCGCATGGAAAATACACCAAACACCGCATGGAAAAAATATTAAAAAATTAATGAAAATGCACCAAAAAACGCATGGAAAAAATTCTAAATAACCAATGGAAAAAACACCAAAAAACGCATGAAAAAAATACTAAAAAACCAATGGAAAAAACACCGAAAAACGCATGGAAAAAATACTAAAAATCCAATGAAAATACTCCAAAAAAAGCATGGAAAAAATATTGAAAAACGAATTGAAAAAACCCCAAAATCGCATGGAAAAAATACTAAAAAACCAATCGAAAATAACACCAAAAATCGCATGGAAAGAAATACTAAAAATTCAATGGAAAAAATACCAAAAAACGCATGGAAAATATACTAAAATAATAATGGATAAAACAGCAAAAAACGCATGGAAAAGATACCAAAAACCAATCGAAAAGAACAGCAAAATTCGCATGGAAAAAATAGTAAAAATTCAATGGAAAATATACCATAAAACGCATGGAAAATATACTAAAATATTAATGGAAAACACAGCAAAAAACTTATGGAAAAAATACTTAAAATCCGATGGCAAAAAGTACGAAAACGCAAGGACAAATACTAAAAAACCAATCGAAAAAACACCAAAAATCGCATGGAAAAAACACCAAAAAACGCATGGAAAAATTACTAAAAATTAATGAAAAACCACCAAAAAACGCATGGAAGAAATACTAAAAGACAAATGGAAAAAACACCAAATAAACGCATGGAAAAAATACTAAAATAATTAATGGAAAAATACAAAAAAACCAATGGAAAAAACACCAAAAACGCATGGAAAAATACTAAAAATCCAATGAAAATACTCCAAAAAACGCATGGAAAAAATACTGAAAAACCAATGGAAAAAACACCAAAAAAAGCATGGAAGATACACCAAAAAACTCATGGAAAAAACACCAAAAAACGCATGGAAGAAATACTAAAAAACCAATGTAAAAAACACGAAAAAACGCATGGAAAAAATACTAAAAAATTAATGGAAAAGACACCAAAAAAACGCATAGAAAAAATACGAAAAATCCAAAGAAAATACTCCAAAAAACGCATGGAAAAAATACTGAAAAACCAATGGAAAAAGCACCAAAAAACGCATGGAAAAAATACTAAAAAACCAATCGAAAAGAACAATAAAAATCGCATGGAAAAAAATACTAAAAATTCAATGGAAAAAATACCAAAAAACGCATGGAAAATATACTAAAATATTAATTGAAAAAACAGCAAAAAACGCATGGAAAAAATACTTAAAAACCGATGCAAAAAAAGCACCAAAAACGCATGGAAAAAATAGTAAAAATTCAATGGCAAAAATACCAAAAAACGCATGGAAAATTTACTAAAATATTAATAGAAAAACAGAAAAAACGCATGGAAAAAAAAAACTTAAAAACCAATGGAAAAAACACCAAAAAACGCATGAAAAAATACTAAAAAACCAATCGAAAAGAACAAGAAAAAAAGCATGGAAAAAATACTAAAAAATTAATGAAAAAGCACCAAAAAACGCATGGAAAAATTACTAAATAACCAATGGAAAAGAACACCAAAAATCGCATGAAAAATATACTAAAAATTCAATGGAAAAAATACCAAAAAACGCATGGAAAGTATACTAAAATATTAATGGAAAAAACAGCAAGAAACGCATGGAAAAAATACTAAAAACCAATCCAAAATAACACCAAAAATCGCATGGAAAAAATAGTAAAAATTCAATGGAAAAAATACCAAAAACGCATGGAAAATATACTAAAAGATTAATGGAAAACACAGCAAAAAACGCATGGAAAAAATCCTAAAAATCCAATGAAAATACTCCAAAAAACGCATGGAAAAAATACTGAAAACAATGGAAAAACACCAAAAACGCATGGAAAAAATACTAAAAAACCAATCGAAAAGAACACCAAAAAACGCATGGAAAAAATACTACAAAATTAATGAAAGTGCACCAACAAACGCATGGAAGAAATACTAAATAACCAAAGGAAAAAACACCAAAAAAACGCATAGAAAAAATACGAAAAATCCAATGAAAATACTCCAAAAAACGCATGGAAAAAATACTGAAAAACCAATGGAAAAAGGACCAAAAAACGCATGGAAAAAATACTAAAAAAACAATCGAAAAGAACAATATAAATCGCATGGAAAAAATACTAAAAATTCAATGGACAAAATAACAAAAACGCATGGAAAATATACTAAAATATTAATGGAAAACACAGCAAAAAACGCATGGAAAAAATCCTAAAAATCCAATGAAAATACTCCAAAAAACGCATGGAAAAAATACTACAAAATTAATGAAAATGCACCAACAAACGCATGGAAGAAATACTAAATAACCAAAGGAAGAAACACCAAAAAAACGCATAGAAAAAATACGAAAAATCCAATGAAAATACTCCAAAAACGGCATGGAAAAAATACTGAAAAACCAACGGAAAAAGGACCAAAAAACGCATGGAAAAAATACTAAAAAAACAATCGAAAAGAACAATATAAATCGCATGGAAAAAATACTAAAAATTCAATGGACAAAATAACAAAAACGCATGGAAAATATACTAAAATATTAATGGAAAAAACAGCAAAAAAACGCATGGAAAAAATACTAAAAACCAATCGAAAAAACACCAAAAATCCCATGGAAAAAACACAAAAAACGCAAAAAAATTACTAAAAAATTAATGCAAAAAACACCAAAAAAAACGCATGGAAAAAATACTAAAAAAATTAATGGAAAAAATACTAAAACACCAATGGAAAAAACACCAAAAAACGCATGGAAAAAATATTAAAAAACCAATCGAAAAGAACACCAAAAAACGCATGGAAAAAATACTAAAAATCCATTGAAAATACTCCAAAAACGCATGGAAAAATACTGAAAAACCAATGAAAAAACACCAAAAACGCATGGAAAATATACTAAAAAGCCAATCGAAAAGAACACCAAAAAACGCATGGAAAAGATACTAAAAATATAATGAAAAAGCAGCAAAAAAAGCATGGAATAAATACTAAATAACCAATGGAAAAAACACCAAAAAACGCATGGAAATAATACTAAAAAATTAATGGAAATAGTACTAAAAAAACCATAGGAAAAAACACCAAAAAACGCATGGAAAAAATACTAAAAATCCAATGAAAATACTCCAAAAAAGCATGGAAAAAATATTGAAAAACGAATGGAAAAAACACAAAAATCGCATGGAAAAAATACTAAAAAACCAATCGAAAATAACACCAAAAATCGCATGGCAAAAATACTAAAAATTCAATGGAAAAATACCAAAAAACGCATGGAAAATATACTAAAATATTAATGGATAAAACAGCAAAAAACGCATGGAAAAAAAACTAAAACCCGATGGAAAAAAGCACCAAAAATGCATGGAAAAATACTAAAAAACCAATCGAAAAAACACCAAAAATCGCATGGAAAATACACCAAACACCGCATGGAAAAAATATTAAAAACTTAATGAAAATGCACCAAAAAACGCATGGAAAAAATTCTAAATAACCAATGGAAAAAACACCAAAAAACGCATGAAAAAAATACTAAAAAACCAATGGAAAAAACACCGAAAAACGCATGGAAAAAATACTAAAAAACCAATGGAAAAAACACCGAAAAACGCATGGAAAAAATACTAAAAATCCAATGAAAATACTCCAAAAAAAGCATGGAAAAAATATTGAAAAACGAATTGAAAAAACCCCAAAATCGCATGGAAATATACTAAAAAACCAATCGAAAATAACACCAAAAATCGCATGGAAAGAAATACTAAAAATTCAATGGAAAAAATACCAAAAAACGCATGGAAAATATACTAAAATATTAATGGATAAAACAGCAAAAAACGCATGGAAAAGATACCAAAAACCAATCGAAAAGAACAGCAAAATTCGCATGGAAAAAATAGTAAAAATTCAATGGAAAATATACCATAAAACGCATGGAAAATATACTAAAATATTAATGGGAAACACAGCAAAAAACTTATGGCAAAAATACTTAAAATCCGATGGCAAAAAGTACGAAAACGCAAGGACAAATACTAAAAAACCAATCGAAAAAACACCAAAAATCGCATGGAAAAAACACCAAAAAACGCATGGAAAAATTACTAAAAATTAATGAAAAACCACCAAAAAACGCATGGAAGAAATACTAAAAGACCAATGGAAAAAACACCAAATAAACGCATGGAAAAAATACTAAAATAATTAATGGAAAAATACAAAAAAACCAATGGAAAAAACACCAAAAACGCATGGAAAAATACTAAAAATCCAATGAAAATACTCCAAAAAACGCATGGAAAAAATACTGAAAAACCAATGGAAAAAACACCAAAAAAAGCATGGAAGATACACCAAAAAACTCATGGAAAAAACACCAAAAAACGCATGGAAGAAATACTAAAAAACCAATGGAAAAAACACGAAAAAACGCATGGAAAAAATACTAAAAAATTAATGGAAAAGACACCAAAAAAACGCATAGAAAAAATACGAAAAATCCAAAGAAAATACTCCAAAAAACGCATGGAAAAAATACTGAAAAACCAATGGAAAAAGCACCAAAAAACGCATGGAAAAAATACTAAAAAACCAATCGAAAAGAACAATAAAAATCGCATGGAAAAAAATACTAAAAATTCAATGGAAAAAATACCAAAAAACGCATGGAAAATATACTAAAATATTAATTGAAAAAACAGCAAAAAACGCATGGAAAAAATACTTAAAAACTGATGCAAAAAAAGCACCAAAAACGCATGGAAAAAATAGTAAAAATTCAATGGAAAAAATACCAAAAAACGCATGGAAAATTTACTAAAATATTAATAGAAAAACAGAAAAAACGCATGGAAAAAAAAACTTAAAAAACAATGGAAAAAACACCAAAAAACGCATGGAAAAAATACTAAAAAACCAATCGAAAAGAACAAGAAAAAAAGCATGGAAAAAATACTAAAAAATTAATGAAAAAGCACCAAAAAACGCATGGAAGAAATACTAAATAACCAATGGAAAAGAACACCAAAAATCGCATGAAAAATATACTAAAAATTCAATGGAAAAAATACCAAAAAACGCATGGAAAGTATACTAAAATATTAATGGAAAAAACAGCAAGAAACGCATGGAAAAAATACTAAAAACCAATCGAAAATAACACCAAAAATCGCATGGAAAAAATAGTAAAAATTCAATGGAAAAAATACCAAAAACGCATGGAAAATATACTAAAATATTAATGGAAAAAACAGCAAAAACGCATGGAAAAAATACTTAAAAACCGATGGAAAAAAGCACCAAAAACGCATTGAAAAAATACTAAAAAACCAATTGAAAAAACACCAAAAATCGCATGGAAGAAACACCAAAAAACGCATGGAAAAAATACTAAAAAATTAATGAAAAAGCACCAAAAAACGCATGGAAGAAATACTAAAAAACCAATGGAAAAAACACCAAAAAAACGCATGGAAAAAATACTAAAAAAATTAATGGTAAAATACTAAAAAACCAATGGAAAAAACACCAAAAAACGCATGGAAAAATACTAAAAATCCAATGAAAATACTCCAAAAAACGCATGGAAAAAATATTGAATACAATGGAGAAACACCAAAAACGCATGGAAAAAATACTAAAAAATTAATGAAAAAGCACCAACAAACGCATGGAAGAAATACTAAATAACCAAAGGAAAAAACACCAAAAAAAACGCATAGAAAAAATACGAAAAATCCAATGAAAATACTCCAAAAAACGCATGGAAAAAATACTGAAAAACCAATGGAAAAAACACCAAAAAACACATGGAAAAAATACTAAAAAACCAATCGATAAGAACAATAAAAATCGCATGGAAAAATACTAAAAATTCAATGGAAAAAATACCAAAAACGCATTGAAAATATACTAAAATATTAATGGAAAAAACAGCAAAAAAGGCATGGAAAAAATACTAAAAACCAATCGAAAAAACACCAAAAATCGCATGGAAAAAATAGTAAAAATTCAATGGAAAAAATACCAAAAAACGCATGGAAATTATACTAAAATATTAATGGAAAAAATACCAAAAAACGCATGGAAAATATACTAAAATATTAATGGATAAAACAGCAAAAAACGCATGGAAAGAATACTAAAACCCGATGGAAAAAAGCACCAAAAACGCATGGAAAAATACTAAAAAACCAATCGAAAAAACACCAAAAATCGCATGGAAAATACACCAAACACCGCATGGAAAAAATATTAAAAAATTAATGAAAATGCACCAAAAAACGCATGGAAAAAATTCTAAATAACCAATGGAAAAAACACCAAAAAACGCATGAAAAAAATACTAAAAAACCAATGGAAAAAACACCGAAAAACGCATGGAAAAATTACTAAAAATCCAATGAATATACTCCAAAAAAAGCATGGAAAAAATATTGAAAAACGAATGGAAAAAACCCCAAAATCGCAAGGAAAAAATACTAAAAAACCAATCCAAAATAACACCAAAAATCGCATGGAAAGAAATACTAAAAATTCAATGGAAAAATACCAAAAAACGCATGGAAAATATACTAAAATGTTAATGGATAAAACTGCAAAAAACGCATGGAAAAAATACTAAAAACCAATCGAAAAGAACAGGAAAATTCGCATGGAAAAAATAGTAAAAATTCAATGGAAAATATACCATAAAACGCATGGAAAATATACTAAAATATTAATGGAAAACACAGCAAAAACGCATGGAAAAAATACTTAAAAACCGATGGCAAAAAGTACGAAAACGCAAGGAAAAATACTAAAAAATCAATAGAAAAAACACCAAAAATCGCATGGAAAAAACACCAAAAAACGCATGGAAAAATTACTAAAAATAAATGAAAAAGCACCAAAAAACGCATGGAAGAAATACTAAAAGACCAATGGAAAAAACACCAAATAAACGCATGGAAAAAATACTAAAATAATTAATGGAAAAATACAAAAAAACCAATGGAAAAAACACCAAAAACGCATGGAAAAATACTAAAAATCCAATGAAAATACTCCAAAAAACGCATGGAAAAAATACTGAAAAACCAATGGAAAAAACACCAAAAAAAGCATGGAAGATACACCAAAAAACTCATGGAAAAAACACCAAAAAACGCATGGAAGAAATACTAAAAAACCAATGTGAAACACACGAAAAAACGCATGGAAAAAATACTAAAAAATTAATGGAAAAGACACCAAAAAAACGCATAGAAAAAATACGAAAAATCCAATGAAAATACTCCAAAAAACGCATGGAAAAAATACTGAAAAACCAATGGAAAAAACACCAAAAAACACATGGAAAAAATACTAAAAAACCAATCGATAAGAACAATAAAAATCGCATGGAAAAATACTAAAAATTCAATGGAAAAAATACCAAAAACGCATGGAAAATATACTAAAATATTAATGGAAAAAACAGCAAAAAAGGCATGGAAAAAATACTAAAAACCAATCGAAAAAACACCAAAAATCGCATGGAAAAAATAGTAAAAATTCAATGGAAAAAATACCAAAAAACGCATGGAAATTATACTAAAATATTAATGGAAAAAATACCAAAAAACGCATGGAAAATATACTAAAATATTAATGGATAAAACAGCAAAAAACGCATGGAAAGAATACTAAAACCCGATGGAAAAAAGCACCAAAAACGCATGGAAAAATACTAAAAAACCAATCGAAAAAACACCAAAAATCGCATGGAAAATACACCAAACACCGCATGGAAAAAATATTAAAAAATTAATGAAAATGCACCAAAAAACGCATGGAAAAAATTCTAAATAACCAATGGAAAAAACACCAAAAAACGCATGAAAAAAATACTAAAAAACCAATGGAAAAAACACCGAAAAACGCATGGAAAAATTACTAAAAATCCAATGAATATACTCCAAAAAAAGCATGGAAAAAATATTGAAAAACGAATGGAAAAAACCCCAAAATCGCATGGAAAAAGTACTAAAAAACCAATCCAAAATAACACCAAAAATCGCATGGAAAGAAATACTAAAAATTCAATGGAAAAATACCAAAAAACGCATGGAAAATATACTAAAATGTTAATGGATAAAACTGCAAAAAACGCTTGGAAAAAATACTAAAAACCAATCGAAAAGAACAGGAAAATTCGCATGGAAAAAATAGTAAAAATTCAATGGAAAATATACCATAAAACGCATGGAAAATATACTAAAATATTAATGGAAAACACAGCAAAAAACTTATGGAAAAAATACTTAAAAACCGATGGCAAAAAGTACGAAAACGCATGGAAAAATACTAAAAAATCAATAGAAAAAACACCAAAAATCGCATGGAAAAAACACCAAAAAACGCATGGAAAAATTACTAAAAATAAATGAAAAAGCACCAAAAAACGCATGGAAGAAATACTAAAAGACCAATGGAAAAAACACCAAATAAACGCATGGAAAAAATACTAAAAAAATTAATGGAGAAATACAAAAAAACCAATGGAAAAAACACCAAAAACGCATGGAAAAATACTAAAAATCCAATGAAAATACTCCAAAAAACGCATGGCAAAAATACTGAAAAACCAATGGAAAAAACACCAAAAAACGCATGGAAGAAATACTAAAAAACCAATGGAAAAAACACGAAAAGACGCATGGAAAAAATACTAAAAAAATAATGGAAAAAGCACCAAAAAAACGCATAGAAAAAATACGAAAAATCCAAAGAAAATACTCCAAAAAACGCATGGAAAAAATACTGAAAAATCAATGGAAAAAACCCCAAAAAACGCATGGAAAAAATACTAAAAAACCAATCGAAAAGAACAATGAAAATCGCATGGAATAAAATACTAAAATTTCAATGGAAAAAATACCAAAAAACGCATGGAAAATATACTAAAATATTAATTGAAAAAACAGCAAAAAACGCATGGAAAAAATACTTAAAAACCGATGCAAAAAAAGCACCAAAAACGCATGGAAAAAATAGTAAAAATTCAATGGAAAAAATACCAAAAAACGCATGGAAAATTTACTAAAATATTAATAGAAAAACAGAAAAAACGCATGGAAAAAAAACTAAAAAACCAATCGAAAAGAACAAGAAAAAAAGCATGGAAAAAATACAAAAAAATTAATGAAAAAGCACCAAAAAACGCATGGAAGAAATACTAAATAACCAATGGAAAAGAACACCAAAAATCGCATGAAAAATATACTAAAAATTCAATGGAAAAAATACAAAAAAACGCATGGAAAGTATACTAAAATATTGATGGAAAAAACAGCAAGAAACGCATGGAAAAAATACTAAAAAGCCATCGAAAATAACACCAAAAATCGCATGGAAAAAATAGTAAAAATTCAATGGAAAAAATACCAAAAACGCATGGAAAATATACTAAAATATTAATGGGAAAAACAGCAAAAACGCATGGAAAAAATACTTAAAAACCGATGGAAGAAACACCAAAAAACGCATGGAAAAAATACTAAAAAATTAATGAAAAAGCACCAAAAATCGCATGGAAGAAATACTAAAAAACCAATGGAAAAAACACCAAAAAAACGCATGGAAAAAATACTAAAAAAATTAATGGTAAAATGTTAAAAAACCAATGGAAAAAACACCAAAAAACGCATGGCAAAATACTAAAAATCCAATGAAAATACTCCAAAAAACGTATGGAAAAAATATTGAAAACAATGGAGAAACACCAAAAACGCATGGAAAAAATACTAAAAAATTAATGAAAAAGCACCAACAAACGCATGGAAGAAATACTAAATAACCAATGGAAAAGAACACCAAAAATCGCATGAAAAATATACTAAAAATTCAATGGAAAAAATACAAAAAAACGCATGGAAAGTATACTAAAATATTGATGGAAAAAACAGCAAGAAACGCATGGAAAAAATACTAAAAAGCCATCGAAAATAACACCAAAAATCGCATGGAAAAAATAGTAAAAATTCAATGGAAAAAATACCAAAAACGCATGGAAAATATACTAAAATATTAATGGAAAAAACAGCAAAAACGCATGGAAAAAATACTTAAAAACCGATGGAAAAAAGAACCAAAAACGCATTGAAAAAATACTAAAAAACCAATTGAAAAAACACCAAAAATCGCATGGAAAAAACACCAAAAAACGCATGGAAAAAATACTAAAAAATTAATGAAAAAGCACCAAAAAACGCATGGAAGAAATACTAAAATACCAATGGAAAAAACACCAAAAAAACGCATGGAAAAAATACTAAAAAAATTAATGGTAAAATACTAAAAAACCAATGGAAAAAACACCAAAAAACGCATGGCAAAATACTAAAAATCCAATGAAAATACTCCAAAAAACGCATGGAAAGAATATTGAAAACAATGGAGAAACACCAAAAACGCATGGAAAAAATACTAAAAAACCAATCGAAAAGAACACCAAAAAACGCATGGAAAAAATACTAAAAAGTTAATGAAAAAGCACCAAAAAACGCATGGAAGAAATACTAAAATACCAATGGAAAAAACACCAAAAAAACGCATGGAAAAAATACTAAAAAAATTAATGGTAAAATACTAAAAAAATTAATGGTAAAATACTAAAAAAC
Organism: Stegodyphus dumicola; assembly: GCF_044657685.1. Lineage (NCBI taxonomy): Eukaryota > Metazoa > Arthropoda > Arachnida > Araneae > Eresidae > Stegodyphus > Stegodyphus dumicola. Next base: position 290,105,730 of record NC_140769.1, on the reverse strand, counting down.
CAATGGAAAAAACACCAAAAAACGCATGGCAAAATACTAAAAATCCAATGAAAATACTCCAAAAAACGCATGGAAAGAATATTGAAAACAATGGAGAAACACCAAAAACGCATGGAAAAAATACTAAAAAACCAATCCAAAATTACACCAAAAATCGCATGGAAAGAAATACTAAAAATTCCATGGAAAAAATACCAAAAATCGCATGGAAAATATAATAAAATATTAATGGATAAAACAGCAAAAAACGCATGGAAAAAATACTAAAACCGATCGAAAAGAACAGGAAAATTCGCATGGAAAAAATAGTAAAAATTCAATGGAAAATATACCATAAAACGCATGGAAAATATACTAAAATATTAATGGAAAACACAGCAAAAAACTTATGGAAAAAATACTTAAAAACCGATGGCAAAAAGTACGAAAACGCAAGGAAAAATACTAAAAAACCAATCGAAAAAACACCAAAAATCGCATGGAAAAAACACAAAAAAACGCATGGAAAAATTACTAAAAATAAATGAAAAAGCACCAAAAAACGCATGGAAGAAATACTAAAAAAATTAATGGAGAAATACAAAAAAACCAATGGAAAAAACACCAAAAACGCATGGAAAAATACTAAAAATCCAATGAAAATACTCCAAAAAACGCATGGAAAAAATACTGAAAAACCAATGGAAAAAACACCAAAAAAAGCATGGAAGATACACCAAAAAACTCATGGAAAAAACACCAAAAAACGCATGGAAGAAATACTAAAAAACCAATGGAAAAAACACGAAAAGACGCATGGAAAAAATACTAAAAAATTAATGTAAAAAGCACCAAAAAAACGCATAGAAAAAATACGAAAAATCCAAAGAAAATACTCCAAAAAACGCATGGAAAAAATACTGAAAAATCAATGGAAAAAACCCCAAAAAAGGCATGGAAAAAATACTAAAAAACCAATCGAAAAGAACAATGAAAATCGCATGGAATAAAATACTAAAAATTCAATGGAAAAAATACCAAAAAACGCATGGAAAAAATACTAAAAAATTAATGAAAAAGCACCAAAAAACGCATGGAAGAAATACTAAATAACCAATGGAAAAGAACACCAAATATCGCATGAAAAATATACTAAAAATTCAATGGAAAAAATACAAAAAAACGCATGGAAAGTATACTAAAATATTGATGGAAAAAACAGCAAGAAACGCATGGAAAAAATACTAAAAAGCCATCGAAAATAACACCAAAAAACGCATGGAAAAAATAGTAAAAATTCAAGGGAAAAAATACCAAAAAACGCATGGAAAATTTACTAAAATATTAATAGAAAAACAGAAAAAACGCATGGAAAAAAAACCTAAAAACCAATGGAAAAAACACCAAAAAACGCATGGAAAAAGTACTAAAAAACCAATCGAAAAGAACAAGAAAAAAAGCATGGAAAAAATACTAAAAAATTAATGAAAAAGCACCAAAAAACGCATGGAAGAAATACTAAATAACCAATGGAAAAGAACACCAAAAATCGCATGAAAAATATACTAAAAATTCAATGGAAAAAATACAAAAAAACGCATGGAAAGTATACTAAAATATTGATGGAAAAAACAGCAAGAAACGCATGGAAAAAATACTAAAAAGCCATCGAAAATAACACCAAAAATCGCATGGAAAAAATAGTAGAAATTCAATGGAAAAAATACCAAAAACGCATGGAAAATATACTAAAATATTAATGGGAAAAACAGCAAAAACGCATGGAAAAAATACTTAAAAACCGATGGAAAAAAGCACCAAAAACGCATTGAAAAAATACTAATAAACCAATTGAAGAAACACCAAAAAACGCATGGAAAAAATACTAAAAAATTAATGAAAAAGCACCAAAAAACGCATGGAAGAAATACTAAAAAACCAATGGAAAAAACACCAAAAAAACGCATGGAAAAAATACTAAAAAAATTAATGGTAAAATACTAAAACACCAATGGAAAAAACACCAAAAAACGCATGGCAAAATACTAAAAATCCAATGAAAATACTCCAAAAAACGCATGGAAAAAAAATTGAAAACAATGGAGAAACACCAAAAACGCATGGAAAAAATACTAAAAAACCAATCGAAAAGAACACCAAAAAACGCATGGAAAAAATACTAAAAAATTAATGAAAAAGCACCAACAAACGCATGGAAGAAATACTAAATAACAAAAGGAAAAAACACCAAAAAAACGCAGAGAAAAAATACGAAAAATCCAATGAAAATACTCCAAAAAACGCATGGAAAAAATACTGAAAAACCAATGGAAAAAACACCAAAAAACACATGGAAAAAATACTAAAAAACCAATCGAAAAGAACAATAAAAATCGCATGGAAAAATACTAAAAATTCAATGGAAAAAATACCAAAAACGCATTTAAAATATACTAAAATATTAATGGAAAAAACAGCAAAAAAGGCATGGAAAAAATACTAAAAACCAATCGAAAAAACACCAAAAATCGCATGGAAAAAATAGTAAAAATTCAATGGAAAAAATACCAAAAAACGCATGGAAAATATACTAAAATATTAATGGAAAAAATACCAAAAAACGCATGGAAAATATACTAAAATATTAATGGATAAAACAGCAAAAAACGCATGGAAAAAATACTAAAACCCGATGGAAAAAAGCACCAAAAACGCATGGAAAATACACCAAACACCGCATGGAAAAAATATTAAAGAATTAATGAAAATGCACCAAAAAACGCATGGAAAAAATTCTAAAAAACCAATCGAAAAAACACCAAAAATCGCATGGAAAATACACCAAACACCGCATGGAAAAAATATTAAAAAATTAATGAAAATGCACCAAAAAACGCATGGAAAAAATTCTAAATAACCAATGGAAAAAACACCAAAAAACGCATGAAAAAAATACTAAAAAACCAATGGAAAAAACACCGAAAAACGCATGGAAAAAATACTAAAAATCCAATGAAAATACTCCAAAAAAAGCATGGAAAAAATATTGAAAAACGAATGGAAAAAACCCCAAAATCGCATGGAAAAAATACTAAAAATCCAATCGAAAATAACACCAAAAATCGCATGGAAAGAAATACTAAAAATTCAATGGAAAAAATACCAAAAAACGCATGGAAAATATACTAAAATATTAATGGATAAAACAGCAAAAAACGCATGGAAAAAATACTAAAAACCAATCGAAAAGAACAGCAAAATACGCATGGAAAAAATAGTAAAAATTCAATGGAAAATATACCATAAAACGCATGGAAAATATACTAAAATATTAATGGAAAACACAGCAAAACACTTATGGAAAAAATACTTAAAAACCGATGGCAAAAAGTACGAAAACGCAAGGAAAAATACTAAAAAAACCAATCGAAAAAACACCAAAAATCGCATGGAAAAAACACCAAAAAACGCATGGAAAAATTACTAAAAATTAATGAAAAAGCACCAAAAAACGCATGGAAGAAATACTAAAAGACCAATGGAAAAAACACCAAATAAACGCATGGAAAAAATACTAAAATAATTAATGGAAAAATACAAAAAAACCAAAGGAAAAAACACCAAAAAAACGCATAGAAAAAATACGAAAAATCCAATGAAAATACTCCAAAAAACGCATGGAAAAAATACTGAAAAACCAATGGAAAAAACACCAAAAAACACATGGAAAAAATACTAAAAAACCAATCGAAAAGAACAATAAAAATCGCATGGTAAAATACTAAAAATTCAATGGAAAAAATACCAAAAACGCATGGAAAATATACTAAAATAATAATGGAAAAAACAGCAAAAAAGGCATGGAAAATATACTAAAAACCAAACGAAAAAACACCAAAAATCGCATGGTAAAAATAGTAAAAATTCAATGGAAAAAATACCAAAAAACGCATGGAAAATAAACTAAAATATTAATGGAAAACACAGCAAAAAACGCATGGAAAAAATACTTAAAAACCGATGGAAAAAAAGCAACAAAAACGCATGGAAAAATACTAAAAATCCAATCGAAAAAACACCAAAAACGCATGGAAAATTTTCTAAAATATTAATAGAAAAACAGCAAAAAACGCATGGAAAAAAACTTAAAAACCAATGGAAAAAACACCAAAAAACGCATGGAAAAAATACTAAAAATTAATGAAAAATCACCAAAAAACGCATGGAAGAAATACTAAATAACCAATGGAAAAGAACACCAAAAATCGCATGGAAAATATACTAAAAATTCAATGGAAAAAATACCAAAAAACGCATGGAAAATATACTAAAATATTAATGGAAAAAACAGCAAAAAACGCATGGAAAAAATACTAAAAACCAATCGAAAAGAACACCAAAAATCCCATGGAAAAAATAGTAAACATTCAATGGAAAAAATACCAAAAACGCATGGAAAAATACTAAAAATCCAATGAAAATACTCCAAAAAACGCATGGAAAAATACTGAAAACCCAATGGAAAAAACACCAAAAACACATGGAAAACATACTAAAAAACCAATCGAAAAGAACACCAAAAAACGCAAGGAAAGGATACTAAAAATTTAATGAAAAAGCACCAAAAAAAGCATGGAAGAAATACTAAATAACCAATTAAAAAACACCAAAAAACGCATGGAAAAAATACTAAAAAATTAATGGAAAAATTACTAAAAAACTAAAGTAAAAAACACCAAAAAACGCATGGAAAAAATACTAAAAATCCAATGAAAATACTCCAAAAAAAGCATGGAAAAAATATTGAAAAACGAATGGAAAGAACACCAAAATCGCATGGAAAAAATACTAAAAAACCAATCGAAAATAACACAAAAATCGCATGGAAAAATACTAAAAATTCAATGGAAAAAATACCAAAAATCTCATGGAAAATATACTAAAATATTAATGGATAAAACAGCAAAAAACGCATGGAAAAAAATACTAAAAACCGATGGAAAAAAGCACCAAAAACGCATGGAAAAATACTAAAAAACCAATCGAAAAAACACCAAAAATCGCATGGAAAATACACCAAACACCGCATGGAAAAAATATTAAAAAATTAATGAAAATGCACCAAAAAACGCATGGAAAAAATTCTAAATAACCAATGGAAAACACACCAAAAAATTCATGGAAAAAATACTAAAAAACCAATGGAAAAAACACCAAAAATCGAATGGAAAAAATACTAAAAATCCAATGAAAATACTCCAAAAAAAGCATGGAAATAATATTGAAAAACGAATGGAAAAATCACCAAAAAACGCATGGAAAAAATACTAAAAAAACCAATCGAAAAGAACACGAAAAAAAGCATGGAAAAAATACTAAAAAATTAATGAAAAAGCACCAAAAAACGCATGGAAGAAATACTAAATAACCAATGGAAAAGAACACCAAAAATCGCATGGAAAATATACTAAAAATTCAATGGAAAAAATACCAAAAAACGCATGGAAAATATACTAAAATATTAATGGAAAAAACAGCAAAAAACGCATGGAAAAAATACTAAAAACCAATCGAAAAAACACCAAAAACCGCATGGAAAAAATAGTAAAAATTCAATGGAAAAAATACCAAAAACGCATGGAAAATATACTAAAATATTAATGGAAAAAACAGCAAAATACGCATGGAAAAAATACTTAAAAACCGATGGAAAAAAGCACCAAAATTGCATTGAAAAAATACTAAAAGACCAATTGAAAAAACACCAAAAATCGCATGGAAGAAACACCAAAAAAACGCATGGAAAAAATACTAAAAAATTAATGAAAATGCACCAAAAAATGCATGGAAGAAATACTAAAAAACCAATGGAAGAAACACCAAAAATCGCATGGAAAATATACTAAAAATTCAATGGAAAAAATACGAAAAAACGCATGGAAAATATACTAAAATATAAATGGAAAAAACAGCAAAAACGCATGGAAAAAATACTAAAAACCAATCAAAAAGAACACCAAAAATCCCATGGAAAAAACACAAAAAACGCAAAAAAAATTACTAAAAAATTAATGGAAAAAACACCAAAAAAAACGCATGGAAAAAATACTAAAAAAATTAATGGAAAAAATACTAAAACACCAATGGAAAAAACACCAAAAAACGCATGGAAAAAATATTAAAAAACCAATCGAAAAGAACACCAAAAAACGCATGGAAAAAATACTAAAAATCCATTGAAAATACTCCAAAAACGCATGGAAAAATACTGAAAAACCAATGCAAAAAACACCAAAAACGCATGGAAAATATACTAAAAAGCCAATCGAAAAGAACACCAAAAAACGCATGGAAAAGTTACTAAAAATGTAATGAAAAAGCACCAAAAAAAGCATGGAATAAATACTAAATAACCAATGGAAAAAACACCAAAAAACGCATGGAAATAATACTAAAAAATTAATGGAAATAGTACTAAAAAAACCATAGGAAAAAAGACCAAAAAACGCATGGAAAAAATACTAAAAATCCAATGAAAATACTCCAAAAAAGCATGGAAAAAATATTGAAAAACGAATGGAAAAAACACAAAAATCGCATGGAAAAAATACTAAAAAACCAATCGAAAATAACACCAAAAATCGCATGGCAAAAATACTAAAAATTCAATGGAAAAATACCAAAAAACGCATGGAAAATGTACTAAAATATTAATGGATAAATCAGCAAAAAACGCATGGAAAAAATACTAAAACCCGATGGAAAAAAGCACCAAAAACGCATGGAAAAATACTAAAAAACCATTTGAAAAAACACCAAAAATCGCATGGAAAATACACCAAACACCGCATGGAAAAAATATTAAAAAATTAATGAAAATGCACCAAAAAACGCATGGAAAAAATTCTAAATAACCAATGGAAAAAACACCAAAAAACGCATGAAAAAAATACTAAAAAACCAACGGAAAAAACACCGAAAAACGCATGGAAAAAATACTAAAAATCCAATGAAAATACTCCAAAAAAAGCATGGAAAAAATATTGAAAAACGAATTGAAAAAACCCCAAAATCGCATGGAAAAAATACTAAAAAACCAATCGAAAATAACACCAAAAATCGCATGGAAAGAAATACTAAAAATTCAATGGAAAAAATACCAAAAACGCATGGAAAATATACTAAAATAATAATGGATAAAACAGCAAAAAACGCATGGAAAAGATACCATAAACCAATCGAAAAGAACAGCAAAATTCGCATGGAAAAAATAGTAAAAATTCAATGGAAAATATACCATAAAACGCATGGAAAATATACTAAAATATTAATGGAAAACACAGCAAAAAGCTTATGGAAAAAATACTTAAAATCCGATGGCAAAAAGTACGAAAACGCAAGGACAAATACTAAAAAACCAATCGAAAAAACACCAAAAATCGCATGGAAAAAACACCAAAAAACGCATGGAAAAATTACTAAAAATTAATGAAAAACCACCAAAAAACGCATGGAAGAAATACTAAAAGACCAATGGAAAAAACACCAAATAAACGCATGGAAAAAATACTAAAATAATTAAAGGAAAAATACAAAAAAACCAATGGAAAAAACACCAAAAACGCATGGAAAAATACTAAAAATCCAATGAAAATACTCCAAAAAACGCATGGAAAAAATACTGAAAAACCAATGGAAAAAACACCAAAAAAAAAGCATGGAAGATACACCAAAAACTCATGGAAAAAACACCAAAAAACGCATGGAAGAAATACTAAAAAACCAATGTGAAAAACACGAAAAAACGCATGGAAAAAATACTAAAAAATTAATGGAAAAGACACCAAAAAAACGCATAGAAAAAATACGAAAAATCCAAAGAAAATACTCCAAAAAACGCATGGAAAAAATACTGAAAAACCAATGGAAAAAGCACCAAAAAACGCATGGAAAAAATACTAAAAAACCAATCGAAAAGAACAATAAAAATCGCATGGAAAAAAATACTAAAAATTCAATGGAAAAAATACCAAAAAACGCATGGAAAATATACTAAAATATTAATTGAAAAAACAGCAAAAAACGCATGGAAAAAATACTTAAAAACCGATGCAAAAAAAGCACCAAAAACGCATGGAAAAAATAGTAAAAATTCAATGGCAAAAATACCAAAAAACGCATGGAAAATTTACTAAAATATTAATAGAAAAACAGAAAAAACGCATGGAAAAAAAAACTTAAAAACCAATGGAAAAAACACCAAAAAACGCATGAAAAAATACTAAAAAACCAATCGAAAAGAACAAGAAAAAAAGCATGGAAAAAATACTAAAAAATTAATGAAAAAGCACCAAAAAACGCATGGAAGAAATACTAAATAACCAATGGAAAAGAACACCAAAAATCGCATGAAAAATATACTAAAAATTCAATGGAAAAAATACCAAAAAACGCATGGAAAGTATACTAAAATATTAATGGAAAAAACAGCAAGAAACGCATGGAAAAAATACTAAAAACCAATCGAAAATAACACCAAAAATCGCATGGAAAAAATAGTAAAAATTCAATGGAAAAAATACCAAAAACGCATGGAAAATATACTAAAATATTAATGGAAAACACAGCAAAAAACGCATGGAAAAAATCCTAAAAATCCAATGAAAATACTCCAAAAAACGCATGGAAAAAATACTGAAAACAATGGAAAAACACCAAAAACGCATGGAAAAAATACTAAAAAACCAATCGAAAAGAACACCAAAAAACGCATGGAAAAAATACTACAAAATTAATGAAAATTCACCTACAAACGCATGGAAGAAATACTAAATAACCAAAGGAAAAAACACCAAAAAAACGCATAGAAAAAATACGAAAAATCCAATGAAAATACTCCAAAAAACGCATGGAAAAAATACTGAAAAACCAATGGAAAAAGGACCAAAAAACGCATGGAAAAAATACTAAAAAAACAATCGAAAAGAACAATATAAATCGCATGGAAAAAATACTAAAAATTCAATGGACAAAATAACAAAAACGCATGGAAAATATACTAAAATATTAATGGAAAACACAGCAAAAAACGCATGGAAAAAATCCGAAAAATCCAATGAAAATACTCCAAAAAACGCATCGAAAAAATACTACAAAATTAATGAAAATGCACCAACAAACGCATGGAAGAAATACTAAATAACCAATGGAAAAAACACCAAAAACGCATGGAAAAATACTAAAAATCCAATGAAAATACTCCAAAAAACGCATGGAAAAAATACTGAAAAACCAATGGAAAAAACACCAAAAAAAGCATGGAAGATACACCAAACAACTCATGGAAAAAACACCAAAAAACGCATGGAAGAAATACTAAAAAACCAATGGAAAAAACACGAAAAGACGCATGGAAAAAATACTAAAAAATTAATGTAAAAAGCACCAAAAAAACGCATAGAAAAAATACGAAAAATCCAAAGAAAATACTCCAAAAAACGCATGGAAAAAATACTGAAAAATCAATGGAAAAAACCCCAAAAAAGGCATGGAAAAAATACTAAAAAACCAATCGAAAAGAACAATGAAAATCGCATGGAATAAAATACTAAAAATTCAATGGAAAAAATACCAAAAAACGCATGGAAAAAATACTAAAAAATTAATGAAAAAGCACCAAAAAACGCATGGAAGAAATACTAAATAACCAATGGAAAAGAACACCAAATATCGCATGAAAAATATACTAAAAATTCAATGGAAAAAATACAAAAAAACGCATGGAAAGTATACTAAAATATTGATGGAAAAAACAGCAAGAAACGCATGGAAAAAATACTAAAAAGCCATCGAAAATAACACCAAAAAACGCATGGAAAAAATAATAAAAATTCAATGGAAAAAATACCAAAAAACGCATGGAAAATTTACTAAAATATTAATAGAAAAACAGAAAAAACGCATGGAAAAAAAACCTAAAAGCCAATGGAAAAAACACCAAAAAACGCATGGAAAAAGTACTAAAAAACCAATCGAAAAGAACAAGAAAAAAAGCATGGAAAAAATACTAAAAAATTAATGAAAAAGCACCAAAAAACGCATGGAAGAAATACTAAATAACCAATGGAAAAGAACACCAAAAATCGCATGAAAAATATACTAAAAATTCAATGGAAAAAATACAAAAAAACGCATGGAAAGTATACTAAAATATTGATGGAAAAAACAGCAAGAAACGCATGGAAAAAATACTAAAAAGCCATCGAAAATAACACCAAAAATCGCATGGAAAAAATAGTAGAAATTCAATGGAAAAAATACCAAAAACGCATGGAAAATATACTAAAATATTAATGGGAAAAACAGCAAAAACGCATGGAAAAAATACTTAAAAACCGATGGAAAAAAGCACCAAAAACGCATTGAAAAAATACTAATAAACCAATTGAAGAAACACCAAAAAACGCATGGAAAAAATACTAAAAAATTAATGAAAAAGCACCAAAAAACGCATGGAAGAAATACTAAAAAACCAATGGAAAAAACACCAAAAAAACGCATGGAAAAAATACTAAAAAAATTAATGGTAAAATACTAAAACACCAATGGAAAAAACACCAAAAAACGCATGGCAAAATACTAAAAATCCAATGAAAATACTCCAAAAAACGCATGGAAAAAAAATTGAAAACAATGGAGAAACACCAAAAACGCATGGAAAAAATACTAAAAAACCAATCGAAAAGAACACCAAAAAACGCATGGAAAAAATACTAAAAAATTAATGAAAAAGCACCAACAAACGCATGGAAGAAATACTAAATAACAAAAGGAAAAAACACCAAAAAAACGCAGAGAAAAAATACGAAAAATCCAATGAAAATACTCCAAAAAACGCATGGAAAAAATACTGAAAAACCAATGGAAAAAACACCAAAAAACACATGGAAAAAATACTAAAAAACCAATCGAAAAGAACAATAAAAATCGCATGGAAAAATACTAAAAATTCAATGGAAAAAATACCAAAAACGCATTTAAAATATACTAAAATATTAATGGAAAAAACAGCAAAAAAGGCATGGAAAAAATACTAAAAACCAATCGAAAAAACACCAAAAATCGCATGGAAAAAATAGTAAAAATTCAATGGAAAAAATACCAAAAAACGCATGGAAAATATACTAAAATATTAATGGAAAAAATACCAAAAAACGCATGGAAAATATACTAAAATATTAATGGATAAAACAGCAAAAAACGCATGGAAAAAATACTAAAACCCGATGGAAAAAAGCACCAAAAACGCATGGAAAATACACCAAACACCGCATGGAAAAAATATTAAAGAATTAATGAAAATGCACCAAAAAACGCATGGAAAAAATTCTAAAAAACCAATCGAAAAAACACCAAAAATCGCATGGAAAATACACCAAACACCGCATGGAAAAAATATTAAAAAATTAATGAAAATGCACCAAAAAACGCATGGAAAAAATTCTAAATAACCAATGGAAAAAACACCAAAAAACGCATGAAAAAAATACTAAAAAACCAATGGAAAAAACACCGAAAAACGCATGGAAAAAATACTAAAAATCCAATGAAAATACTCCAAAAAAAGCATGGAAAAAATATTGAAAAACGAATGGAAAAAACCCCAAAATCGCATGGAAAAAATACTAAAAATCCAATCGAAAATAACACCAAAAATCGCATGGAAAGAAATACTAAAAATTCAATGGAAAAAATACCAAAAAACGCATGGAAAATATACTAAAATATTAATGGATAAAACAGCAAAAAACGCATGGAAAAAATACTAAAAACCAATCGAAAAGAACAGCAAAATACGCATGGAAAAAATAGTAAAAATTCAATGGAAAATATACCATAAAACGCATGGAAAATATACTAAAATATTAATGGAAAACACAGCAAAACACTTATGGAAAAAATACTTAAAAACCGATGGCAAAAAGTACGAAAACGCAAGGAAAAATACTAAAAAAACCAATCGAAAAAACACCAAAAATCGCATGGAAAAAACACCAAAAAACGCATGGAAAAATTACTAAAAATTAATGAAAAAGCACCAAAAAACGCATGGAAGAAATACTAAAAGACCAATGGAAAAAACACCAAATAAACGCATGGAAAAAATACTAAAATAATTAATGGAAAAATACAAAAAAACCAAAGGAAAAAACACCAAAAAAACGCATAGAAAAAATACGAAAAATCCAATGAAAATACTCCAAAAAACGCATGGAAAAAATACTGAAAAACCAATGGAAAAAACACCAAAAAACACATGGAAAAAATACTAAAAAACCAATCGAAAAGAACAATAAAAATCGCATGGTAAAATACTAAAAATTCAATGGAAAAAATACCAAAAACGCATGGAAAATATACTAAAATAATAATGGAAAAAACAGCAAAAAAGGCATGGAAAATATACTAAAAACCAAACGAAAAAACACCAAAAATCGCATGGTAAAAATAGTAAAAATTCAATGGAAAAAATACCAAAAAACGCATGGAAAATAAACTAAAATATTAATGGAAAACACAGCAAAAAACGCATGGAAAAAATACTTAAAAACCGATGGAAAAAAAGCAACAAAAACGCATGGAAAAATACTAAAAATCCAATCGAAAAAACACCAAAAACGCATGGAAAATTTTCTAAAATATTAATAGAAAAACAGCAAAAAACGCATGGAAAAAAACTTAAAAACCAATGGAAAAAACACCAAAAAACGCATGGAAAAAATACTAAAAATTAATGAAAAATCACCAAAAAACGCATGGAAGAAATACTAAATAACCAATGGAAAAGAACACCAAAAATCGCATGGAAAATATACTAAAAATTCAATGGAAAAAATACCAAAAAACGCATGGAAAATATACTAAAATATTAATGGAAAAAACAGCAAAAAACGCATGGAAAAAATACTAAAAACCAATCGAAAAGAACACCAAAAATCCCATGGAAAAAATAGTAAACATTCAATGGAAAAAATACCAAAAACGCATGGAAAAATACTAAAAATCCAATGAAAATACTCCAAAAAACGCATGGAAAAATACTGAAAACCCAATGGAAAAAACACCAAAAACACATGGAAAACATACTAAAAAACCAATCGAAAAGAACACCAAAAAACGCAAGGAAAGGATACTAAAAATTTAATGAAAAAGCACCAAAAAAAGCATGGAAGAAATACTAAATAACCAATTAAAAAACACAAAAAAACGCATGGAAAAAATACTAAAAAATTAATGGAAAAATTACTAAAAAACTAAAGTAAAAAACACCAAAAAACGCATGGAAAAAATACTAAAAATCCAATGAAAATACTCCAAAAAAAGCATGGAAAAAATATTGAAAAACGAATGGAAAGAACACCAAAATCGCATGGAAAAAATACTAAAAAACCAATCGAAAATAACACAAAAATCGCATGGAAAAATACTAAAAATTCAATGGAAAAAACACCAAAAATCTCATGGAAAATATACTAAAATATTAATGGATAAAACAGCAAAAAACGCATGGAAAAAAATACTAAAAACCGATGGAAAAAAGCACCAAAAACGCATGGAAAAATACTAAAAAACCAATCGAAAAAACACCAAAAATCGCATGGAAAATACACCAAACACCGCATGGAAAAAATATTAAAAAATTAATGAAAATGCACCAAAAAACGCATGGAAAAAATTCTAAATAACCAATGGAAAACACACCAAAAAATTCATGGAAAAAATACTAAAAAACCAATGGAAAAAACACCAAAAATCGAATGGAAAAAATACTAAAAATCCAATGAAAATACTCCAAAAAAAGCATGGAAATAATATTGAAAAACGAATGGAAAAATCACCAAAAAACGCATGGAAAAAATACTAAAAAAACCAATCGAAAAGAACACGAAAAAAAGCATGGAAAAAATACTAAAAAATTAATGAAAAAGCACCAAAAAACGCATGGAAGAAATACTAAATAACCAATGGAAAAGAACACCAAAAATCGCATGGAAAATATACTAAAAATTCAATGGAAAAAATACCAAAAAACGCATGGAAAATATACTAAAATATTAATGGAAAAAACAGCAAAAAACGCATGGAAAAAATACTAAAAACCAATCGAAAAAACACCAAAAACCGCATGGAAAAAATAGTAAAAATTCAATGGAAAAAATACCAAAAACGCATGGAAAATATACTAAAATATTAATGGAAAAAACAGCAAAATACGCATGGAAAAAATACTTAAAAACCGATGGAAAAAAGCACCAAAATTGCATTGAAAAAATACTAAAAGACCAATTGAAAAAACACCAAAAATCGCATGGAAGAAACACCAAAAAAACGCATGGAAAAAATACTAAAAAATTAATGAAAATGCACCAAAAAATGCATGGAAGAAATACTAAAAAACCAATGGAAGAAACACCAAAAATCGCATGGAAAATATACTAAAAATTCAATGGAAAAAATACGAAAAAACGCATGGAAAATATACTAAAATATAAATGGAAAAAACAGCAAAAACGCATGGAAAAAATACTAAAAACCAATCAAAAAGAACACCAAAAATCCCATGGAAAAAACACAAAAAACGCAAAAAAAATTACTAAAAAATTAATGGAAAAAACACCAAAAAAAACGCATGGAAAAAATACTAAAAAAATTAATGGAAAAAATACTAAAACACCAATGGAAAAAACACCAAAAAACGCATGGAAAAAATATTAAAAAACCAATCGAAAAGAACACCAAAAAACGCATGGAAAAAATACTAAAAATCCATTGAAAATACTCCAAAAACGCATGGAAAAATACTGAAAAACCAATGCAAAAAACACCAAAAACGCATGGAAAATATACTAAAAAGCCAATCGAAAAGAACACCAAAAAACGCATGGAAAAGTTACTAAAAATGTAATGAAAAAGCACCAAAAAAAGCATGGAATAAATACTAAATAACCAATGGAAAAAACACCAAAAAACGCATGGAAATAATACTAAAAAATTAATGGAAATAGTACTAAAAAAACCATAGGAAAAAAGACCAAAAAACGCATGGAAAAAATACTAAAAATCCAATGAAAATACTCCAAAAAAGCATGGAAAAAATATTGAAAAACGAATGGAAAAAACACAAAAATCGCATGGAAAAAATACTAAAAAACCAATCGAAAATAACACCAAAAATCGCATGGCAAAAATACTAAAAATTCAATGGAAAAATACCAAAAAACGCATGGAAAATATACTAAAATATTAATGGATAAAACAGCAAAAAACGCATGGAAAAAATACTAAAACCCGATGGAAAAAAGCACCAAAAACGCATGGAAAAATACTAAAAAACCATTTGAAAAAACACCAAAAATCGCATGGAAAATACACCAAACACCGCATGGAAAAAATATTAAAAAATTAATGAAAATGCACCAAAAAACGCATGGAAAAAATTCTAAATAACCAATGGAAAAAACACCAAAAAACGCATGAAAAAAATACTAAAAAACCAACGGAAAAAACACCGAAAAACGCATGGAAAAAATACTAAAAATCCAATGAAAATACTCCAAAAAAAGCATGGAAAAAATATTGAAAAACGAATTGAAAAAACCCCAAAATCGCATGGAAAAAATACTAAAAAACCAATCGAAAATAACACCAAAAATCGCATGGAAAGAAATACTAAAAATTCAATGGAAAAAATACCAAAAACGCATGGAAAATATACTAAAATAATAATGGATAAAACAGCAAAAAACGCATGGAAAAGATACCATAAACCAATCGAAAAGAACAGCAAAATTCGCATGGAAAAAATAGTAAAAATTCAATGGAAAATATACCATAAAACGCATGGAAAATATACTAAAATATTAATGGAAAACACAGCAAAAAGCTTATGGAAAAAATACTTAAAATCCGATGGCAAAAAGTACGAAAACGCAAGGACAAATACTAAAAAACCAATCGAAAAAACACCAAAAATCGCATGGAAAAAACACCAAAAAACGCATGGAAAAATTACTAAAAATTAATGAAAAACCACCAAAAAACGCATGGAAGAAATACTAAAAGACCAATGGAAAAAACACCAAATAAACGCATGGAAAAAATACTAAAATAATTAAAGGAAAAATACAAAAAAACCAATGGAAAAAACACCAAAAACGCATGGAAAAATACTAAAAATCCAATGAAAATACTCCAAAAAACGCATGGAAAAAATACTGAAAAACCAATGGAAAAAACACCAAAAAAAAGCATGGAAGATACACCAAAAAACTCATGGAAAAAACACCAAAAAACGCATGGAAGAAATACTAAAAAACCAATGTGAAAAACACGAAAAAACGCATGGAAAAAATACTAAAAAATTAATGGAAAAGACACCAAAAAAACGCATAGAAAAAATACGAAAAATCCAAAGAAAATACTCCAAAAAACGCATGGAAAAAATACTGAAAAACCAATGGAAAAAGCACCAAAAAACGCATGGAAAAAATACTAAAAAACCAATCGAAAAGAACAATAAAAATCGCATGGAAAAAAATACTAAAAATTCAATGGAAAAAATACCAAAAAACGCATGGAAAATATACTAAAATATTAATTGAAAAAACAGCAAAAAACGCATGGAAAAAATACTTAAAAACCGATGCAAAAAAAGCACCAAAAACGCATGGAAAAAATAGTAAAAATTCAATGGCAAAAATACCAAAAAACGCATGGAAAATTTACTAAAATATTAATAGAAAAACAGAAAAAACGCATGGAAAAAAAACTTAAAAACCAATGGAAAAAACACCAAAAAACGCATGAAAAAATACTAAAAAACCAATCGAAAAGAACAAGAAAAAAAGCATGGAAAAAATACTAAAAAATTAATGAAAAAGCACCAAAAAACGCATGGAAGAAATACTAAATAACCAATGGAAAAGAACACCAAAAATCGCATGAAAAATATACTAAAAATTCAATGGAAAAAATACCAAAAAACGCATGGAAAGTATACTAAAATATTAATGGAAAAAACAGCAAGAAACGCATGGAAAAAATACTAAAAACCAATCGAAAATAACACCAAAAATCGCATGGAAAAAATAGTAAAAATTCAATGGAAAAAATACCAAAAACGCATGGAAAATATACTAAAATATTAATGGAAAACACAGCAAAAAACGCATGGAAAAAATCCTAAAAATCCAATGAAAATACTCCAAAAAACGCATGGAAAAAATACTGAAAACAATGGAAAAACACCAAAAACGCATGGAAAAAATACTAAAAAACCAATCGAAAAGAACACCAAAAAACGCATGGAAAAAATACTACAAAATTAATGAAAATTCACCTACAAACGCATGGAAGAAATACTAAATAACCAAAGGAAAAAACACCAAAAAAACGCATAGAAAAAATACGAAAAATCCAATGAAAATACTCCAAAAAACGCATGGAAAAAATACTGAAAAACCAATGGAAAAAGGACCAAAAAACGCATGGAAAAAATACTAAAAAAACAATCGAAAAGAACAATATAAATCGCATGGAAAAAATACTAAAAATTCAATGGACAAAATAACAAAAACGCATGGAAAATATACTAAAATATTAATGGAAAACACAGCAAAAAACGCATGGAAAAAATCCTAAAAATCCAATGAAAATACTCCAAAAAACGCATCGAAAAAATACTACAAAATTAATGAAAATGCACCAACAAACGCATGGAAGAAATACTAAATAACCAAAGGAAAAAACACCAAAAAAACGCATAGAAAAAATACGAAAAATCCAATGAAAATACTCCAAAAAAGGCATGGAAAAAATACTGAAAAACCAACGGAAAAAGGACCAAAAAACGCATGGAAAAAATACTAAAAATCCAATGAAAATACTCCAAAAAAAGCATGGAAAAAATATTGAAAAACGAATGGAAAGAACACCAAAATCGCATGGAAAAAATACTAAAAAACCAATCGAAAATAACACAAAAATCGCATGGAAAAATACTAAAAATTCAATGGAAAAAATACCAAAAATCTCATGGAAAATATACTAAAATATTAATGGATAAAACAGCAAAAAACGCATGGAAAAAAATACTAAAAACCGATGGAAAAAAGCACCAAAAACGCATGGAAAAATACTAAAAAACCAATCGAAAAAACACCAAAAATCGCATGGAAAATACACCAAACACCGCATGGAAAAAATATTAAAAAATTAATGAAAATGCACCAAAAAACGCATGGAAAAAATTCTAAATAACCAATGGAAAACACACCAAAAAATTCATGGAAAAAATACTAAAAAACCAATGGAAAAAACACCAAAAATCGAATGGAAAAAATACTAAAAATCCAATGAAAATACTCCAAAAAAAGCATGGAAATAATATTGAAAAACGAATGGAAAAATCACCAAAAAACGCATGGAAAAAATACTAAAAAAACCAATCGAAAAGAACACGAAAAAAAGCATGGAAAAAATACTAAAAAATTAATGAAAAAGCACCAAAAAACGCATGGAAGAAATACTAAATAACCAATGGAAAAGAACACCAAAAATCGCATGGAAAATATACTAAAAATTCAATGGAAAAAATACCAAAAAACGCATGGAAAATATACTAAAATATTAATGGAAAAAACAGCAAAAAACGCATGGAAAAAATACTAAAAACCAATCGAAAAAACACCAAAAACCGCATGGAAAAAATAGTAAAAATTCAATGGAAAAAATACCAAAAACGCATGGAAAATATACTAAAATATTAATGGAAAAAACAGCAAAATACGCATGGAAAAAATACTTAAAAACCGATGGAAAAAAGCACCAAAATTGCATTGAAAAAATACTAAAAGACCAATTGAAAAAACACCAAAAATCGCATGGAAGAAACACCAAAAAAACGCATGGAAAAAATACTAAAAAATTAATGAAAATGCACCAAAAAATGCATGGAAGAAATACTAAAAAACCAATGGAAGAAACACCAAAAATCGCATGGAAAATATACTAAAAATTCAATGGAAAAAATACGAAAAAACGCATGGAAAATATACTAAAATATAAATGGAAAAAACAGCAAAAACGCATGGAAAAAATACTAAAAACCAATCAAAAAGAACACCAAAAATCCCATGGAAAAAACACAAAAAACGCAAAAAAAATTACTAAAAAATTAATGGAAAAAACACCAAAAAAAACGCATGGAAAAAATACTAAAAAAATTAATGGAAAAAATACTAAAACACCAATGGAAAAAACACCAAAAAACGCATGGAAAAAATATTAAAAAACCAATCGAAAAGAACACCAAAAAACGCATGGAAAAAATACTAAAAATCCATTGAAAATACTCCAAAAACGCATGGAAAAATACTGAAAAACCAATGCAAAAAACACCAAAAACGCATGGAAAATATACTAAAAAGCCAATCGAAAAGAACACCAAAAAACGCATGGAAAAGTTACTAAAAATGTAATGAAAAAGCACCAAAAAAAGCATGGAATAAATACTAAATAACCAATGGAAAAAACACCAAAAAACGCATGGAAATAATACTAAAAAATTAATGGAAATAGTACTAAAAAAACCATAGGAAAAAAGACCAAAAAACGCATGGAAAAAATACTAAAAATCCAATGAAAATACTCCAAAAAAGCATGGAAAAAATATTGAAAAACGAATGGAAAAAACACAAAAATCGCATGGAAAAAATACTAAAAAACCAATCGAAAATAACACCAAAAATCGCATGGCAAAAATACTAAAAATTCAATGGAAAAATACCAAAAAACGCATGGAAAATATACTAAAATATTAATGGATAAAACAGCAAAAAACGCATGGAAAAAATACTAAAACCCGATGGAAAAAAGCACCAAAAACGCATGGAAAAATACTAAAAAACCATTTGAAAAAACACCAAAAATCGCATGGAAAATACACCAAACACCGCATGGAAAAAATATTAAAAAATTAATGAAAATGCACCAAAAAACGCATGGAAAAAATTCTAAATAACCAATGGAAAAAACACCAAAAAACGCATGAAAAAAATACTAAAAAACCAACGGAAAAAACACCGAAAAACGCATGGAAAAAATACTAAAAATCCAATGAAAATACTCCAAAAAAAGCATGGAAAAAATATTGAAAAACGAATTGAAAAAACCCCAAAATCGCATGGAAAAAATACTAAAAAACCAATCGAAAATAACACCAAAAATCGCATGGAAAGAAATACTAAAAATTCAATGGAAAAAATACCAAAAACGCATGGAAAATATACTAAAATAATAATGGATAAAACAGCAAAAAACGCATGGAAAAGATACCATAAACCAATCGAAAAGAACAGCAAAATTCGCATGGAAAAAATAGTAAAAATTCAATGGAAAATATACCATAAAACGCATGGAAAATATACTAAAATATTAATGGAAAACACAGCAAAAAGCTTATGGAAAAAATACTTAAAATCCGATGGCAAAAAGTACGAAAACGCAAGGACAAATACTAAAAAACCAATCGAAAAAACACCAAAAATCGCATGGAAAAAACACCAAAAAACGCATGGAAAAATTACTAAAAATTAATGAAAAACCACCAAAAAACGCATGGAAGAAATACTAAAAGACCAATGGAAAAAACACCAAATAAACGCATGGAAAAAATACTAAAATAATTAAAGGAAAAATACAAAAAAACCAATGGAAAAAACACCAAAAACGCATGGAAAAATACTAAAAATCCAATGAAAATACTCCAAAAAACGCATGGAAAAAATACTGAAAAACCAATGGAAAAAACACCAAAAAAAAGCATGGAAGATACACCAAAAAACTCATGGAAAAAACACCAAAAAACGCATGGAAGAAATACTAAAAAACCAATGTGAAAAACACGAAAAAACGCATGGAAAAAATACTAAAAAATTAATGGAAAAGACACCAAAAAAACGCATAGAAAAAATACGAAAAATCCAAAGAAAATACTCCAAAAAACGCATGGAAAAAATACTGAAAAACCAATGGAAAAAGCACCAAAAAACGCATGGAAAAAATACTAAAAAACCAATCGAAAAGAACAATAAAAATCGCATGGAAAAAAATACTAAAAATTCAATGGAAAAAATACCAAAAAACGCATGGAAAATATACTAAAATATTAATTGAAAAAACAGCAAAAAACGCATGGAAAAAATACTTAAAAACCGATGCAAAAAAAGCACCAAAAACGCATGGAAAAAATAGTAAAAATTCAATGGCAAAAATACCAAAAAACGCATGGAAAATTTACTAAAATATTAATAGAAAAACAGAAAAAACGCATGGAAAAAAAAACTTAAAAACCAATGGAAAAAACACCAAAAAACGCATGAAAAAATACTAAAAAACCAATCGAAAAGAACAAGAAAAAAAGCATGGAAAAAATACTAAAAAATTAATGAAAAAGCACCAAAAAACGCATGGAAGAAATACTAAATAACCAATGGAAAAGAACACCAAAAATCGCATGAAAAATATACTAAAAATTCAATGGAAAAAATACCAAAAAACGCATGGAAAGTATACTAAAATATTAATGGAAAAAACAGCAAGAAACGCATGGAAAAAATACTAAAAACCAATCGAAAATAACACCAAAAATCGCATGGAAAAAATAGTAAAAATTCAATGGAAAAAATACCAAAAACGCATGGAAAATATACTAAAATATTAATGGAAAACACAGCAAAAAACGCATGGAAAAAATCCTAAAAATCCAATGAAAATACTCCAAAAAACGCATGGAAAAAATACTGAAAACAATGGAAAAACACCAAAAACGCATGGAAAAAATACTAAAAAACCAATCGAAAAGAACACCAAAAAACGCATGGAAAAAATACTACAAAATTAATGAAAATTCACCTACAAACGCATGGAAGAAATACTAAATAACCAAAGGAAAAAACACCAAAAAAACGCATAGAAAAAATACGAAAAATCCAATGAAAATACTCCAAAAAACGCATGGAAAAAATACTGAAAAACCAATGGAAAAAGGACCAAAAAACGCATGGAAAAAATACTAAAAAAACAATCGAAAAGAACAATATAAATCGCATGGAAAAAATACTAAAAATTCAATGGACAAAATAACAAAAACGCATGGAAAATATACTAAAATATTAATGGAAAACACAGCAAAAAACGCATGGAAAAAATCCTAAAAATCCAATGAAAATACTCCAAAAAACGCATCGAAAAAATACTACAAAATTAATGAAAATGCACCAACAAACGCATGGAAGAAATACTAAATAACCAAAGGAAAAAACACCAAAAAAACGCATAGAAAAAATACGAAAAATCCAATGAAAATACTCCAAAAAAGGCATGGAAAAAATACTGAAAAACCAACGGAAAAAGGACCAAAAAACGCATGGAAAAAATACTAAAAAAACAATCGAAAAGAACAATATAAATCGCATGGAAAAAATACTAAAAATTCAATGGACAAAATAACAAAAACGCATGGAAAATATACTAAAATATTAATGGAAAAAACAGCAAAAAAACGCATGGAAAAAATACTAAAAACCAATCGAAAAAACACCAAAAATCCCATGGAAAAAACACAAAAAACGCAAAAAAAATTACTAAAAAATTAATGCAAAAAACACCAAAAAAAACGCATGGAAAAAATACTAAAAAAAATAATGGAAAAAATACTAAAACACCAATGGAAAAAACACCAAAAAACGCATGGAAAAAATATTAAAAAACCGATCGAAAAGAACACCAAAAAACGCATGGAAAAAATACTAAAAATCCATTGAAAATACTCCAAAAACGCATGGAAAAATACTGAAAAACCAATGAAAAAACACCAAAAACGCATGGAAAATATACTAAAAAGCCAATCGAAAAGAACACCAAAAAACGCATGGAAAATATACTAAAAATGTAATGAAAAAGCACCAAAAAAAGCATGGAATAAATACTAAATAACCAATGGAAAAAACACCAAAAAACGCATGGAAATAATACTAAAAAATTAATGGAAATAGTACTAAAAAAACCATAGGAAAAAACACCAAAAAACGCATGGAAAAAATACTAAAAATCCAATGAAAATACTCCAAAAAAGCATGGAAAAAATATTGAAAAACGAATGGAAAAAACACAAAAATCGCATGGAAAAATTACTAAAAAACCAATCGAAAATAACACCAAAAATCGCATGGCAAAAATACTAAAAATTCAATGGAAAAATACCAAAAAACGCATGGAAAATATACTAAAATATTAATGGATAAAACAGCAAAAAACGCATGGAAAAAAAACTAAAACCCGATGGAAAAAAGCACCAAAAACGCATGGAAAAATACTAAAAAACCAATCGAAAAAACACCAAAAATCGCATGGAAAATACACCAAACACCGCATGGAAAAATTATTAAAAAATTAATGAAAATGCACCAAAAAACGCATGGAAAAAATACTAAAAAACCAATGGAAAAAACACCGAAAAACGCATGGAAAAATTACTAAAAATCCAATGAATATACTCCAAAAAAAGCATGGAAAAAATATTGAAAAACGAATTGAAAAAACCCCAAAATCGCATGGAAAAAATACTAAAAAACCAATCGAAAATAACACCAAAAATCGCATGGAAAGAAATACTAAAAATTCAATGGAAAAAATACCAAAAAACGCATGGAAAATATACTAAAATATTAATGGATAAAACAGCAAAAAACGCATGGAAAAGATACCAAAAACCAATCGAAAAGAACAGCAAAATTCGCATGGAAAAAATAGTAAAAATTCAATGGAAAATATACCATAAAACGCATGGAAAATATACTAAAATATTAATGGGAAACACAGCAAAAAACTTATGGAAAAAATACTTAAAATCCGATGGCAAAAAGTACGAAAACGCAAGGAAAAATACTAAAAAACCAATCGAAAAAACACCAAAAATCGCATGGAAAAAACACCAAAAAACGCATGGAAAAATTACTAAAAATTAATGAAAAACCACCAAAAAACGCATGGAAGAAATACTAAAAGACCAATGGAAAAAACACCAAATAAACGCATGGAAAAGATACTAAAATAATTAATGGAAAAATACAAAAAAACCAATGGAAAAAACACCAAAAACGCATGGAAAAATACTAAAAATCCAATGAAAATACTCCAAAAAACGCATGGAAAAAATACTGAAAAACCAATGGAAAAAACACCAAAAAAAGCATGGAAGATACACCAAAAAACTCATGGAAAAAACACCAAAAAACGCATGGAAGAAATACTAAAAAACCAATGGAAAAAACACGAAAAAACGCATGGAAAAAATACTAAAAAATTAATGGAAAAGACACCAAAAAAACGCATAGAAAAAATACGAAAAATCCAAAGAAAATACTCCAAAAAACGCATGGAAAAAATACTGAAAAACCAATGGAAAAAGCACCAAAAAACGCATGGAAAAAATACTTAAAAACCAATCGAAAAGAACAATAAAAATCGCATGGAAAAAAATACTAAAAATTCAATGGAAAAAATACCAAAAAACGCATGGAAAATATACTAAAATATTAATTGAAAAAACAGCAAAAAACGCATGGAAAAAAAACTTAAAAACTGATGCAAAAAAAGCACCAAAAACGCATGGGAAAAATAGTAAAAATTCAATGGAAAAAATACCAAAAAACGCATGGAAAATTTACTAAAATATTAATAGAAAAACAGAAAAAACGCATGGAAAAAAAACTTAAAAAACAATGGAAAAAACACCAAAAACGCATGGAAAAAATACTAAAAAACCAATCGAAAAGAACAAGAAAAAAAGCATGGAAAAAATACTAAAAAATTAATGAAAAAGCACCAAAAAACGCATGGAAGAAATACTAAATAACCAATGGAAAAGAACACCAAAAATCGCATGAAAAATATACTAAAAATTCAATGGAAAAAATACCAAAAAACGCATGGAAAGTATACTAAAATATTAATGGAAAAAACAGCAAGAAACGCATGGAAAAAATACTAAAAACCAATCGAAAATAACACCAAAAATCGCATGGAAAAAATAGTAAAAATTCAATGGAAAAAATACCAAAAACGCATGGAAAATATACTAAAATATTAATGGAAAAAACAGCAAAAACGCATGGAAAAAATACTTAAAAACCGATGGAAAAAAGCACCAAAAACGCATTGAAAAAATACTAAAAAACCAATTGAAAAAACACCAAAAATCGCATGGAAGAAACACCAAAAAACGCATGGAAAAAATACTAAAAAATTAATGAAAAAGCACCAAAAAACGCATGGAAGAAATACTAAAAAACCAATGGAAAAAACACCAAAAAAACGCATGGAAAAAATACTAAAAAAATTAATGGTAAAATACTAAAAAACCAATGGAAAAAACACCAAAAAACGCATGGAAAAAAACTAAAAATCCAATGAAAATACTCCAAAAAACGCATGGAAAAAATATTGAAAACAATGGAGAAACACCAAAAACGCATGGAAAAAATACTAAAAAATTAATGAAAAAGCACCAACAAACGCATGGAAGAAATACTAAATAACCAAAGGAAAAAACACCAAAAAAAAACGCATAGAAAAAATACGAAAAATCCAATGAAAATACTCCAAAAAACGCATGGAAAAAATACTGAAAAACCAATGGAAAAAACACCAAAAAACACATGGAAAAAATACTAAAAAACCAATCGAAAAGAACAATAAAAATCGCATGGAAAAATACTAAAAATTCAATGGAAAAAATACCAAAAACGCATGGAAAATATACTAAAATATTAATGGAAAAAACAGCAAAAAAGGCATGGAAAAAATACTAAAAACCAATCGAAAAAACACCAAAAATCGCATGGAAAAAATAGTAAAAATTCAATGGAAAAAATACCAAAAAACGCATGGAAATTATACTAAAATATTAATGGAAAAAATACCAAAAAACGCATGGAAAATATACTAAAATATTAATGGATAAAACAGCAAAAAACGCATGGAAAGAATACTAAAACCCGATGGAAAAAAGCACCAAAAACGCATGGAAAAATACTAAAAAACCAATCGAAAAAACACCAAAAATCGCATGGAAAATACACCAAACACCGCATGGAAAAATTATTAAAAAATTAATGAAAATGCACCAAAAAACGCATGGAAAAAATTCTAAATAACCAATGGAAAAAACACCAAAAAACGCATGAAAAAAATACTAAAAAACCAATGGAAAAAACACCGAAAAACGCATGGAAAAATTACTAAAAATCCAATGAATATACTCCAAAAAAAGCATGGAAAAAATATTGAAAAACGAATGGAAAAAACCCCAAAATCGCATGGAAAAAATACTAAAAAACCAATCCAAAATAACACCAAAAATCGCATGGAAAGAAATACTAAAAATTCAATGGAAAAAATACCAAAAAACGCATGGAAAATATACTAAAATGTTAATGGATAAAACTGCAAAAAACGCATGGAAAAAATACTAAAAACCAATCGAAAAGAACAGGAAAATTCGCATGGAAAAAATAGTAAAAATTCAATGGAAAATATACCATAAAACGCATGGAAAATATACTAAAATATTAATGGAAAACACAGCAAAAAACTTATGGAAAAAATACTTAAAAACCGATGGCAAAAAGTACGAAAACGCAAGGAAAAATACTAAAAAATCAATAGAAAAAACACCAAAAATCGCATGGAAAAAACACCAAAAAACGCATGGAAAAATTACTAAAAATAAATGAAAAAGCACCAAAAAACGCATGGAAGAAATACTAAAAGACCAATGGAAAAAAAACCAAATAAACGCATGGAAAAAATACTAAAAAAATTAATGGAGAAATACAAAAAAACCAATGGAAAAAACACCAAAAACGCATGGAAAAATACTAAAAATCCAATGAAAATACTCCAAAAAACGCATGGAAAAAATACTGAAAAACCAATGGAAAAAACACCAAAAAAAGCATGGAAGATACACCAAAAAACTCATGGAAAAAACACCAAAAAACGCATGGAAGAAATACTAAAAAACCAATGGAAAAAACACGAAAAGACGCATGGAAAAAATACTAAAAAATTAATGGAAAAAGCACCAAAAAAACGCATAGAAAAAATACGAAAAATCCAAAGAAAATACTCCAAAAAACGCATGGAAAAAATACTGAAAAATCAATGGAAACAGCACCAAAAATCGCATGGAAAAAATACTAAAAAACCAATCGAAAAGAAGAATAAAAATCGCATGGAAAAAAATACTAAAAATTCAATGGAAAAAATACCAAAAAACGCATGGAAAATATACTAAAATATTAATTGAAAAAACAGCAAAAAACGCATGGAAAAAATACTTAAAAAACAATGGAAAAAACACCAAAAACGCATGGAAAAAATACTAAAAAACCAATCGAAAAGAACAAGAAAAAAAGCATGGAAAAAATACTAAAAAATTAAAGAAAAAGCACCAAAAAACGCATGGAAGAAATACTAAATAACCAATGGAAAAAACACGAAAAAACGCATGGAAAAAATACTAAAAAATTAATGGAAAAGACCCCAAAAAAACGCATAGAAAAAATACGAAAAATCCAAAGAAAATACTCCAAAAAACGCATGGAAAAAATACTGAAAAACCAATGGAAAAAGCACCAAAAAACGCATGGAAAAAATACTAAAAAACCAATCGAAAAGAACAATAAAAATCGCATGGAAAAAAATACTAAAAATTCAATGGAAAAAATACCAAAAAACGCATGGAAAATATACTAAAATATTAATTGAAAAAACAGCAAAAAACGCATGGAAAAAATACTTAAAAACTGATGCAAAAAAAGCACCAAAAACGCATGGAAAAAATAGTAAAAATTCAATGGAAAAAATACCAAAAAACGCATGGAAAATTTACTAAAATATTAATAGAAAAACAGAAAAAACGCATGGAAAAAAAAACTTAAAAAACAATGGAAAAAACACCAAAAACGCATGGAAAAAATACTAAAAAACCAATCGAAAAGAACAAGAAAAAAAGCATGGAAAAAATACTAAAAAATTAATGAAAAAGCACCAAAAAACGCATGGAAGAAATACTAAATAACCAATGGAAAAGAACACCAAAAATCGCATGAAAAATATACTAAAAATTCAATGGAAAAAATACCAAAAAACGCATGGAAAGTATACTAAAATATTGATGGAAAAAACAGCAAGAAACGCATGGAAAAAATACTAAAAACCAATCGAAAATAACACCAAAAATCGCATGGAAAAAATAGTAAAAATTCAATGGAAAAAATACCAAAAACGCATGGAAAATATACTAAAATATTAATGGAAAAAACAGCAAAAACGCATGGAAAAAATACTTAAAAACCGATGGAAAAAAGCACCAAAAACGCATTGAAAAAATACTAAACCAATTGAAAAAACACCAAAAATCGCATGGAAGAAACACCAAAAAACGCATGGAAAAAATACTAAAAAATTAATGAAAAAGCACCAAAAAACGCATGGAAGAAATACTAAAAAACCAATAGAAAAAACACCAAAAAAACGCATGGAAAAAATACTAAAAAAATTAATGGTAAAATACTAAAAAACCAATGGAAAAAACACCAAAAAACGCATGGAAAAATACTAAAAATCCAATGAAAATACTCCAAAAAACGCATGGAAAAAATATAGAAAACAATGGAGAAACACCAAAAACGCATGGAAAAAATACTAAAAAATTAATGAAAAAGCACCAACAAACGCATGGAAGAAATACTAAATAACCAAAGGAAAAAACACCAAAAAAAGCGCATAGAAAATATACGAAAAATCCAATGAAAATACTCCAAAAAACGCATGGAAAAAATACTGAAAAACCAATGGAAAAAACACCAAAAAACAGATGGAAAAAATACTAAAAAACCAATCGAAAAGAACAATAAAAATCGCATGGAAAAATACTAAAAATTCAATGGAAAAAATACCAAAAACGCATGGAAAATATACTAAAATATTAATGGAAAAAACAGCAAAAAAGGCATGGAAAAAATACTAAAAACCAATCGAAAAAACATCAAAAATCGCATGGAAAAAATAGTAAAAATTCAATGGAAAAAATACCAAAAAACGCATGGAAATTATACTAAAATATTAATGGAAAAAATACCAAAAAACGCATGGAAAATATACTAAAATATTAATGGATAAAACAGCAAAAAACGCATGGAAAAAATACTAAAACCCGATGGAAAAAAGCACCAAAAACGCATGGAAAAATACTAAAAAACCAATCGAAAAAACACCAAAAATCGCATGGAAAATACACCAAACACCGCATGGAAAAATTATTAAAAAATTAATGAAAATGCACCAAAAAACGCATGGAAAAAATTCTAAATAACCAATGGAAAAAACACCAAAAAACGCATGAAAAAAATACTAAAAAACCAATGGAAAAAACACCGAAAAACGCATGGAAAAATTACTAAAAATCCAATGAATATACTCCAAAAAAAGCATGGAAAAAATATTGAAAAACGAATGGAAAAAACCCCAAAATCGCATGGAAAAAATACTAAAAAACCAATCCAAAATAACACCAAAAATCGCATGGAAAGAAATACTAAAAATTCAATCGAAAAAATACCAAAAAACGCATGGAAAATATACTAAAATGTTAATGGATAAAACTGCAAAAAACGCATGGAAAAAATACTAAAAACCAATCGAAAAGAACAGGAAAATTCGCATGGAAAAAATAGTAAAAATTCAATGGAATATATACCATAAAACGCATGGAAAATATACTAAAATATTAATGGAAAACACAGCAAAAAACTTATGGAAAAAATACTTAAAAACCGATGGCAAAAAGTACGAAAACGCAAGGAAAAATATTAAAAAATCAATAGAAAAAACACCAAAAATCGCATGGAAAAAACACCAAAAAACGCATGGAAAAATTACTAAAAATAAATGAAAAAGCACCAAAAAACGCATGGAAGAAATACTAAAAGACCAATGGAAAAAACACCAAATAAACGCATGGAAAAAATACTAAAAAAATTAATGGAGAAATACAAAAAAACCAATGGAAAAAACACCAAAAACGCATGGAAAAATACTAAAAATCCAATGAAAATACTCCAAAAAACGCATGGAAAAAATACTGAAAAACCAATGGAAAAAACACCAAAAAAAGCATGGAAGATACACCAAACAACTCATGGAAAAAACACCAAAAAACGCATGGAAGAAATACTAAAAAACCAATGGAAAAAACACGAAAAGACGCATGGAAAAAATACTAAAAAATTAATGGAAAAAGCACCAAAAAAACGCATAGAAAAAATACGAAAAATCCAAAGAAAATACTCCAAAAAACGCATGGAAAAAATACTGAAAAATCAATGGAAAAAACCCCAAAAAACGCATGGAAAAAATACTAAAAAACCAATCGAAAACAACAATGAAAATCGCATGGAATAAAATACTAAAAATTCAATGGAAAAAATACCAAAAAACGCATGGAAAATATACTAAAATATTAATTGAAAAAACAGCAAAAAACGCATGGAAAAAATAGTAAACATTCAATGGAAAAAATACCAAAAAACGCATGGAAAATATACTAAAATATTAATTGAAAAAACAGCAAAAAACGCATGGAAAAAATACTTAAAAAACAATGGAAAAAACACCAAAAACGCATGGAAAAAATACTAAAAAACCAATCGAAAAGAACAAGAAAAAAAGCATGGAAAAAATACTAAAAAATTAATGAAAAAGCACCAAAAAACGCATGGAAGAAATACTAAATAACCAATGGAAAAAACACCAAAAAAACGCATGGAAAAAATACTAAAAAAATTAATGGTAAAATACTAAAAAACCAATGGAAAAAACACCAAAAAACGCATGGAAAAATACTAAAAATCCAATGAAAATACTCCAAAAAACGCATGGAAAAAATATTGAAAACAATGGAGAAACACCAAAAACGCATGGAAAAAATACTAAAAAATTAATGAAAAAGCACCAACAAACGCATGGAAGAAATACTAAATAACCAAAGGAAAAAACACCAAAAAAAACGCATAGAAAAAATACGAAAAATCCAATGAAAATCCTCCAAAAAACGCATGGAAAAAATACTGAAAAACCAATGGAAAAAACACCAAAAAACACATGGAAAAAATACTAAAAAACCAATCGAAAAGAACAATAAAAATCGCATGGAAAAATACTAAAAATTCAATGGAAAAAATACCAAAAACGCATGGAAAATATACTAAAATATTAATGGAAAAAACAGCAAAAAAGGCATGGAAAAAATACTAAAAACCAATCGAAAAAACACCAAAAATCGCATGGAAAAAATAGTAAAAATTCAATGGAAAAAATACCAAAAAACGCATGGAAATTATACTAAAATATTAATGGAAAAAATACCAAAAAACGCATGGAAAATATACTAAAATATTAATGGATAAAACAGCAAAAAACGCATGGAAAGAATACTAAAACCCGATGGAAAAAAGCACCAAAAACGCATGGAAAAATACTAAAAAACCAATCGAAAAAACACCAAAAATCGCATGGAAAATACACCAAACACCGCATGGAAAAATTATTAAAAAATTAATGAAAATGCACCAAAAAACGCATGGAAAAAATTCTAAATAACCAATGGAAAAAACACCAAAAAACGCATGAAATAAATACTAAAAAACCAATGGAAAAAACACCGAAAAACGCATGGAAAAATTACTAAAAATCCAATGAATATACTCCAAAAAAAGCATGGAAAAAATATTGAAAAACGAATGGAAAAAACCCCAAAATCGCATGGAAAAAATACTAAAAAACCAATCCAAAATAACACCAAAAATCGCATGGAAAGAAATACTAAAAATTCAATGGAAAAAATACCAAAAAACGCATGGAAAATATACTAAAATGTTAATGGATAAAACTGCAAAAAACGCATGGAAAAAATACTAAAAACCAATCGAAAAGAACAGGAAAATTCGCATGGAAAAAATAGTAAAAATTCAATGCAAAATATACCATAAAACGCATGGAAAATATACTAAAATATTAATGGAAAACACAGCAAAAAACTTATGGAAAAAATACTTAAAAACCGATGGCAAAAAGTACGAAAACGCAAGGAAAAATACTAAAAAATCAATAGAAAAAACACCAAAAATCGCATGGAAAAAACACCAAAAAACGCATGGAAAAATTACTAAAAATAAATGAAAAAGCACCAAAAAACGCATGGAAGAAATACTAAAAGACCAATGGAAAAAACACCAAATAAACGCATGGAAAAAATACTAAAAAAATTAATGGAGAAATACAAAAAAACCAATGGAAAAAACACCAAAAACGCATGGAAAAATACTAAAAATCCAATGAAAATACTCCAAAAAACGCATGGAAAAAATACTGAAAAACCAATAGAAAAAACACCAAAAAAAGCATGGAAGATACACCAAAAAACTCATGGAAAAAACACCAAAAAACGCATGGAAGAAATACTAAAAAACCAATGGAAAAAACACGAAAAGACGCATGGAAAAAATACTAAAAAATTAATGGAAAAAGCACCAAAAAAACGCATAGAAAAAATACGAAAAATCCAAAGAAAATACTCCAAAAAACGCATGGAAAAAATACTGAAAAATCAATGGAAAAAACCCCAAAAAACGCATGGAAAAAATACTAAAAAACCAATCGAAAAGAACAATGAAAATCGCATGGAATAAAATACTAAAAATTCAATGGAAAAAATACCAAAAAACGCATGGAAAATATACTAAAATATTAATTGAAAAAACAGCAAAAAACGCATGGAAAAAATAGTAAAAATTCAATGGAAAAAATACCAAAAAACGCATGGAAAATTTACTAAAATATTAATAGAAAAACAGAAAAAACGCATGGAAAAAAACTTAAAACCAATGGAAAAAACACCAAAAAACGCATGGAAAAAATACTAAAAAACCAATCGAAAAGAACAAGAAAAAAAGCATGGAAAAAATACTAAAAAATTAATGAAAAAGCACCAAAAAACGCATGGAAGAAATACTAAATAACCAATGGAAAAGAACACCAAAAATCGCATGAAAAATATACTAAAAATTCAATGGAAAAAATACAAAAAAACGCATGGAAAGTATACTAAAATATTGATGGAAAAAACAGCAAGAAACGCATGGAAAAAATACTAAAAAGCCATCGAAAATAACACCAAAAATCGCATGGAAAAAATAGTAAAAATTCAATGGAAAAAATACCAAAAACGCATGGAAAATATACTAAAATATTAATGGGAAAAACAGCAAAAACGCATGGAAAAAATACTTAAAAACCGATGGAAAAAAGCACCAAAAACGCATTGAAAAAATACTAAAAAACCAATTGAAGAAACACTAAAAATCGCATGGAAGAAACACCAAAAAACGCATGGAAAAAATACTAAAAAATTAATGAAAAAGCACCAAAAAACGCATGGAAGAAATACTAAAAAACCAATGGAAAAAACACCAAAAAAACGCATGGAAAAAATACTAAAAAAATTAATGGTAAAATACTAAAAAACCAATGGAAAACACCAAAAAACGCATGGCAAAATACTAAAAATCCAATGAAAATACTCCAAAAAACGCATGGAAAAAATATTGAAAACAATGGAGAAACACCAAAAACGCATGGAAAAAATACTAAAAAACCAATCGAAAAGAACACCAAAAAACGCATGGAAAAAATACTAAAAAATTAATGAAAAAGCACCAACAAACGCATGGAAGAAATACTAAATAACCAAAGGAAAAAACACCAAAAAAACGCAGAGAAAAAATACGAAAAATCCAATGAAAATACTCCAAAAAACGCATGGAAAAAATACTGAAAAACCAATGGAAAAAACACCAAAAAACACATGGAAAAAATACTAAAAACCAATCGAAAAGAACAATAAAAATCGCATGGAAAAATACTAAAAATTCAATGGAAAAAATACCCAAAACGCATGGAAAATATACTAGAATATTAATGGAAAAAACAGCAAAAAAGGCATGGAAAAAATACTAAAAACCAATCGAAAAAACACCAAAAATCGCATGGAAAAAATAGTAAAAATTCAATGGAAAAAATACCAAAAACGCATGGAAAATATACTAAAATATTAATGGAAAAAACAGCAAAAACGCATGGAAAAAATACTTAAAAACCGATGGAAAAAAGCACCAAAAACGCATTGAAAAAATACTAAAAAACCAATTGAAAAAACACCAAACATCGCATGGAAGAAATACTAAAATACCAATGGAAAAAACACCAAAAAAACGCATGGAAAAAATACTAAAAAAATTAATGGTAAAATACTAAAAAACCAATGGAAAAAACACCAAAAAACGCATGGCAAAATACTAAAAATCCAATGAAAATACTCCAAAAAACGCATGGAAAGAATATTGAAAACAATGGAGAAAAACCAAAAACGCATGGAAAAAATACTAAAAAACCAATCGAAAAGAACACCAAAAAACGCATGGAAAAAATACTAAAAAATTAATGAAAAAGCACCAACAAACGCATGGAAGAAATACTAAATAACCAAAGGAAAAAACACCAAAAAAACGCAGAGAAAAAATACGAAAAATCCAATGAAAATACTCCAAAAAACGCATGGAAAAAATACTGAAAAACCAATGGAAAAAACACCAAAAAACACATGGAAAAAATACTAAAAAACCAATCGAAAAGAACAATAAAAATCGCATGGAAAAATACTAAAAATTCAATGGAAAAAATACCAAAAACGCATGGAAAATATACTAAAATATTAATGGAAAAAACAGCAAAAAAGGCATGGAAAAAATACTAAAAACCAATCGAAAAAACACCAAAAATCGCATGGAAAAAATAGTAAAAATTCAATGGAAAAAATACCAAAAAACGCATGGAAAATATACTAAAATATTAATGGAAAAAATACCAAAAAACGCATGGAAAATATACTAAAATATTAATGGATAAAACAGCAAAAAACGCATGGAAAAAATACGAAAACCCGATGGAAAAAAGCACCAAAAACGCATGGAAAAATACTAAAAAACCAATCGAAAAAACACCAAAAATCGCATGGAAAATACACCAAACACCGCATGGAAAAAATATTAAAAAATTAATGAAAATGCACCAAAAAACGCATGGAAAAAATTCTAAATAACCAATGGAAAAAACACCAAAAAACGCATGAAAAAAATACTAAAAAACCAATGGAAAAAACACCGAAAAACGCATGGAAAAAATACTAAAAATCCAATGAAAATACTCCAAAAAAAGCATGGAAAAAATATTGAAAAACGAATGGAAAAAACCCCAAAATCGCATGGAAAAAATACTAAAAAACCAATCCAAAATAACACCAAAAATCGCATGGAAAGAAATACTAAAAATTCCATGGAAAAAATACCAAAAAACGCATGGAAAATATAATAAAATATTAATGGATAAAACAGCAAAAAACGCATGGAAAAAATACTAAAACCAATCGAAAAGAACAGGAAAATTCGCATGGAAAAAATAGTAAAAATTCAATGGAAAATATACCATAAAACGCATGGAAAATATACTAAAATATTAATGGAAAACACAGCAAAAAACTTATGGAAAAAATACTTAAAAACCGATGGCAAAAAGTACGAAAACGCAAGGAAAAATACTAAAAAATCAATAGAAAAAACACCAAAAATCGCATGGAAAAAACACCAAAAAACGCATGGAAAAATTACTAAAAATAAATGAAAAAGCACCAAAAAACGCATGGAAGAAATACTAAAAGACCAATGGAAAAAACACCAAATAAACGCATGGAAAAAATACTAAAAAAATTAATGGAGAAATACAAAAAAACCAATGGAAAAAACACCAAAAACGCATGGAAAAATACTAAAAATCCAATGAAAATACTCCAAAAAACGCATGGAAAAAATACTGAAAAACCAATGGAAAAAACACCAAAAAAAGCATGGAAGATACACCAAACAACTCATGGAAAAAACACCAAAAAACGCATGGAAGAAATACTAAAAAACCAATGGAAAAAACACGAAAAGACGCATGGAAAAAATACTAAAAAATTAATGGAAAAAGCACCAAAAAAACGCATAGAAAAAATACGAAAAATCCAAAGAAAATACTCCAAAAAACGCATGGAAAAAATACTGAAAAATCAATGGAAAAAACCCCAAAAAACGCATGGAAAAAATACTAAAAAACCAATCGAAAACAACAATGAAAATCGCATGGAATAAAATACTAAAAATTCAATGGAAAAAATACCAAAAAACGCATGGAAAATATACTAAAATATTAATTGAAAAAACAGCAAAAAACGCATGGAAAAAATAGTAAAAATTCAATGGAAAAAATACCAAAAAACGCATGGAAAATATACTAAAATATTAATTGAAAAAACAGCAAAAAACGCATGGAAAAAATACTTAAAAAACAATGGAAAAAACACCAAAAACGCATGGAAAAAATACTAAAAAACCAATCGAAAAGAACAAGAAAAAAAGCATGGAAAAAATACTAAAAAATTAATGAAAAAGCACCAAAAAACGCATGGAAGAAATACTAAATAACCAATGGAAAAAACACCAAAAAAACGCATGGAAAAAATACTAAAAAAATTAATGGTAAAATACTAAAAAACCAATGGAAAAAACACCAAAAAACGCATGGAAAAATACTAAAAATCCAATGAAATTACTCCAAAAAACGCATGGAAAAAATATTGAAAACAATGGAGAAACACCAAAAACGCATGGAAAAAATACTAAAAAATTAATGAAAAAGCACCAACAAACGCATGGAAGAAATACTAAATAACCAAAGGAAAAAACACCAAAAAAAACGCATAGAAAAAATACGAAAAATCCAATGAAAATCCTCCAAAAAACGCATGGAAAAAATACTGAAAAACCAATGGAAAAAACACCAAAAAACACATGGAAAAAATACTAAAAAACCAATCGAAAAGAACAATAAAAATCGCATGGAAAAATACTAAAAATTCAATGGAAAAAATACCAAAAACGCATGGAAAATATACTAAAATATTAATGGAAAAAACAGCAAAAAAGGCATGGAAAAAATACTAAAAACCAATCGAAAAAACACCAAAAATCGCATGGAAAAAATAGTAAAAATTCAATGGAAAAAATACCAAAAAACGCATGGAAATTATACTAAAATATTAATGGAAAAAATACCAAAAAACGCATGGAAAATATACTAAAATATTAATGGATAAAACAGCAAAAAACGCATGGAAAGAATACTAAAACCCGATGGAAAAAAGCACCAAAAACGCATGGAAAAATACTAAAAAACCAATCGAAAAAACACCAAAAATCGCATGGAAAATACACCAAACACCGCATGGAAAAATTATTAAAAAATTAATGAAAATGCACCAAAAAACGCATGGAAAAAATTCTAAATAACCAATGGAAAAAACACCAAAAAACGCATGAAAAAAATACTAAAAAACCAATGGAAAAAACACCGAAAAACGCATGGAAAAATTACTAAAAATCCAATGAATATACTCCAAAAAAAGCATGGAAAAAATATTGAAAAACGAATGGAAAAAACCCCAAAATCGCATGGAAAAAATACTAAAAAACCAATCCAAAATAACACCAAAAATCGCATGGAAAGAAATACTAAAAATTCAATGGAAAAAATACCAAAAAACGCATGGAAAATATACTAAAATGTTAATGGATAAAACTGCAAAAAACGCATGGAAAAAATACTAAAAACCAATCGAAAAGAACAGGAAAATTCGCATGGAAAAAATAGTAAAAATTCAATGGAAAATATACCATAAAACGCATGGAAAATATACTAAAATATTAATGGAAAACACAGCAAAAAACTTATGGAAAAAATACTTAAAAACCGATGGCAAAAAGTACGAAAACGCAAGGAAAAATACTAAAAAATCAATAGAAAAAACACCAAAAATCGCATGGAAAAAACACCAAAAATCGCATGGAAAAAACACCAAAAAACGCATGGAAAAATTACTAAAAATAAATGAAAAAGCACCAAAAAACGCATGGAAGAAATACTAAAAGACCAATGGAAAAAACACCAAATAAACGCATGGAAAAAATACTCAAAAAATTAATGGAGAAATACAAAAAAACCAATGGAAAAAACACCAAAAACGCATGGAAAAATACTAAAAATCCAATGAAAATACTCCAAAAAACGCATGGAAAAAATACTGAAAAACCAATGGAAAAAACACCAAAAAAAGCATGGAAGATACACCAAAAAACTCATGGAAAAAACACCAAAAAACGCATGGAAGAAATACTAAAAAACCAATGGAAAAAACACGAAAAGACGCATGGAAAAAATACTAAAAAATTAATGGAAAAAGCACCAAAAAAACGCATAGAAAAAATACGAAAAATCCAAAGAAAATACTCCAAAAAACGCATGGAAAAAATACTGAAAAATCAATGGAAAAAACCCCAAAAAACGCATGGAAAAAATACTAAAAAACCAATCGAAAAGAACAATGAAAATCGCATGGAATAAAATACTAAAAATTCAATGGAAAAAATACCAAAAAACGCATGGAAAATATACTAAAATATTAATTGAAAAAACAGCAAAAAACGCATGGAAAAAATAGTAAAAATTCAATGGAAAAAATACCAAAAAACGCATGGAAAATTTACTAAAATATTAATAGAAAAACAGAAAAAACGCATGGAAAAAAACTTAAAAACCAATGGAAAAAACACCAAAAAACGCATGGAAAAAATACTAAAAAACCAATCGAAAAGAACAAGAAAAAAAGCATGGAAAAAATATTAAAAAATTAATGAAAAAGCACCAAAAAACGCATGGAAGAAATACTAAATAACCAATGGAAAAGAACACCAAAAATCGCATGAAAAATATACTAAAAATTCAATGGAAAAAATACAAAAAAACGCATGGAAAGTATACTAAAATATTGATGGAAAAAACAGCAAGAAACGCATGGAAAAAATACTAAAAAGCCATCGAAAATAACACCAAAAATCGCATGGAAAAAATAGTAAAAATTCAATGGAAAAAATACCAAAAACGCATGGAAAATATACTAAAATATTAATGGGAAAAACAGCAAAAACGCATGGAAAAAATACTTAAAAACCGATGGAAAAAAGCACCAAAAACGCATTGAAAAAATACTAAAAAACCAATTGAAGAAACACCAAAAATCGCATGGAAGAAACACCAAAAAACGCATGGAAAAAATACTAAAAAATTAATGAAAAAGCACCAAAAAACGCATGGAAGAAATACTAAAAAACCAATGGAAAAAACACCAAAAAAACGCATGGAAAAAATACTAAAAAAATTAATGGTAAAATACTAAAAAACCAATGGAAATCACCAAAAAACGCATGGCAAAATACTAAAAATCCAATGAAAATACTCCAAAAAACGCATGGAAAAAATATTGAAAACAATGGAGAAACACCAAAAACGCATGGAAAAAATACTAAAAAACCAATCGAAAAGAACACCAAAAAACGCATGGAAAAAATACTAAAAAATTAATGAAAAAGCACCAACAAACGCATGGAAGAAATACTAAATAACCAAAGGAAAAAACACCAAAAAAACGCAGAGAAAAAATACGAAAAATCCAATGAAAATACTCCAAAAAACGCATGGAAAAAATACTGAAAAACCAATGGAAAAAACACCAAAAAACACATGGAAAAAATACTAAAAACCAATCGAAAAGAACAATAAAAATCGCATGGAAAAATACTAAAAATTCAATGGAAAAAATACCCAAAACGCATGGAAAATATACTAGAATATTATTGGAAAAAACAGCAAGAAAGGCATGGAAAAAATACTAAAAACCAATCGAAAAAACACCAAAAATCGCATGGAAAAAATAGTAAAAATTCAATGGAAAAAATACCAAAAACGCATGGAAAATATACTAAAATATTAATGGAAAAAACAGCAAAAACGCATGGAAAAAATACTTAAAAACCGATGGAAAAAAGCACCAAAAACGCATTGAAAAAATACTAAAAAACCAATTGAAAAAACACCAAAAATCGCATGGAAGAAATACTAAAATACCAATGGAAAAAACACCAAAAAAACGCATGGAAAAAATACTAAAAAAATTAATGGTAAAATACTAAAAAACCAATGGAAAAAACACCAAAAAACGCATGGCAAAATACTAAAAATCCAATGAAAATACTCCAAAAAACGCATGGAAAGAATATTGAAAACAATGGAGAAAAACCAAAAACGCATGGAAAAAATACTAAAAAACCAATCGAAAAGAACACCAAAAAACGCATGGAAAAAATACTAAAAAATTAATGAAAAAGCACCAACAAACGCATGGAAGAAATACTAAATAACCAAAGGAAAAAACACCAAAAAAACGCAGAGAAAAAATACGAAAAATCCAATGAAAATACTCCAAAAAACGCATGGAAAAAATACTGAAAAACCAATGGAAAAAACACCAAAAAACACATGGAAAAAATACTAAAAAACCAATCGAAAAGAACAATAAAAATCGCATGGAATAAAATACTAAAAATTCAATGGAAAAAATACCAAAAAACGCATAGAAAATATACTAAAATATTAATTCAAAAAACAGCAAAAAACGCATGGAAAAAATACTTAAAAACCGATGCAAAAAAAGCACCAAAAACGCATGGAAAAAATAGTAAAAATTCAATGGAAAAAATACCAAAAAACGCATGGAAAATTTACTAAAATATTAATAGAAAAACAGAAAAAACGCATGGAAAAAAAACTTAAAAACCAATGGAAAAAACACCAAAAAACGCATGGAAAAAATACTAAAAAACCAATCGAAAAGAACAAGAAAAAAAGCATGGAAAAAATACTAAAAAATTAATGAAAAAGCACCAAAAAACGCATGGAAGAAATACTAAATAACCAATGGAAAAGAACACCAAAAATCGCATGAAAAATATACTATAAATTCAATGGAAAAAATACAAAAAAACGCATGGAAAGTATACTAAAATATTGATGGAAAAAACAGCAAGAAACGCATGGAAAAAATACTAAAAAGCCATCGAAAATAACACCAAAAATCGCATGGAAAAAATAGTAAAAATTCAATGGAAAAAATACCAAAAACGCATGGAAAATATACTAAAATATTAATGGAAAAAACAGCAAAAACGCATGGAAAAAATACTTAAAAACCGATGGAAAAAAGCACCAAAAACGCATTGAAAAAATACTAAAAAACCAATTGAAAAAACACCAAAAATCGCATGGAAGAAACACCAAAAAACGCATGGAAAAAATACTAAAAAATTAATGAAAAAGCACCAAAAAACGCATGGAAGAAATACTAAAAACCAATGGAAAAAACACGAAAAAAACGCATGGAAAAAATACTAAAAAAATTAATGGTAAAATACTAAAAAACCAATGGAAAAAACACCAAAAAACGCATGGCAAAATACTAAAAATCCAATGAAAATACTCCAAAAAACGCATGGAAAAAATATTGAAAACAATGGAGAAACACCAAAAACGCATGGAAAAAATACTAAAAAACCAATCGAAAAGAACACCAAAAAACGCATGGAAAAAATACTAAAAAATTAATGAAAAAGCACCAACAAACGCATGGAAGAAATACTAAATAACCAAAGGAAAAAACACCAAAAAAACGCAGAGAAAAAATACGAAAAATCCAATGAAAATACTCCAAAAAACGCATGGAAAATATACTAAAATATTAATGGATAAAACAGCAAAAAACGCATGGAAAAAATACTAAAAACCAATCGAAAAGAACAGGAAAATTCGCATGGAAAAAATAGTAAAAGTTCAATGGAAAATATACCATAAAACGCATGAAAAATATACTAAAATATTAATGGAAAACACAGCAAAAAACTTATGGAAATAATACTTAAAAACCGATGGCAAAAAGTACGAAAACGCAAGGAAAAATACTAAAAAACCAATCGAAAAAACACCAAAAATCGCATGGAAAAAACACCAAAAAACGCATGGAAAAATTACTAAAAATTAATGAAAAAGCACCAAAAAACGCATGGAAGAGATACTAAAAGACCAATGGAAAAAACACCAAATAAACGCATGGAAAAAATACTAAAAAATTAATGGAAAAATACAAAAAAACCAATGGAAAAAACACCAAAAACGCATGGAAAAATACTAAAAATCCAATGAAAATACTCCAAAAAACGCATGGAAAAAATACTGAAAAACCAATGGAAAAAACACCAAAAAACGCATGGAAAAAATACTAAAAAACCAATGGAAAAAACACCGAAAATCGCATGGAAAAAATACTAAAAATCCAATGAAAATACTCCAAAAAAAGCATGGAAAAAATATTGAAAAACGAATGGAAAAAACCCCAAAATCGCATGGAAAAAATACTAAAAAACCAATCGAAAATAACACCAAAAATCGCATGGAAAGAAATACAAAAAATTCAATGTAAAAAATACCAAAAAACGCATGGAAAATATACTAAAATATTAATGGATAAAACAGCAAAAAACGCATGGAAAAAATACTAAAAACCAATCGAAAAGAACAGCAAAATTCGCATGGAAAAAATAGTAAAAATTCAATGGAAAATATACCATAAAACTCATGGAAAGTATACTAAAATATTAGTGGAAAACACAGCAAAAAACTTATGAAAAAAATACTTAAAAACCGATGGCAAAAATTACGAAAACGCAAGGAAAAATACTAAAAAACAATCGAAAAAACACGAAAAATCGCATGGAAAAAACACCAAAAAACGCATGGAAAAATTACTAAAAATTAATGAAAAAGCACCAAAAAACGCATGGAAGAAATACTAAAAGACCAATGGAAAAAACACCAAATAAACGCATGGAAAAAATACTAAATAATTAATGGAAAAATACAAAAAAACCAATGGAAAAAACACCAAAAACGCATGGAAAAATACTAAAAATCCAATGAAAATACTCAAAAAAACGCATGGAAAAAATACTGAAAAACCAATGGAAAAAACACCGAAAAAGCATGGAAGATACACCAAAAAACTCATGGAAAAAACACCAAAAAACGCATGGAAGAAATACTAAAAAACCAATGGAAAAAACACGAAAAAACGCATGGAAAAAATACTAAAAAATTAATGGAAAAAACACCAAAAAGACGCATAGAACAAATACGAAAAATCCAATGAAAATACTCGAAAAAACGCATGGAAAAAATACTGAAAAACCAATGGAAAAAACACCAAAAAAAGCATGGAAGATACACCAAAAAACTCATGGAAAAAACACCAAAAAACGCATGGAAGATATACTAAAAATTCAATGGAAAAAATACCAAAAAACGCATGGAAAATATACTAAAATATTAATTGAAAAAACAGCAAAAAACGCATGGAAAAAATACTAAAAACCAACCGAAAAAACACAAAAAATCGGATGGAAAAAATAGTAAAAATTCAATAGAAAAAGTACTAAAAAACGCATGGAAAATATACTAAAATATTAATGGAAAACACAGCAAAAAATGCATGGAAAAAATACTTAAAAACCGATGCAAAAAAAAGCACCAAAAACGCATGGAAAAAATAGTAAAAATTCAATGGAAAAAATACCAAAAAACGCATGGAAAATTTACTAAAATATTAATAGAAAAACAGAAAAAACGCATGAAAAAAAAAACTTAAAAACCAATGGAAAAAACACCAAAAAACGCATGGAAAAAATACTAAAAAACCAATCGAAAAGAACAAGAAAAAAACCATGGAAAAAATACTAAAATATTAATGAAAAAGCACCAAAAAACGCATGGAAGAAATACTAAATAACCAATGGAAAAGAACACCAAAAATCGCATGAAAAATATACTAAAAATTCAATGGAAAAAATACCAAAAAACGCATGGAAAGTATACTAAAATATTAATGGAAAAAACAGCAAGAAACGCATGGAAAAAATACTAAAAACCAAACGAAAATAACACCAAAAATCGCATGGAAAAAATAGTAAAAATTCAATGGAAAAAATACCAAAAACGCATGGAAAATATACTAAAATATTAATGGAAAAAACAGCAAAAACGCATGGAAAAAATACTTAAAAACCGATGGAAAAAAGCACCAAAAACGCATTGAAAAAATACTAAAAAACCAAATGAAAAAACACCAAAAATCGCATGGAAGAAACACCAAAAAACGCATGGAAAGAATACTAAAAAATTAATGAAAAAGCACCAAAAAACGCATGGAAGAAATACTAAAAAACCAATGGAAAAAACACCAAAAAAAACGCATGGAAAAAATACTAAAAAAATT
This sequence comes from Stegodyphus dumicola, assembly GCF_044657685.1. Taxonomy (NCBI): domain Eukaryota; kingdom Metazoa; phylum Arthropoda; class Arachnida; order Araneae; family Eresidae; genus Stegodyphus; species Stegodyphus dumicola. Next base: position 290,061,203 of record NC_140769.1, on the reverse strand, counting down.
AATGGTAAAATACTAAAAAACCAATGGAAAAAACACCAAAAAACGCATGGAAAAAATACTAAAAATCCAATGAAAATACTCCAAAAAACGCATGGAAAAAATACTGAAAACAATGGAAAAACACCAAAAACGCATGGAAAAAATACTAAAAAACCAATCGAAAAGAACACCAAAAAACGCATGGAAACAATACTAAATAACCAAAGGAAAAAACACCAAAAGAACGCATAGAAAAAATACGAAAAATCCAATGAAAATACTCCAAAAAACGCATGGAAAAAATACTGAAAACAATGGAAAAACACCAAAAACGCATGGAAAAAACACTGAAAAACCAATGGAAAAAACACCAAAAAACACATGGAAAAAATACTAAAAAACCAATCGAAAAGAACAATAAAAATCGCATGGAAAAATACTAAAAATTCAATGGAAAAAATACCAAAAACGCATGGAAAGTATACTAAAATATTAATAGAAAAAACAGCAAAAAAAGGCATGGAAAAAATACTAAAAACCAATCGAAAAAACACCAAAAATCGCGTGCAAAAAATAGTAAAAATTCAATGGAAAAAATACCAAAAAACGCATGGAAAATATACTAAAATATTAATGGAAAACACAGCAAAAAACGCATGGAAAAAATACTTAAAAACCGATGGAAAAAAAAGCACCAAAAACGCATGGAAAAATGCTAAAAAACCAATCGAAAAAACACCAAAAATCGCATGGAAAATACACCAAACACCGCATGGAAAAAATATTAAAAAATTAATGAAAATGCACCAAAAAACGCATGGAAAAAATTCTAAATAACCAATGGAAAACACACCAAAAAATGCATGGAAAAAATACTAAAAAACCAATGGAAAAAACACCAAAAAACGAATGGAAAAAATACTAAAAATCCAATGAAAATACTCCAAAAAAAGCATGGAAAAAATATTGAAAAACGAATGGAAAAATCACCAAAAAACGCATGGAAAAAATACTAAAAAACCAATCGAAAAGAACACGCAAAAAAGCATGGAAAAAATACTAAAAAATTAATGAAAAAGCTCCAAAAAACGCATGGAAGAAATACTAAATAACCAATGGAAAAGAACACCAAAAATCGCATGGAAAATATACTAAAAATTCAATGGAAAAAATACCAAAAAACGCATGGAAAATATACTAAAATATTAATGGAAAAAACAGCAAAAAACGCATGGAAAAAATACTAAAAACCAATCGAATAGAACACCAAAAACCGCATGGAAAAAATAGTAAAAATTCAATGGAAAAAATACCAAAAACGCATGGAAAATATACTAAAATATTAATGGAAAAAACAGCAAAAAACGCATGGAAAAAATACTTAAAAACCGATGGAAAAAAGCACCAAAATTGCATTGGAAAAATACTAAAAAACCAATTGAAAAAACACCAAAAATCGCATGGAAGAAACACCAAAAAACGCATGGAAAAAATACTAAAAAATTAACGAAAATGCACCAAAAAATACATGGAAGAAATACTAAAAAACCAATGGAAAAAACACCAAAAGAACGCATGGAAAAAATACTAAAAAAATTAATGGTAAAATACTAAAAAACCAATGGAAAAAACACCAGAAAACGCATGGAAAAAATACTAAAAATCCAATGAAATTACTCCAAAAACGCATGGAAGAAATACTGAAAACAATGGAAAAACACCAAACAAGCATGGAAAAAATACTAAAAAACCAATCGAAAAGAACACCAAAAAACGCATGGAAAAAATACTAAAAAATTAATGAAAAAGCACCAACAAACGGATGGAAGAAATACTAAATAACCAAAGAAAAAACACCAAAAAAACGCATAGAAAAAATACGAAAAATCCAATGAAAATACTTCAAAAAACGCATGGAAAAAATACTGAAAAACCAATGGAAAAAACACCAAAAAACGCATGGAAAAAATACTAAAAAAACAATCAAAAAGAACAATAAAAATCGCATGGAAAAAATACTAAAAATTCAATGGACAAAATACCAAAAACGCATGGAAAATATACTAAAATATTAATGGAAAAAACAGCAAAAAAACGCATGGAAAAAATACTAAAATCCAATCGAAAACACACCAAAAATCGCATGGAAAAAACACCAAAAAACGCAAAAAAATTACTAAAAAATTAATGGAAAAAACACCAAAAAAACGCATGGAAAAAATACTAAAAAAATTAATGGAAAAAATACTAAAACACCAATGGAAAAAACACCAAAAAACGCATGAAAAAATACTAAAAAACCAATCGAAAAGAACACCAAAAAACGCATGGAAAAAATACTAAAAAATTAATGAAAAAGCACCAAAAAAACGCGTGCAAGAAATACTAAATAACCAATGGAAAAGAACACCAAAAATCGCATGGAAAAAGTACTAAAAATTCAATGGAAAAAATACGAAAAAACGCATGGAAAATATACTAAAATATAAATGGAAAAAACAGCAAAAACGCATGGAAAAAATACTAAAAACCAATCAAAAAGAACACCAAAAATCCCATGGAAAAAATAGTAAACATTCAATGGAAGAAATACCAAAAACGCATGGAAAAATACTAAAAATCCAATGAAAATACTCCAAAAAACGCATGAAAAAAATACTGAAAACCCAATGGAAAAAACATCAAAAACGCATGGAAAACATACTAAAAAACCAATCGAAAAGAACACCAAAAAACGCAAGGAAAGGATACTAAAAATTTAATGAAAAAGCACCAAAAAAAGCATGGAAGAAATACTAAATAACCAATTAAAAAACACCAAAAAACGCATGGAAAAAATACTAAAAAATTAATGGAAAAATTACTAAAAAACTAAAGGAAAAACACCAAAAGACGCATGGAAAAAATACTAAAAATCCAATGAAAATACTCCAAAAAAAGCATGGAAAAAATATTGAAAAACGAATGGAAAAAACCCCAAAATCGCATGGAAAAAATACTAAAAAACCAATCGAAAATATCACCAAAAATCGCATGGAAAGAAATACAAAAAATTCAATGGAAAAAATACCAAAAAACGCATGAAAAATATACTAAAATATTAATAGAAAAACAGCAAAAAACGTATGGAAAAAAACTTAAAAACCAATGGAAAAAAGCACCAAAAACGCATGGAAAAATACTAAAAAACCAATCGAAAAAACACCAAAAATCGCATGGAAAATACACCAAACACCGCATGGAAAAAATATTAAAAAATTAATGAAAATGCACCAAAAAACGCATGGAAAATATACTAAAATAATAATGGAAAAAACAGCAAAAAACGCATGGTAAAAATCCTAAAAACCAATCGAAAAGAACACCAAAAATCCCATGGAAAAAATAGTAAAAATTCAATGGAAAAAATACCAAAAACGCATGGAAAAATACTAAAAATCCAATGAAAATACTCCAAAAAACGAATGGAAAAAATACTGAAAACCCAATGGAAAAACCACCAAAAACGCATGGAAAACATACTAAAAAACCAATCGAAAAGAACACCAAAAAACGCAAGGAAAGGATACTAAAAATTTAATGAAAAAGCACCAAAAAAAAGCATGGAAGAAATACTAAATAACCAATTAAAAAAACACCAAAAAACGCATGGAAAAAATACTAAAAAATTAATGGAAAAAGTACTAAAAAAACTAAAGGAAAAAACACCAAAAAACGCATGGAAAAAATACCAAAAATCCAATGAAAATACTCCAAAAAAGAATGGAAAAAATATTGAAAAACGAATGGAAAGAACACCAAAATCGCATGGAAAAAATACTAAAAAACCAATCGAAAATAACACAAAAATCGCATGGAAAAATACTAAAAATTCAATGGAAAAAATACGAAAAATCGCATGGAAAATATACTAAAATATTAATGGATAAAACAGCAAAAAACGAATGGAAAAAAATACTAAAAACCGATGGAAAAAAGCACCAAAAACGCATGGAAAAATACTAAAAAACCAATCGAAAAAACACCAAAAATCGCATGGAAAATACACCAAACACCGCATGGAAAAAATATTAAAAAATTAATGAAAATGCACCAAAAAACGCATGGAAAAAATTCTAAATAACCAATGGAAAAAACACCAAAAAATGCATGGAAAAAATACTAAAAAACCAATGGAAAAAATACCAAAAAACGAATGGAAAAAATACTAAAAATCCAATGAAAATACTCCAAAAAAAGCATGGAAAAAATATTGAAAAACGAATGAAAAAAACACCAAAATCGCATGAAAAAAATATTAAAAAAGCAATCGAAAATAACACCAAAAATCGCATGGAAAAAATACTAAAAATTCAACGGAAAAAATACAAAAAAACGCATGGAAAATATACTAAAAAATAATGGAAAAAATTCTTAAAAACCGATGCAAAAAAAGCGACAAAAACGCATGGAAAAAATAGTAAAAATTCAATGGAAAAAATACCAAAAAACGCATGGAAAATTTACTGAAATATTAATAGAAAAACAGAAAAAACGCATGGAAAAAAAACTTAAAAACCAATGGAAAAATCACCAAAAAACGCATGGAAAACATACTAAAAAACCAATCGAAAAGAACACGAAAAAAAGCATGGAAAAAATACTAAAAAATTAATGAAAAAGCACCAAAAACGCATGGAAGAAATACTTAAAAACCGATCGAAAAAAGCACCAAAAACGCATTGAAAATATACTAAAAAACCAATTGAAAAAACACCAAAAATCGCATGGAAGAAACACCAAAAAACGCATGGAAAATTTACTAAAATATTAATAGAAAAACAGCAAAAAACGCATGGAAAAAAAAACTTAAAAACCAATGGAAAAATCACCAAAAAACGCATGGAAAAAATACTAAAAAACCAACCGAAAAGAACACGAAAAAACGCATGGTAAAAATACTAAAAAATTAATGAAAAAGCAACAAAAAACGCATGGAAGAAATACCAAATAGCCAAAGGAAAAAACACCAAAAAAAAGCATAGAAAAAATACAAAAAAAATTAATGGTAAAATAATAAAAAACCAATGGAAAAAACACCAGAAAACGCATGGAAAAAATACTAAAAATCCAATGAAATTACTCCAAAAAACGCATGGAAAAAATACTCAAAACAATGGAAAAACACCAGAAAAGCATGGAAAAAATTCTAAAAAACCTATCGAAAAGAACACCAAAAAACGTATGGAAAAAATACTAAAAAATTAATGATAAAGCACCAACAAACGCATGGAAGAAATACTAAATAACCAAAGGAAAAACACCAAAAAAACGCATAGAAAAAATACGAAAAATCCAATGAAAATACTCCAAAAAACGCATGGAAAATATACTAAAATATTAATGGATAAAACAGCAAAAAACGCATGGAAAAAATACTAAAAACCAATCGAAAAGAACAGGAAAATTCGCATGGAAAAAATAGTAAAAGTTCAATGGAAAATATACCATAAAACGCATGGAAAATATACTAAAATATTAATGGAAAACACAGCAAAAAACTTATGGAAATAATACTTAAAAACCGATGGCAAAAAGTACGAAAACGCAAGGAAAAATACTAAAAAAACAATCGAAAAAACACCAAAAATCGCATGGAAAAAACACCAAAAAACGCATGGAAAAATTACTAAAAATTAATGAAAAAGCACCAAAAAACGCATGGAAGAAATACTAAAAGTCCAATGGAAAAAACACCAAATAAACGCATGGAAAAAATACTAAAAAAATTAATGGAAAAATACAAAAAAACCAATGGAAAAAACACCAAAAACGCATGGAAAAATACTAAAAATCCAATGAAAATACTCCAAAAAACGCATGGAAAAAATACTGAAAAACCAATGGAAAAAACACCAAAAAACGCATGGAAAAAATACTAAAAAACCAATGGAAAAAACACCGAAAAACGCATGGAAAAAATACTAAAAATCCAATGAAAATACTCCAAAAAAAGCATGGAAAAAATATTGAAAAACGAATGGAAAAAACCCCAAAATCGCATGGAAAAAATACTAAAAAACCAATCGAAAATATCACCAAAAATCGCATGGAAAGAAATACAAAAAATTCAATGGAAAAAATACCAAAAAACGCATGAAAAATATACTAAAATATTAATAGAAAAACAGCAAAAAACGTATGGAAAAAAACTTAAAAACCAATGGAAAAAACACGAAAAAACGCATGGGAAAAATACTAAAAAACCAACCGAAAAGAACACGAAAAAACGCATGGTAAAAATACTAAAAATTAATGGAAAAGCACCAAAAAACGCATGGAAGAAATACTAAATAACCAATGGAAAAGAACACCAAAAATCGCATGGAAAATATACTAAAAATTCAATGGAAAAAATACCAAAAAACGCATGGAAAATATACTAAAATAATAATGGAAAAAACAGCAAAAAACGCATGGTAAAAATCCTAAAAACCAATCGAAAAGAACACCAAAAATCCCATGGAAAAAATAGTAAAAATTCAATGGAAAAAATACCAAAAACGCATGGAAAAATACTAAAAATCCAATGAAAATACTCCAAAAAACGAATGGAAAAAATACTGAAAACCCAATGGAAAAACCACCAAAAACGCATGGAAAACATACTAAAAAACCAATCGAAAAGAACACCAAAAAACGCAAGGAAAGGATACTAAAAATTTAATGAAAAAGCACCAAAAAAAAGCATGGAAGAAATACTAAATAACCAATTAAAAAATTACCAAAAAACGCATGGAAAAAATACTAAAAAATTAATGGAAAAAGTACTAAAAAAACTAAAGGAAAAAACACCAAAAAACGCATGGAAAAAATACCAAAAATCCAATGAAAATACTCCAAAAAAAGAATGGAAAAAATATTGAAAAACGAATGGAAAGAACACCAAAATCGCATGGAAAAAATACTAAAAATCCAATCGAAAATAACACAAAAATCGCATGGAAAAATACTAAAAATTCAATGGAAAAAATACGAAAAATCGCATGGAAAATATACTAAAATATTAATGGATAAAACAGCAAAAAACGAATGGAAAAAAATACTAAAAACCGATGGAAAAAAGCACCAAAAACGCATGGAAAAATACTAAAAAACCAATCGAAAAAACACCAAAAATCGCATGGAAAATACACCAAACACCGCATGGAAAAAATATTAAAAAATTAATGAAAATGCACCAAAAAACGCATGGAAAAAATTCTAAATAACCAATGGAAAACACACCAAAAAATGCATGGAAAAAATACTAAAAAACCAATGGAAAAAATACCAAAAAACGAATGGAAAAAATACTAAAAATCCAATGAAAATACTCCAAAAAAAGCATGGAAAAAATATTGAAAAACGAATGAAAAAAACACCAAAATCGCATGAAAAAAATATTAAAAAAGCAATCGAAAATAACACCAAAAATCGCATGGAAAAAATACTAAAAATTCAACGGAAAAAATACAAAAAAACGCATGGAAAATATACTAAAAAATAATGGAAAAAATTCTTAAAAACCGATGCAAAAAAAGCGACAAAAACGCATGGAAAAAATAGTAAAAATTCAATGGAAAAAATACCAAAAAACGCATGGAAAATTTACTGAAATATTAATAGAAAAACAGAAAAAACGCATGGAAAAAAAACTTAAAAACCAATGGAAAAATCACCAAAAAACGCATGGAAAACATACTAAAAAACCAATCGAAAAGAACACGAAAAAAAGCATGGAAAAAATAGTAAAAAATTAATGAAAAAGCACCAAAAACGCATGGAAGAAATACTTAAAAACCGATGGAAAAAAGCACCAAAAACGCATTGAAAATATACTAAAAAACCAATTGAAAAAACATCAAAAATCGCATGGAAGAAACACCAAAAAACGCATGGAAAATTTACTAAAATATTAATAGAAAAACAGCAAAAAACGCATGGAAAAAAAACTTAAAAACCAATGGAAAAAACACCAAAAAACGCATGGAAAAAATACTAAAAAAACCAACCGAAAAGAACACGAAAAAACGCATGGTAAAAATACTAAAAAATTAATGAAAAAGCAACAAAAAACGCATGGAAGAAATACCAAATAGCCAAAGGAAAAAACACCAAAAAAACGCATAGAAAAAATACAAAAAAAATTAATGGTAAAATAATAAAAAACCAATGGAAAAAACACCAGAAAACGCATGGAAAAAATACTAAAAATCCAATGAAATTACTCCAAAAAACGCATGGAAAAAATACTCAAAACAATGGAAAAACACCAGAAAAGCATGGAAAAAATTCTAAAAAACCAATCGAAAAGAACACCAAAAAACGCATGGAAAAAATACTAAAAAATTAATGATAAAGCACCAACAAACGCATGGAAGAAATACTAAATAACCAAAGGAAAAACACCAAAAAAACGCATAGAAAAAATACGAAAAATCCAATGAAAATACTCCAAAAAACGCATGGAAAATATACTAAAATATTAATGGATAAAACAGCAAAAAACGCATGGAAAAAATACTAAAAACCAATCGAAAAGAACAGGAAAATTCGCATGGAAAAAATAGTAAAATTTCAATGGAAAATATACCATAAAACGCATGGAAAATATACTAAAATATTAATGGAAAACACAGCAAAAAACTTATGGAAATAATACTTAAAAACCGATGGCAAAAAGTACGAAAACGCAAGGAAAAATACTAAAAAACCAATCGAAAAAACACCAAAAATCGCATGGAAAAAACACCAAAAAACGCATGGAAAAATTACTAAAAATTAATGAAAAAGCACCAAAAAACGCATGGAAGAAATACTAAAAGACCAATGGAAAAAACACCAAATAAACGCATGGAAAAAATACTAAATAATTAATGGAAAAATACAAAAAAACCAATGGAAAAAACACCAAAAACGCATGGAAAAATACTAAAAATCCAATGAAAATACTCAAAAAAACACATGGAAAAAATACTGAAAAACCAATGGAAAAAACACCGAAAAAGCATGGAAGATACACCAAAAAACTCATGGAAAAAACACCAAAAAACGCATGGAAGAAATACTAAAAAACCAATGGAAAAGACACGAAAAAACGCATGGAAAAAATACTAAAAAATTAATGGAAAAAACACCAAAAAAAACGCATAGAAAAAATACGAAAAATTCAATGAAAATACTCGAAAAAACGCATGGAAAAATACTGAAAAACCAATGGAAAAAACACCAAAAAAAGCATGGAAGATACACCAAAAAACTCATGGAAAAAACACCAAAAAACGCATGGAAGATATACTAAAAATTCAATGGAAAAAATACGAAAAATCGCATGGAAAATATACTAAAATATTAATGGATAAAACAGCAAAAAACGAATGGAAAAAAATACTAAAAACCGATGGAAAAAAGCACCAAAAACGCATGGAAAAATACTAAAAAACCAATCGAAAAAACACCAAAAATCGCATGGAAAATACACCAAACACCGCATGGAAAAAATATTAAAAAATTAATGAAAATGCACCAAAAAACGCATGGAAAAAATTCTAAATAACCAATGGAAAAAACACCAAAAAATGCATGGAAAAAATACTAAAAAACCAATGGAAAAAATACCAAAAAACGAATGGAAAAAATACTAAAAATCCAATGAAAATACTCCAAAAAAAGCATGGAAAAAATATTGAAAAACGAATGAAAAAAACACCAAAATCTCATGAAAAAAATATTAAAAAAGCAATCGAAAATAACACCAAAAATCGCATGGAAAAAATACTAAAAATTCAACGGAAAAAATACAAAAAAACGCATGGAAAATATACTAAAAAATAATGGAAAAAATTCTTAAAAACCGATGCAAAAAAGCGACAAAAACGCATGGAAAAAATAGTAAAAATTCAATGGAAAAAATAGTAAAAATTCAATGGAAAAAATACCAAAAAACGCATGGAAAATTTACTGAAATATTAATAGAAAAACAGAAAAAACGCATGGAAAAAAAACTTAAAAACCAATGGAAAAATCACCAAAAAACGCATGGAAAACATACTAAAAAACCAATCGAAAAGAACACGAAAAAAGCATGGAAAAAATACTAAAAAATTAATGAAAAAGCACCAAAAACGCATGGAAGAAATACTTAAAAACCGATGGAAAAAAGCACCAAAAACGCATTGAAAATATACTAAAAAACCAATTGAAAAAACACCAAAAATCGCATGGAAGAAACACCAAAAAACGCATGGAAAATTTACTAAAATATTAATAGAAAAACAGCAAAAAACGCATGGAAAAAAAACTTAAAAACCAATGGAAAAAACACCAAAAAACGCATGGAAAAAATACTAAAAAAACCAACCGAAAAGAACACGAAAAAACGCATGGTAAAAATACTAAAAAATTAATGAAAAAGCAACAAAAAACGCATGGAAGAAATACCAAATAGCCAAAGGAAAAAACACCAAAAAAACGCATAGAAAAAATACAAAAAAAATTAATGGTAAAATAATAAAAAACCAATGGAAAAAACACCAGAAAACGCATGGAAAAATACTAAAAATCCAATGAAATTACTCCAAAAAACGCATGGAAAAAATACTCAAAACAATGGAAAAACACCAGAAAAGCATGGAAAAAATTCTAAAAAACCAATCGAAAAGAACACCAAAAAACGCATGGAAAAAATACTAAAAAATTAATGATAAAGCACCAACAAACGCATGGAAGAAATACTAAATAACCAAAGGAAAAACACCAAAAAAACGCATAGAAAAAATACGAAAAATCCAATGAAAATACTCCAAAAAACGCATGGAAAATATACTAAAATATTAATAGATAAAACAGCAAAAAACGCATGGAAAAAATACTAAAAACCAATCGAAAAGAACAGCAAAATTCGCATGGAAAAAATAGTAAAAGTTCAATGGAAAATATACCATAAAACGCATGGAAAATATACTAAAATATTAATGGAAAACACAGCAAAAAACTTATGGAAATAATACTTAAAAACCGATGGCAAAAAGTACGAAAACGCAAGGAAAAATACTAAAAAAACAATCGAAAAAACACCAAAAATCGCATGGAAAAAACACCAAAAAACGCATGGAAAAATTACTAAAAATTAATGAAAAAGCACCAAAAAACGCATGGAAGAAATACTAAAAGACCAATGGAAAAAACACCAAATAAACGCATGGAAAAAATACTAAAAAAATTAATGGAAAAATACAAAAAAACCAATGGAAAAAACACCAAAAACGCATGGAAAAATACTAAAAATCCAATGAAAATACTCCAAAAAACGCATGGAAAAAATACTGAAAAACCAATGGAAAAAACACCAAAAAACGCATGGAAAAAATACTAAAAAACCAATGGAAAAAACACCGAAAAACGCATGGAAAAAATACTAAAAATCCAATGAAAATACTCCAAAAAAAGCATGGAAAAAATATTGAAAAACGAATGGAAAAAACCCCAAAATCGCATGGAAAAAATACTAAAAAACCAATCGAAAATAACACCAAAAATCGCATGGAAAGAAATACAAAAAATTCAATGGAAAAAATACCAAAAAACGCATGGAAAATATATTAAAATATTAATGGATAAAACAGCAAAAAACGCATGGAAAAAATACTAAAAACCAATCGAAAAGAACAGCAAAATTCGCATGGAAAAAATAGTAAAAATTCAATGGAAAATATACCATAAAACGCATGGAAAATATACTAAAATATTAGTGGAAAACACAGCAAAAAACTTATGAAAAAAATACTTAAAAACCGATGGCAAAAAGTACGAAAACGCAAGGAAAAATACTAAAAAACCAATCGAAAAAACACCAAAAATCGCATGGAAAAAACACCAAAAAACGCATGGAAAAATTACTAAAAATTAATGAAAAAGCACCAAAAAACGCATGGAAGAAATACTAAAAGACCAATGGAAAAAACACCAAATAAACGCATGGAAAAAATACTAAATAATTAATGGAAAAATACAAAAAAACCAATGGAAAAAACACCAAAAACGCATGGAAAAATACTAAAAATCCAATGAAAATACTCAAAAAAACACATGGAAAAAATACTGAAAAACCAATGGAAAAAACACCGAAAAAGCATGGAAGATACACCAAAAAACTCATGGAAAAAACACCAAAAAACGCATGGAAGAAATACTAAAAAACCAATGGAAAAGACACGAAAAAACGCATGGAAAAAATACTAAAAAATTAATGGAAAAAACACCAAAAAAAACGCATAGAAAAAATACGAAAAATCCAATGAAAATACTCGAAAAAACGCATGGAAAAATACTGAAAAACCAATGGAAAAAACACCAAAAAAAGCATGGAAGATACACCAAAAAACTCATGGAAAAAACACCAAAAAACGCATGGAAGATATACTAAAAATTCAATGGAAAAAATACGAAAAATCGCATGGAAAATATACTAAAATATTAATGGATAAAACAGCAAAAAACGAATGGAAAAAAAATACTAAAAACCGATGGAAAAAAGCACCAAAAACGCATGGAAAAATACTAAAAAACCAATCGAAAAAACACCAAAAATCGCATGGAAAATACACCAAACACCGCATGGAAAAAATATTAAAAAATTAATGAAAATGCACCAAAAAACGCATGGAAAAAATTCTAAATAACCAATGGAAAAAACACCAAAAAATGCATGGAAAAAATACTAAAAAACCAATGGAAAAAATACCAAAAAACGAATGGAAAAAATACTAAAAATCCAATGAAAATACTCCAAAAAAAGCATGGAAAAAATATTGAAAAACGAATGAAAAAAACACCAAAATCTCATGAAAAAAATATTAAAAAAGCAATCGAAAATAACACCAAAAATCGCATGGAAAAAATACTAAAAATTCAACGGAAAAAATACAAAAAAACGCATGGAAAATATACTAAAAAATAATGGAAAAAATTCTTAAAAACCGATGCAAAAAAAGCGACAAAAACGCATGGAAAAAATAGTAAAAATTCAATGGAAAAAATAGTAAAAATTCAATGGAAAAAATACCAAAAAACGCATGGAAAATTTACTGAAATATTAATAGAAAAACAGAAAAAACGCATGGAAAAAAAACTTAAAAACCAATGGAAAAATCACCAAAAAACGCATGGAAAACATACTAAAAAACCAATCGAAAAGAACACGAAAAAAGCATGGAAAAAATACTAAAAAATTAATGAAAAAGCACCAAAAACGCATGGAAGAAATACTTAAAACCGATGGAAAAAAGCACCAAAAACGCATTGAAAATATACTAAAAAACCAATTGAAAAAACACCAAAAATCGCATGGAAGAAACACCAAAAAACGCATGGAAAATTTACTAAAATATTAATAGAAAAACAGCAAAAAACGCATGGAAAAAAAACTTAAAAACCAATGGAAAAAACACCAAAAAACGCATGGAAAAAATACTAAAAAAACCAACCGAAAAGAACACGAAAAAACGCATGGTAAAAATACTAAAAAATTAATGAAAAAGCAACAAAAAACGCATGGAAGAAATACCAAATAGCCAAAGGAAAAAACACCAAAAAAACGCATAGAAAAAATACAAAAAAAATTAATGGTAAAATAATAAAAAACCAATGGAAAAAACACCAGAAAACGCATGGAAAAAATACTAAAAATCCAATGAAATTACTCCAAAAAACGCATGGAAAAAATACTCAAAACAATGGAAAAACACCAGAAAAGCATGGAAAAAATTCTAAAAAACCAATCGAAAAGAACACCAAAAAACGCATGGAAAAAATACTAAAAAATTAATGATAAAGCACCAACAAACGCATGGAAGAAATACTAAATAACCAAAGGAAAAACACCAAAAAAACGCATAGAAAAAATACGAAAAATCCAATGAAAATACTCCAAAAAACGCATGGAAAATATACTAAAATATTAATAGATAAAACAGCAAAAAACGCATGGAAAAAATACTAAAAACCAATCGAAAAGAACAGCAAAATTCGCATGGAAAAAATAGTAAAAGTTCAATGGAAAATATACCATAAAACGCATGGAAAATATACTAAAATATTAATGGAAAACACAGCAAAAAACTTATGGAAATAATACTTAAAAACCGATGGCAAAAAGTACGAAAACGCAAGGAAAAATACTAAAAAAACAATCGAAAAAACACCAAAAATCGCATGGAAAAAACACCAAAAAACGCATGGAAAAATTACTAAAAATTAATGAAAAAGCACCAAAAAACGCATGGAAGAAATACTAAAAGACCAATGGAAAAAACACCAAATAAACGCATGGAAAAAATACTAAAAAAATTAATGGAAAAATACAAAAAAACCAATGGAAAAAACACCAAAAACGCATGGAAAAATACTAAAAATCCAATGAAAATACTCCAAAAAACGCATGGAAAAAATACTGAAAAACCAATGGAAAAAACACCAAAAAACGCATGGAAAAAATACTAAAAAACCAATGGAAAAAACACCGAAAAACGCATGGAAAAAATACTAAAAATCCAATGAAAATACTCCAAAAAAAGCATGGAAAAAATATTGAAAAACGAATGGAAAAAACCCCAAAATCGCATGGAAAAAATACTAAAAAACCAATCGAAAATAACACCAAAAATCGCATGGAAAGAAATACAAAAAATTCAATGGAAAAAATACCAAAAAACGCATGGAAAATATACTAAAATATTAATGGATAAAACAGCAAAAAACGCATGGAAAAAATACTAAAAACCAATCGAAAAGAACAGCAAAATTCGCATGGAAAAAATAGTAAAAATTCAATGGAAAATATACCATAAAACGCATGGAAAATATACTAAAATATTAGTGGAAAACACAGCAAAAAACTTATGAAAAAAATACTTAAAAACCGATGGCAAAAAGTACGAAAACGCAAGGAAAAATACTAAAAAACCAATCGAAAAAACACCAAAAATCGCATGGAAAAAACACCAAAAAACGCATGGAAAAATTACTAAAAATTAATGAAAAAGCACCAAAAAACGCATGGAAGAAATACTAAAAGACCAATGGAAAAAACACCAAATAAACGCATGGAAAAAATACTAAATAATTAATGGAAAAATACAAAAAAACCAATGGAAAAAACACCAAAAACGCATGGAAAAATACTAAAAATCCAATGAAAATACTCAAAAAAACACATGGAAAAAATACTGAAAAACCAATGGAAAAAACACCGAAAAAGCATGGAAGATACACCAAAAAACTCATGGAAAAAACACCAAAAAACGCATGGAAGAAATACTAAAAAACCAATGGAAAAGACACGAAAAAACGCATGGAAAAAATATTAAAAATTAATGGAAAAAACACCAAAAAAAACGCATAGAAAAAATACGAAAAATCCAATGAAAATACTCGAAAAAACGCATGGAAAAATACTGAAAAACCAATGGAAAAAACACCAAAAAAAGCATGGAAGATACACCAAAAAACTCATGGAAAAAACACCAAAAAACGCATGGAAGATATACTAAAAATTCAATGGAAAAAATACGAAAAATCGCATGGAAAATATACTAAAATATTAATGGATAAAACAGCAAAAAACGAATGGAAAAAAAATACTAAAAACCGATGGAAAAAAGCACCAAAAACGCATGGAAAAATACTAAAAAACCAATCGAAAAAACACCAAAAATCGCATGGAAAATACACCAAACACCGCATGGAAAAAATATTAAAAAATTAATGAAAATGCACAAAAAAACGCATGGAAAAAATTCTAAATAACCAATGGAAAAAACACCAAAAAATGCATGGAAAAAATACTAAAAAACCAATGGAAAAAATACCAAAAAACGAATGGAAAAAATACTAAAAATCCAATGAAAATACTCCAAAAAAAGCATGGAAAAAATATTGAAAAACGAATGAAAAAAACACCAAAATCGCATGAAAAAAATATTAAAAAAGCAATCGAAAATAACACCAAAAATCGCATGGAAAAAATACTAAAAATTCAACGGAAAAAATACCAAAAAACGCATGGAAAATATACTAAAAAATAATGGAAAAAATTCTTAAAAACCGATGCAAAAAAAGCGACAAAAACGCATGGAAAAAATAGTAAAAATTCAATGGAAAAAATACCAAAAAACGCATGGAAAATTTACTGAAATATTAATAGAAAAACAGAAAAAACGCATGGAAAAAAAACTTAAAAACCAATGGAAAAATCACCAAAAAACGCATGGAAAACATACTAAAAAACCAATCGAAAAGAACACGAAAAAAAGCATGGAAAAAATACTAAAAATTAATGAAAAAGCACCAAAAACGCATGGAAGAAATACTTAAAAACCGATGGAAAAAAGCACCAAAAACGCATTGAAAATATACTAAAAAACCAATTGAAAAAACACCAAAAATCGCATGGAAGAAACACCAAAAAACGCATGGAAAATTTACTAAAACATTAATAGAAAAACAGCAAAAAACGCATGGAAAAAAAACTTAAAAACCAATGGAAAAAACACCAAAAAACACATGGAAAAAATACTAAAAAACCAACCGAAAAGAACACGAAAAAACGCATGGTAAAAATACTAAAAAATTAATGAAAAAGCAACAAAAAACGCATGGAAGAAATACCAAATAGCCAAAGGAAAAAACACCAAAAAAACGCATAGAAAAAATACAAAAAAAATTAATGGTAAAATAATAAAAAACCAATGGAAAAAACACCAGAAAACGCATGGAAAAAATACTAAAAATCCAATGAAATTACAACAAAAAACGCATGGAAAAAATACTCAAAACAATGGAAAAACACCAGAAAAGCATGGAAAAAATACTAAAAAACCAATCGAAAAGAACACCAAAAAACGCATGGAAAAAATACTAAAAAATTAATGATAAAGCACCAACAAACGCATGGAAGAAATACTAAATAACCAAAGGAAAAACACCAAAAAAACGCATAGAAAAAATACGAAAAATCCAATGAAAATACTCCAAAAAACGCATGGAAAATATACTAAAATATTAATGGATAAAACAGCAAAAAACGCATGGAAAAAATACTAAAAACCAATCGAAAAGAACAGGAAAATTCGCATGGAAAAAATAGTAAAAGTTCAATGGAAAATATACCATTAAACGCATGGAAAATATACTAAAATATTAATGGAAAACACAGCAAAAAACTTATGGAAATAATACTTAAAAACCGATGGCAAAAAGTACGAAAACGCAAGGAAAAATACTAAAAAAACAATCGAAAAAACACCAAAAATCGCATGGAAAAAACACCAAAAAACGCATGGAAAAATTACTAAAAATTAATGAAAAAGCACCAAAAAACGCATGGAAGAAATACTAAAAGACCAATGGAAAAGACACGAAAAAACGCATGGAAAAAATACTAAAAAATTAATGGAAAAAACACCAAAAAAACGCATAGAAAAAATACGAAAAATCCAGTGAAAATACTCGAAAAAACGCATGGAAAAATACTGAAAAACCAATGGAAAAAACACCAAAAAAAGCATGGAAGATACACCAAAAAACTCATGGAAAAAACACCAAAAAACGCATGGAAGATATACTAAAAATTCAATGGAAAAAATACGAAAAATCGCATGGAAAATATACTAAAATATTAATGGATAAAACAGCAAAAAACGAATGGAAAAAAATACTAAAAACCGATGGAAAAAAGCACCAAAAACGCATGGAAAAATACTAAAAAACCAATCGAAAAAACACCAAAAATCGCATGGAAAATACACCAAACACCGCATGGAAAAAATATTAAAAAATTAATGAAAATGCACCAAAAAACGCATGGAAAAAATTCTAAATAACCAATGGAAAAAACACCAAAAAATGCATGGAAAAAATACTAAAAAACCAATGGAAAAAATACAAAAAACGAATGGAAAAAATACTAAAAATCCAATGAAAATACTCCAAAAAAAGCATGGAAAAAATATTGAAAAACGAATGAAAAAAACACCACAATCGCATGAAAATAATATTAAAAAAGCAATCGAAAATAACACCAAAAATCGCATGGAAAAAATACTAAAAATTCAACGGGAAAAATACCAAAAAACGCATGGAAAATATACTAAAAAATAATGGAAAAAATTCTTAAAAACCGATGCAAAAAAAGCGACAAAAACGCATGGAAAAAATAGTAAAAATTCAATGGAAAAAATACCAAAAAACGCATGGAAAATTTACTGAAATATTAATAGAAAAACAGAAAAAACGCATGGAAAAAAAACTTAAAAACCAATGGAAAAATCACCAAAAAACGCATGGAAAACATACTAAAAAACCAATCGAAAAGAACACGAAAAAAAGCATGGAAAAAATACTAAAAAATTAATGAAAAAGCACCAAAAACGCATGGAAGAAATACTTAAAAACCGATGGAAAAAAGCACCAAAAACGCATTGAAAATATACTAAAAAACCAATTGAAAAAACACCAAAAATCGCATGGAAGAAACACCAAAAAACGCATGGAAAATTTACTAAAACATTAATAGAAAAACAGCAAAAAACGCATGGAAAAAAAACTTAAAAACCAATGGAAAAAACACCAAAAAACGCATGGAAAAAATACTAAAAAACCAACCGAAAAGAACACGAAAAAACGCATGGTAAAAATACTAAAAAATTAATGAAAAAGCAACAAAAAACGCATGGAAGAAATACCAAATAGCCAAAGGAAAAAACACCAAAAAAACGCATAGAAAAAATACAAAAAAAATTAATGGTAAAATAATAAAAAACCAATGGAAAAAACACCAGAAAACGCATGGAAAAAATACTAAAAATCCAATGAAATTACTCCAAAAAACGCATGGAAAAAATACTCAAAACAATGGAAAAACACCAGAAAAGCATGGAAAAAATACTAAAAAACCAATCGAAAAGAACACCAAAAAACGCATCGAAAAAATACTAAAAAATTAATGATAAAGCACCAACAAACGCATGGAAGAAATACTAAATAACCAAAAGAAAACCACCAAAAAAACGCATAGAAAAAATTCGAAAAATCCAATGAAAATACTCCAAAAAACGCATGGAAAAAATACTGAAAAACCAATGGAAAAAACACCAAAAAACGCATGGAAAAAATACTAAAAAAACAATCGAAAAGAACAATAAAAATCGCATGGAAAAAATACTAAAAATTCAATGGAAAAAATACCAAAAACGCATGGAAAATATACTAAAAAATTAATGGAAAAAACACCAAAAAAACGCATGGAAAAATACTAAAAGAATTAATGGAAAAAATACTAAAACACCAATGGAAAAAACACCAAAAAACGCATGAAAAAATACTAAAAAACCAATCGAAAAGAACACCAAAAAACGCATGGAAAAAATACTAAAAAATTAATGAAAAAGCACCAAAAAAAACGCATGCAAGAAATACTAAATAACCAATGGAAAAGAACACCAAAAATGGCATGGAAAAAATACTAAAAATTCAATGGAAAAAATACGAAAAAACGCATGGAAAATATACTAAAATATAAATGGAAAAAACAGCAAAAACGCATGGAAAAAATACTAAAAACCAATCAAAAAGCACACCAAAAATCGCATGGAAAAATAGTAAAAATTCCATGCAAAAAATACCAAAAAACGCATGGAAAATATACTAAAAAACCAATCGAAAAGAACACGAAAAAAAGCATGGAAAATTTACTAAAATATTAATAGAATAACAGCAAAAAACGCATGGAAAAAAAACTTAAAAACCAATGGAAAAAACACCAAAAAACGCATGGAACAAATACTAAAAAACCAAAGAACACGAAAAAAAGCATGGAAAAAATACTACAAAATTAATGAAAAATCACCAACAAACGCATGGAAGAAATACTAAATAACCAAAGGAAAAAACACCAAAAAAACGCATAGAAGAATTACGAAAAATCCAATGAAAATACTCCAAAAAACGCATGGAAAAATTACTGAAAAACCAATGGAAAAAACACCAAAAAACGCATGGAAAAAATACTAAAAAAACAATCGAAAAGAACAATAAAAATCGCATGGAAAAAATACTAAAAATTCAATGGAAAAGAGTACCAAAAACGCATGGAAAATATACTAAAATATTAATGGAAAAAACAGCAAAAAAACGCATGGAAATAATACTAAAAATCCAATGAAAATACTCCAAAAAACGCATGGAAAAAATACTGAAAACAATGGAAAAACACCAAAAAACGCATGGAAAAAATACTACAAAATTAATGAAAAAGCACCAACAAACGCATGGAAGAAATACTAAATTACCAAAGGAAAAAACACCAAAAAAACGCATAGAAAAAATACGAAAAATCCAATGAAAATACTCCAAAAAACGCATGGAAAAAATACTGAAAAACCAATGGAAAAAACACCAAAGAACGCATGGAAAAAATACTAAAAAAACAATCGAAAAGAACAATAAAAATAGCATGGAAAAAATACTAAAAATTCAATGGACAAAATACCAAAAACGCATGGAAAATATACTAAAATATTAATGGAAAAAACACCAAAAATCCCATGGAAAAAACACCAAAAAACGCAAAAAAAATTACTAAAAAATTAATGGAAAAAACACCAAAAAAACGCATGGAAAAAATACTAAAAAAATTAATGAAAAAGCACCAAAAAACGCATGGAAGAAATACTAAAAAACCAATAGAAAAAACACGAAAAAACGCATGGAAAATATACTAAAAAATTAATGGAAAAAATACTAAAAAACTAATGGAAAAAACACCAAAAAACGCATGGAAAAAATACTAAAAATCCATTGAAAATACTCCAAAAACGCATGGAAAAATACTGAAAAACCAATGGAAAAAACACCAAAACCGCATGGAAAATATACTAAAAAACCAATCGAAAAGAACACCAAAAAACGCAAGAAAAGATACTAAAAATTTAATGAAAAAGCACCAAAAAAAGCATGGAATAAATACTAAATAACCAATGGAAAAAACACCAAAAAACGCATGGAAAATATTCTAAAAAATTAATGGAAATAGTACTAAAAAAACCAAAGGAAAAAACGCATGGAAAAAATACTAAAAATCCAATGAAAATACTCCAAAAAAGCATGGAAAAAATATTGAAAAACGAATGGAAAGAACACAAAAATCGCATGGAAGAAATACCAAAAAACGCATGGAAAATATACTAAAATATTAATGGATAAAACAGCAAAAAACGCATGGAAAAAATACTAAAAACCGATGGAAAAAAGCACCAAAAACGCATGGAAAAATACTAAAAAACCAATCGAAAAAACACCAAAAATCGCATGGAAAATACACCAAACACCGCATGGAAAAAATATTAAAAAATTAATGAAAATGCACCAAAAAACGCATGGAAATGATTCTAAATAACCAATGGAAAAAACACCAAAAAACGCATGGAAAAAATACTAAAAATCCAATGAAAATACTCCAAAAAACGCATGGAAAAAATACTGAAAACAATGGAAAAACACCAAAAACGCATGGAAAAAATACTAAAAAACCAATCGAAAAGAACACCAAAAAACGCATGGAAAAAATACTACAAAATTAATGAAAAAGCACCAACAAACGCATGGAAGAAATACTAAATAACCAAAGGAAAAAACACCAAAAAAACGCATAGAAGAAATACGAAAAATCCAATGAAAATACTCCAAAAAACGCATGGAAAAAATACTGAAAAACCAATGGAAAAAACACCAAAAAACGCATGGAAAAAATACTAAAAAAACAATCGAAAAGAACAATAAAAATCGCATGGAAAAATACTAAAAATTCAATGGAAAAGAGTACCAAAAACGCATGGAAAATATACTAAAATATTAATGGAAAAAACAGCAAAAAAACGCATGGAAATAATACTAAAAATCCAATGAAAATACTCCAAAAAACGCATGGAAAAAATACTGAACACAATGGAAAAACACCAAAAACGCATGGAAAAAATACTAATAAACCAATCGAAAAGAACACCAAAAAACGCATGGAAAAAATACTACAAAATTAATGAAAAAGCACCAACAAACGCATGGAAGAAATACTAAATTACCAAAGGAAAAAACACGAAAAAAACGCATAGAAAAAAAACGAAAAATCCAATGAAAATACTCCAAAAAACGCATGGAAAAACTACTGAAAAACCAATGGAAAAAACACCAAAAATCGCATGGAAAAAATACTAAAAATTCAATGGACAAAATACCAAAAACGGATGGAAAATATACTAAAATATTAATGGAAAAAACACCAAAAATCCCATGGAAAAAACACAAAAAACGCAAAAAAATTACTAAAAAATTAATGGAAAAAACACCAAAAAAACGCATGGAAAAAATACTAAAAAAATTAATGAAAAAGCACCAAAAAACGCATGGAAGAAATACTAAAAAACCAATAGAAAAAACACGAAAAAACGCATGGAAAAAATACTAAAAAATTAATGGAAAAAATACTAAAAAACTAATGGAAAAAACACCAAAAAACGCATGGAAAAAATACTAAAAATCCAATGAAAATACTCCAAAAAACGAATGGAAAAAATACTGAAAACCCAATGGAAAAAACACCAAAAACGCATGGAAAACATACTAAAAAACCAATCGAAAAGAACACCAAAAAACGCAAGGAAAGGATACTAAAAATTTAATGAAAAAGCACCAAAAAAAAGCATGGAAGAAATACTAAGTAACCAATTAAAAAAACACCAAAAAACGCAATGAAAAAATACTAAAAAATTAATGGAAAAAGTACTAAGAAAACTAAAGGAAAAAACACCAAAAAACGCATGGAAAAAATACCAAAAATCCAATGAAAATACTCCAAAAAAAGCATGGAAAAAATATTGAAAAACGAATGGAAAGAACACCAAAATCGCATGGAAAATATACTAAAAAACCAATCGAAAATAACACAAAAATCGCATGGAAAAATACTAAAAATTCAATGGAAAAAATACGAAAAATCGCATGGAAAATATACTAAAATATTAATGGAGAAAACAGCAAAAAACGCATGGAAAAAATACTAAAAACCGATGGAAAAAAGCACCAAAAACGCATGGAAAAATACTAAAAAACCAATCGAAAAAACACCAAAAATCGCATGGAAAATACACCAAACACCGCATGGAAAAAATATTAAAAAATTAATGAAAATGCACCAAAAAACGCATGGAAAAAATTCTAAATAACCAATGGAAAAAACACCAAAAAATGCATGGAAAAAATACTAAAAAACCAATGGAAAAAACACCAAAAAACGAATGGAAAAAATACTAAAAATCCAATGAAAATACTCCAAAAAAAGCATGGAAAAAATATTGAAAAACGAATGGAAAAATCACCAAAAAACGCATGGAAAATATACTAAAAAACCAATCGAAAAGAACACGAAAAAAAGCATGGAAAAAATACTAAAATATTAATGAAAAAGCAACAAAAAACGCCATGTTCTATGTTGATACTGTTTACTAAACTTTCTATAAATATCGATAGTTTGGGAATCTTTCTAAAAACGAAGGCCCGAAAACCCACCAGCTTGCACATGCTAACTAAACTTAACATTTTCATCCATAAAGAGTCGTCAGATTGCGCCAGGATGGCTGCGATAGTACGTAAGTACCTTGAGTTATGTTAAAAAGAGACATTAATAATAATAATAATATTTATTCTTAGCCTGCCTTGCCTCTCATTGGGCACTACAGGTCATTCGTTATTAATTAATTACAAAGCAAATTACATTTATAAATACAATTATGTTGGTTTTTCCAACTTACATCGAATAGTTATATTAGTGAAAACAAGTTTGAATAGAAATTTGAATATATATATATTAATAATATATATATAAACTAAAGAGACATTAGTCGAAATCTGAAGTATGGTTCTAAATATCTACTATAGTGAAGAAAAAGACAAGGAAGTGGCTGAGAACGAAAACATTACGATTCGCAATTTAATGGAAATTCTCCATTTGGCAATTTCAGAAGCTTTATAACTGAACAAGAAATTACGTAACTTGTAAAAGTAACTTGAACACCTTACATTGAAAGAAACTTTTAATAAAGGAAACAAATGCATACTGAGGGTATTTTGTAATTTTTGATGTCATAAATTGTTTCATAAAAAACTATGTTTTTATTTTATAATATGTTCATGCCATCGTAATAGATTTAACCTGATGATCTAAAATTTCGAATCACTGAAGTCTCGACGAGTCCGGAAGTATGACTGTATATTGTATAAAAATCAGTTTTCTTTATTTAATTGCTATTTATATGCACAAAAATTCCACTTGCAGAAATTTATAATTAGTCAAAATATCGGTACTTGCATGTAACCTCAACCACTTTGTCGCAGTTTAGCGAATTATTATTATTTTTAATTATGTATTACTTACATATTTTGCATTTCAACTGCATATTTATTTCAAAAGGCAATAAGTAAACCTAGTTACAAATGGGTTTTTGTTGTGATAGAAATTTCGTGGCGATCGTTTTGTAAAAGAATTCGAAGCATTTTTCTTTTAGCGATTTTGTTGCAAAATAATGTATTACATGGATTACATGATACAACAAAATTAACGCGTGCGAAACTGAATGTTTGTCAAACGCATGGTTACCAGAGTTTGACTTCTGATTTACAGAGAAGGTTGCTGTTGTCCATGAATTTCAGGAAAGAGTGAATGTCAGAGGTCAAGCGGTAAAATTCGCTGAACACTGAGAGTTCGGTTCGGGATTCGAGTCTCGGCGACGCTGGCTGCATGGGTGTTTTCGGGGTTTTCCCTATGTGTAACGTGTATACGAGCCAATTTCCTTTAAAAAGACCTCCACGGGGATTATACCCATTATACTCTTTCCGTGTAGTGCCTAAGAGACGAGCACGTAATAAGTAAAAATGATTATCAGAGCCTCAAGGGGGGTGTAATTCTATTTCAATTCCAATTTTGAGGGACAGCACCCCGGGTGGGGTTGTACGAGGGTCTCCGACCCCTTTCCCCTTTTACGAACCCACACGAGAGGATTTTCGGCTCTCCATATATTTAGAATGCCCCTATGCCACAAAGACACTATACATTTGCAAATATGCATGCCTTCTCCGGGCATCGAACCCGGAACCTTCGGTACCATTCGGACGGCTACCGTGAACGTGATTGCAAAATAGGAATGTACCGAAATATCAATGAATGCGTTTATGTCATCAAATAGTAATTTTTCTTGCGGGTCTGTAAATTATTCAACATGATATTGTGGGCTGTAATTTGAAAAATTCAATGTTATTTGCGGAGAAATCGCATATGTATCATTAAGTTATATGGTCCAGTAAATTACGATCAGAGGCATGAGTGTTATAAAAAAGAACACATTTGTGCCGAAGGTAATCGAGCAATCCATCACCGTCGTGTGCATACGAGTAAAAATAATGTATGAATTTCATTTTTTTATGTTGGTATCGAAAAATATAATTAATAGAATACCTTTCTTTTCTCATGTATTTTTCCGAAACACGTTACTGGATTTACAGGCCATAGATCTGCATTTGTTGTCAGCAAAAACTTGATCACTGCAATTTTCAACAATAGCAATCCGTTCTTCAAACCTGTATGTATTACGGCCTTTAAGAGTGATTAGATTTCCACACTTATTTCCCCGGAGTATTTCGAAAGGAGCAAAGGCGGAATCAACTCATGAATTTTATTCTCGATGTCACCTATTTTTTTGCCTGAATGAATGCATTCTAGACGAGTTTGCTGAATTTACTTTTTTTTTTTTTTATTATTCTTACCGTCTTTAATTCACTGAATAAAAATGTTAACATATTCTTTCGAGTAAAAGAACAAGAACTTCTTTCGTTAAATTTTTTATGGTATGAGAATTTTTTTCCTTTGTTTTTGTGAGCTGAATTGAAAGAAGGAGTTAAAAACTTTGTTTGCTAAGAAGAAGGTATGTTGGATATATCACACTTGCTTCCTTTAGTTAAACAAGAATTACAAAAGAATGTAAGCAGTTTCTGTCGAGGTACTTAGGAATCAAAATATTATCTTCCAGCCGTGAATTCTCGCATACGATTAATTGAGTTGGTGTTGACTTATTCGAAAACATCAGTCAGTTAAAGCTTAATGAAACCGAATTTTAATTGAATGACATTAAGAAAGATAAAATAATGCTGAATTTCTTTCAAGTATGTAGTTTTTTAATAAAGTGGTATGGAGTAATAATATAAGAAAATCATTTCTTATATTCTGTTCATGTAGCTCTAGAGTAATCGAGCGACTAAAACCGTTGAACAGAGGTAATTTGATGGGAGTTCAAAGCTCGGTGAACGGCTAGCTGAAAGATGGGTTGTATTGTTTTTTCCATATCCAACACCAATACAAGCAATTTTTTCTGTGAAAGTCCTTCACAAAGAATTCCCTTTCTATAACCAGATAATTCTAATACCCTTAACAATGATTTAACTAACCGAATCAGAATCCATGTTTGTAAGCACAACCATCTGCTGTGCTACTTGCTGTACCATAATCTTTTAGTGTTATCTGTGCCGACCAGCTGGTATAGTGGTTAGCACCGCTGACTGCCGTGCCGAAGGGCCCGGATTCGAATCCCGGAGAAGTCATGGATGTTCATAAATGTATAGGGTCGGTGTGGCATGGCGGCAGTCTAAATATGCGGGAAGCCGAAAGTCCTCTCATGTGGTTTGGTGCAAGGGAAGAGGGATGGGAGACCCTCCGACCTTTCCCCTGCATCGAAATCGCATGGAAAATACACCAAACACCGCATGGAAAAAATATTAAAAAATTAATGAAAATGCACCAAAAAACGCATGGAAAAAATTCTAAATAACCAATGGAAAAAACACCAAAAAATGCATGGAAAAAATACTAAAAAACCAATGGAAAAAACACCAAAAAACGAATGGAAAAAATACTAAAAATCCAATGAAAATACTCCAAAAAAAGCATGCAAAAAATATTGAAAAACGAATGAAAAAAACACCAAAATCGCATTAAAAAATATTAAAAAAGCAATCGAAAATAACACCAATAATCGCATGGAAAAAATACTAAAAATTCAATGGAAAAAATACCAAAAAACGCATGGAAAATATACTAAAAAAATAATGGAAAAAATTCTTAAAAACCGATGAAAAAAAAGCACCAAAAACGCATGGAAAAAATAGTAAAAATTCAATGGAAAAAATACCAAAAAACGCATGGAAAATTTACTGAAATAT
This sequence comes from Stegodyphus dumicola, assembly GCF_044657685.1. NCBI lineage: Eukaryota > Metazoa > Arthropoda > Arachnida > Araneae > Eresidae > Stegodyphus > Stegodyphus dumicola. The sequence continues at coordinate 290,033,888 of NC_140769.1, read as the reverse complement.
TAATAGAAAAACAGAAAAAACGCATGGAAAAAAAACTTAAAAACCAATGGAAAAATCACCAAAAAACGCATGGAAAAAATACTAAAATACCAATCGAAAAGAACACGAAAAAAAGCATGGAAAAAATACTAAAAAATTAATGAAAAAGCACCAAAAAACGCATGGAAGAAATACTAAATAACCAATGGAAAAGAACACCAAAAATCGCATGGAAAATATACTAAAAATTCAATGGAAAAAATACCAAAAAACGCATGGAAAGTATACTAAAATATTAATGGAAAAAACAGCAAAAAAAGCATGGAAAAAATACTAAAAACCAATCGAAAAGAACACCAAAAACCGCATGGAAAAAATAGTAAACATTCAATGGAAAAAATACCAAAAACGCATGGAAAAATACTAAAAATCCAATGAAAATACTCCAAAAAACGCATGGAAAAAGTACTGAAAACCCAATGGAAAAAAAACAAAAAACGCATGGAAAACATACTAAAAAACCAATTGAAAAAACACCAAAAATCGCATGGAAGAAACACCAAAAAACGCATGGAAAAAATACTAAAAAATTAACGAAAATGCACCAAAAAATGCATGGAAGAAATACGAAAAAACCAATGGAAAAAACACCAAAAAAACGCATGGAAAAAATACTAAAAAAATTAATGGTAAAATACTAAAATATCAATGGAAAAAACACCAGAAAACGCATGGAAAAAATACTAAAAATCCAATGAAATTACTCCAAAAAACGCATGGAAAAAATACTCAAAACAATGGAAAAACACCAAAAAAGCATGGAAAAAATACTAAAAAACCAATCTAAAAGAACACCAAAAAACGCATGGAAAAAATACTAAAAAATTAATGAAAAAGCACCAACAAACGCATGGAAGAAATACTAAATAACCAAAGGAAAAACACCAAAAAAACGCATAGAAAAAATACGAAAAATCCAATGAAAATACTCCAAAAAACGCATGGAAAAAATACTGAAAAACCAATGGAAAAAACACCAAAAAACGCATGGAAAAAATACTAAAAAAACAATCGAAAAGAACAATAAAAATCGCATGGAAAAAATACTAAAAATTCAATGGAAATAATACCAAAAACGCATGGAAAATATACTAAAATATTAATGGAAAAAACAGCAAAAAAACGCATGGAAAAAATACTAAAAACAAATCGAAAAAACACCAAAAATCGCATGGAAAAAACACCAAAAAACGCAAAAAAAAATTACTAAAATATTAATGGAAAAAACACCAAAAAAACGCATGGAAAAAATACTAAAAAAATTAATGGAAAAATACTAAAACACCAATGGAAAAAACACCAAAAAACGCATGGAAAAAATACTAAAAACCAGTCGAAAAGAACACCAAAAAACGCATGGAAAAAATACTAAAAAATTAATGAAAAAGCACCAAAAAAACGCATGCAAGAAATACTAAATAACCAATGGAAAAGAACACCAAAAATCGCATGGAAAAAATACTAAAAATTCAATGGAAAAAATACGAAAAACGCATGGAAAATATACTAAAATATAAATGGAAAAAACAGCAAAAACGCATGGAAAAAATACTAAAAACCAATCGAAAAAACACCAAAATTCGCTTGGAAAAATAGTAAAAATTCCATGCAAAAAATACCAAAAAACGCATGGAAAATATACTAAAATATTAATGGAAAACACAGCAAAAAACGCATGGAAAAAATACTTAAAAACCGATGGAAAAAAGCACCAAAAACGCATGGAAAAATACTAAAAATCCAATCGAAAAAACACCAAAAAACGCATGGAAAATTTACTAAAATATTAATAGAAAAACAGCAAAAAACGCATGGAAAAAAAACTTAAAAACCAATGGAAAAACACCAAAAAACGCATGGAAAAAATACTAAAAAACCAACCGAAAAGAACACGAAAAAACGCATGGTAAAAATACTAAAAAATTAATGAAAAAGCAACAAAAAACGCATGGAAGAAATACTAAATAGCCAAAGGAAAAAACACCAAAAAAACGCATAGAAAAAATACTAAAAAAATTAATGGTAAAATACTAAAACACCAATGGAAAAAACACCAAAAAACGCATGGAAAAAATACTAAAAAAATTAATGGAAAAAATACTAAAACACCAATGGAAAAAACACCAAAATACGCATGGAAAAAATACTAAAAAACCAATCGAAAAGAACACCAAAAAACGCATGGAAAAAATACTAAAAAATTAATGAAAAAGCACCAAAAAAACGCATGCAAGAAATACTAAATAACCAATGGAAAAGAACACCAAAAATCGCATGGAAAAAATACTAAAAATTCAATGGAAAAAATACGAAAAAACGCATGGAAAATAAACTAAAATATAAATGGAAAAAACAGCAAAAACGCATGGAAAAAATACTAAAACCAATCGAAAAGAACACCAAAAATCGCATGGAAAAATAGTAAAAATTAAATGCAAAAAATACCAAAAAACGCATGGAAAATATACTAAAATATTAATGGAAAACACAGCAAAAAACGCATGGAAAAAATACTTAAAAACCGATGGAAAAAAAGCACCAAAAACGCATTAAAAAATACTAAAAATCCAATCGAAAAAACACCAAAAAACGCATGGAAAATTTACTAAAATATTAATAGAAAAACAGCAAAAAACGCATGGAAAAGAAACTTAAAAACCAATGGAAAAAACACCAAAAAACGCATGGAAAAAATACTAAAAAAACAATCGAAAAGAACAATAAAAATCGCATGGAAAAAATACTAAAAATTCAATGGAAAAGACTACAAAAAACGCATGGAAAATATACTAAAAATCAATCGAAAAAACACCAAAAATCGCATGGAAAAAACAACAAAAAACGCAAAACAAATTACTAAAACATTAATGGAAAAAACACCAAAAAAACGCATGGAAAAAATACTAAAAAAGTTAATGGAAAAAATACTAAAACACCAATGGAAAAAACACCAAAAAACGCATGGAAAAAATACTAAAAACCAACCGAAAAGAACACGAAAAAACGCATGGTAAAAATACTAAAAAATTAATGAAAAAGCAACAAAAAACGCATGGAAGAAATACTAAATAGCCAAAGGAAAAAACACCAAAAAAACGCATAGAAAAAATTCTAAAAAAATTAATGGTAAAATACTAAAAAACCAATGGAAAAAACACCAAAAAACGCATGGAAAAAATACTAAAAATCCAATGCAAATACTCCAAAAAACGCATGGAAAAAATACTGAAAAACCAATGGAAAAAACACCAAAAAACGCATGGAAAAAATACTAAAAAAACAATCGAAAAGAACAATAAAAATCGCATGGAAAAAATACTAAAAATTCAATGGAAAACAGTACCAAAAACGCATGGAAAATATACTAAAAATCAATCGAAAAAACACCAAAAATCGCATGGAAAAAACAACAAAAAACGCAAAACAAATTACTAAAACATTAATGGAAAAAACACCAAAAAAACGCATGGAAAAAATACTAAAATAATTAATGGAAAAAATACTAAAACACCAATGGAAAAAACACCAAAAAACGCATGGAAAAAATACTAAAAACCAATCGAAAAGAACACCAAAAAACGCATGGAAAAAGTACTAAAAAATTAATGAAAAAGCACCAAAAAAACGCATGCAAGAAATACTAAATAACCAATGGAAATGAACACCAAAAATCGCATGGAAAAAATACTAAAAATTCAATGGAAAAAATACGAAAAAACGCATGGAAAATATACTAAAATATAAATGGAAAAAACAGCAAAAACGCATGGAAAAAATACTAAAAACCAATCGAAAAGAACACCAAAAATCGCATGGAAAAATAGTAAAAATTCAATGCAAAAAATACCAAAAAACGCATGGAAAATATACAAAAATATTAATGGATAAAACAGCAAAAAACGCATGGAAAAAAAACTAAAAACCTATCGAAAAGAACAGCAAAATTCGCATGGAAAAAATAGTAAAAATTCAATGGAAAAAATACCATAAAACGCATGGAAAATATACTAAAATATTAATGGAAAACACAGCAAAAAACTTATGCAAAAAATACTTAAAAACCGATGGGAAAAAGTACGAAAACGCAAGGAAAAATACTAAAAAACCTATCGAAAAACACCAAAAATCGCATGGAAAAAACACCAAAAAACGCATGGAAAAATTACTAAAAATTAATGAAAAAGCACCAAAAAACGCATGGAAGAAATACTAAAAGACCAATGGAAAAAACACCAAAAACACATAGAAAAATACTAAAAATCCAATGAAAATACTCCAAAAAACGCATGGAAAAAATACTGAAAAACCAATGGAAAGAACACCAAAAACGCATGGAAAAAATACTAAAAAAAACAATCGAAAAAACACCAAAAATCGCATGGAAAAAATACTAAAAAATTAATGAAAAAGCACCAAAAAACGCATGAAAGAAATACTAAATAACCAATGGAAAAGAACACCAAAATTCGCATGGAAAAAATACTAAAAATTCAATGGAAAAAATACCAAAAAACGCATGCAAAATATACTAAAAAAAATAATGGAAAAAATACTAAGAATCCAATGGAAATACTCCAAAAAACGCATGTAAAAAATACTGAAAAACCAATCGAAAAGAACACCAAAAAACGCATAGAAAATATACTAAAAAACCAATCGAAAAGAACACCAAAATACGCATGGAAAAGATACTAAAATTTAATGAAAAAGCACCAAAAAAAGCATGGAAGAAACACCAAAAAACTCATGGAAAAAACACCAAAAAACGCATGGAAAAATTACTAAAAATTTAATGAAAAAGCACCAAAAAACGCATGGAAGAAATACTAAAAAATCAATGGAAAAAACACGAAAAAACGCATGGAAAAAATACTAAAAAACCAATCGAAAAGAACACCAAAAAACGCAAGGAAAAGATACTAAAAATTTAATGAAAAAGCACCAAAAAAAGCATGGAATAAATACTAAATAACCAATGGAAAAAACACCAAAAAACGCATGGAAAATATACTAAAAAATTAATGGAAATAGTACTAAAAAAACCAAAGGAAAAAACACCAAAAAACGCATGGAAAAAATGCTAAAACTCCAATGAAAATACTCCAAAAAAGCATGGAAAAAATATTGAAAAACGAATGGAAAGAACACAAAAATCGCATGGAAAAAATACTAAAAAACCAATAGAAAATAACACCAAAAATCGCATGGAAAAAATACTAAAAATTCAATGGAAGAAATACCAAAAAACGCATGGAAAATATACTAAAATATTAATGGATAAAACAGCAAAAAACGCATGGAAAAAATACTAAAAACCGATGGAAAAAAGCACCAAAAACGCATGGAAAAATACTAAAAAACCAATCGAAAAAACACCAAAAATCGCATGGAAAATACACCAAACACCGCATGGAAAAAATATTAAAAAATTAATGAAAATGCACCAAAAAACGCATGGAAATAATTCTAAATAACCAATGGAAAAAACACCAAAAATCGCATGGAAAAACTACTAAAAAAGCAATGGAAAAAACACCGAAAAACGCATGAAAAAAATTCTAAAAATCCAATGAAAATACTCCAAAAAAAGCATGGAAAAAATATTGAAAAACGAATGGAAAAAACCCCAAAATCGCATGGAAAAAATACTAAAAAACCAATCGAAAATAACACCAAAAATCGCATGGAAAGAAATACTAAAAATTCAATGGAAAAAATACCAAAAAACGCATGGAAAATATACTAAAATATTAATGGATAAAACAGCAAAAAACGCATGGAAAAAATACTAAAAACCAATCGAAAAGAACAGCAAAATTCGCATGGAAAAAATATTAAAAATTCAATGGAAAATATACCATAAAACGCATGGAAAATATACTAAAATATTAATGGAAAACACAGCAAAAAACTTATGGAAAAAATACTTAAAAACCGATGGAAAAAAGTACGAAAACGCAAGGAAAAATACTAAAACCAATCGAAAAAACACCAAAAATCGCATGGAAAAAACACCAAAAAACGCATGGAAAAATTACTAAAAATTAATGAAAAAGCACCAAAAAACGCATGGAAGAAATACTAAAAGACCAATGGAAAAAACACCAAATAAACGCATGGAAAAAATACTAATAAAATTAATGGAAAAATACTAAAATGCACACGTTAAACTTTCATCCTCGCGACTACTTTTACAAAAAGAATTTTGGAAAAATGATATTTTGTATTTTTTAAAATTTTTTTAAATGAAGCTTCCGAGTACTTCTCACATCTTTAAAAATGTGATTTGGGCAACAAATTTCCTTTCTTATTGTTGTTGGTAGATTTTTGATGAAATCGCATCATTTTGAATTGTTTGGCAACAATTTTTCATCTTTTTTCTCATGTCACTGTTTTTAAGACATTGGCATATTTCATTGTTATTTTTTTTTATATATAATACATTTTTATTAATTTTTTTTTGATAAAGTTTTTTTTCAGAGTAAAATTGTGCGCGGAATTTTATGTTTTTTGAGTTGCTTTCATGTTATTTTTTCCTTATTTCACTGTTTGTAAGATATTGAAAAGTTTTGCTTGACTTTTTTTCTTCAACGGAAAGTTGGTTAATTTTTTTATTAGGATAATTAATATTTGTATTAAGGGATATAGCTTATTTCATTGTAATGTTTTTTCTCTTGAAAATGTAAGATAAAATATCATTAATTATACTTTGCTTTTCAGAATTTTTTGTATTCTTTTATGTTAGTTACTGCTCATTTCACTGTTTTTAAGATATTGAAAAGTTTTGAGTGATTTTCTTAAGAAACAAAGTTCTTAACCTCCTTTATACCATTTGAGTTCTTAAGATTTTGCAAAGGGAAGTTGGTTAATTTATTTATTAGGATAATTTATATTTGTATTAAGGGATATTGCTTATTTCATTGTAATTTTGTTATACGTAATAACTTTTTTTATGAAGTTGTTCTGCATAGTAAAATTCTACGCAGTTTCTAAATTTAACGTTTGGTGTTCCCTTCAGCCATTTTTTCAGTACATTTCAAAGCCAGACGAAGGCTGGCAGCGAAGCTGCTAGTAAAATGTAAAACACCAAGTACAGTGAAAACAGTTATCAAATTTTACAATTAAAGCCAGCGGGCAAGAAGGCAGATTTTTCTGTGCACAAAACTGAAAGTTTACTTTTGGTCCCACTCGGCAAAAAGACACTGAAAGTGTAGAAACTGACTTAATTCACAGTTCTGCTAAATTTGGCTCAGCCTTATTTAAACAACTTTTAAATTGCCCCACCGATTGGGTGCCTCCATAATAAAGAGACCACCACATCTGGCCTTGTATAGATTAATGGACTGGGTAACAATTATTCACAATCTGCCATTGTATTTCTAAAATTCCATACTGAGATGAAATTCTTAGTGATCTTCCCGCACTTTATTTCAATAAAGTGAGAATTCGAATCTTATAAAAACTATCTTTGATAATACTTATAAATTTTATTTACTCTTTTGAAAGCACGAACATGATTCATCCAGATTAATAATAGCGAGTACAAATTTTTATATTAGACCTTTAGAACATCTTCTGATGTTGTCATTCCGGAAAAACACAACTCTTTTTCTTTTATTCATAATTCACCATCTTTTTTTTTTTTCTGATTTTGCCATTCCGGAAAAACACAACTCATTTTACTTTTATTCATAATTCACGATCTTTACATATGTGTATTTTAAGATTCTCTATTAATGTGTTTCTGATTTCACAAACAGAAGTGACAGAAAAAAAATTATTGGGTTTCTTTTTCATAAATACTTGTAAGGTTTGCTTTAAGTAATGTGCTTTTCTTATGTTTAAAACATTCCTGTACTTCTAATGTTTTGTATACTCCAGCAGAATATGTAAATGGAATGTGTTTTAAATAGGAACTAAGACTTAAATTTAATAGGGAGAGGTTAGGCAATATCTGTTTTGCAAAAACGAAAGTATCTCGTATTGTCTTTCTTTCGCACTCTTGTTATCATTCCGTGAATTTACCTGAAGTAGCTGAGCCAGGTTCTAAGGTTTTAAATTTTGATTTGTAAATAAGTTGAATCTCTGTCTAACTGCAAGTAACGGACTTTTTTTTTTTTTTTTTTTTTTTTTCCCCTTCCTTTTTAGTTATGTAAATACCACTTTAAGTTCAAATAAATTCGTTAATCGAGTCTAAAAGAAAGACAATAAAAGTTGATGTATATATTTTTTGCAGAAATGCTTTTAGCGATACAACACTGGCACTTTGTAGAGTTTATTTTAAGTTTCTAATTGTTGTTTTAACTTTTAAACATGCTTTACTGTCTATTCTCGTTTCCCATCTACTTGTTTAAAGCTAACTGCTCTCGGCCGTATTGTACATGCCTGCTGATATTCACCGGTTAATTTAATTAAGTTTAACTTAATCAACTGCGGTACATAATTTTGTGCAGCTTCGGCTAAGTTCAGTTTAGTTTAGCATTAGATTAGTTTCTTATTTTCTTACCTTGATTTGAAGCCCAAGTGGAGGCTTTTCTGTAAGCCCAAGAAAAAGGCCATCTGCGTTCTTAGTTTGAGATAATAAAGAGGGAGATCAACTCTTCTCTGGACTTTTCATTTACACATTTGCACTCAGTAAGAAGTAGTTACATAGTTCAACAAGGTTTCCGCTAAGTTTATTGCATACATTACTGCTAGACAAAGCAGTTAGAAACATTATACTCTTTTTCATTGCAGAAAGCGTTTTTGTTAACAGACAGCCAGACCTAGGTAGAACTAGCAGTGTTCAGTGGTCTTACCAATCGACTCTGGTGAGTATAGCATTATTGATGCGGATGCGAATTAGGAGGTTGCTAATGTGACCCCAGAGAAGGCCTTATTAATCTAGATAGAAATGTTAAGCCTCTCAGGGCACATGGCTTTGACAAGCTAACGAATGGAATTCCGAGAACGGTCAAGAAAGTGAGGTAAAGAGGGAGAGATCATTGTCCCCTCTACTGCATGTAGGCCAATTACATAGAAGCGAAAAGAGACAAAACTCACGCCTGGCAAGAAAATAAGTGAGCAATCCGAGCTAGGTTTGGAAGCATGTGATGGCACTAAATAAAATATTTCCATCTTGAAGAGATACAATTAGTTATTAGCCATTCCACCAATAACTTCTTGAGACGGCTTACATCTCAAAACGAAACAATCTACCAAAGTATATTGCTGAATTTACGTTGTGTTTTGCGCTTCGTGTTTCACGCATGCACATTAGAAATTTTTTCATAGTAAAGTATGCAATAAACTTAATTTCACTTCGGCACTAAATAAAATATTTCCATGTCGAAGAGATACAATCAGTCATTAGCCATGCCACCAAGAACTTCTTGACACAATTCTGCTTGGCTTTCATCTCAAGCCGAAACAATCTACCAAAGTATGTTGCTGATTTTACGTCTCTTGAATATCTTCCCTACCGCAACCTTGCAATCACCTTTTTGTTATTTTTCGCTTTTATCATCATGCAGTTATCAACTCATAGCTGCTTGAGCAATGTCTCTTCTAATAAATACTATTAATTGAATATAAAACAGCATGGGAAACGTTTATGCTTGGCAATGATTGCAGACTTCACTCAAACGCACTTCGAAGTGAGTTTGTTAACCTGTGGAAAATTTAACAGATATTTTCTTTCCATACGCAAAAAGATACTCATACACCAAAAGATTTACGCCCATTGGTGTCTGATAAGAATGACACATTTATTATTCAGATAAGCCTCTATATATATATATGCTAGAATTTACTTTTTGCAGATTCAGGTAAGCGAGAAATAGATGTAGGTATATTTAAATAAATAATGTAATTCAGCAGCGCGCACAAAATCAAGATAAGATAGAGTGGAACATTTAGTGAATAAAATTTAGTGTGCAGTCTTATGATGCATCGTCAATAGTGTATAGTAGACGCTAATTAAACGTTAAGCTAGCTACTTACGAACTATCTCAACCATCTTAGTAGAAGTAGCCAAATTTTCAGAAATTGCCGAACTCTTTCAGTTATGCGCATAACCATTCTTCCGGCAACCAATGCTTATAGCAATCTTTGATACACAAATCGTGAGATTTTTTGCTTTAAACTTAGATTTAAAATGTGAGCTTGTGGAATTCAACAGCAATGGAAGAAACTACCGTAAAATTTCGACAGTAATACATATTTTGCTGAAAATTTTCTAAAGGGAACAACGAGGAAATGTGTTTTGTAAATAGCCGCTGTTGCCAAAGATTGCACGAAGCCGGCTTTTTTTTTTTTTTTTTTTTAAGTGAAAACAGATCGCTGTGTACTTCAGGAAAAAAAATAACAACAACAACAGGGAAAAAAAAGAAAAACGCAGAATGATTCGAAGACTATAAGTATTTTACTTTTTGATGTACGACATAATCCTTATTTATTTAAATTTGTATTTTAAATTGCTAAATTAAAATTAAGCTTTCTCTTCTATGTTCTCTTATATGTTAAATTAAGCTTTCTCTTCTATGTTGATACTGTTTACTAAACTTTCTATAAATATCGATAGTTTGGGAATCTTTCTAAAAACGAAGGCCCGAAAACCCACCAGCTTGCACATGCTAACTAACCTTAACATTTTCATCCATAAAGAGTCGTCAGATTGCGCCAGGATGGCTGCGATAGTACGTAAGTACCTTGAGTTATGTTAAAAAGAGACATTGATAATAATAATAATATTTATTCTTAGCCTGCCTTGCCTCTCATTGGGCACTACAGGTCATTCGTTATTAATTAATTACAAAGCAAATTACATTTATAAATACAATTATGTTGGTTTTTCCAACTTACATCGAATAGTTATATTAGTGAAAACAAGTTTGAATAGAAATTTGAATATATATATATTAATAATATATATATAAACTAAAGAGACATTAGTCGAAATCTGAAGTATGGTTCTAAATATCTACTATAGTGAAGAAAAAGACAAAGAAGTGGCTGAGAACGAAAACATTACGATTCGCAATTTAATGGAAATTCTCCATTTGGCAATTTCAGAAGCTTTATAACTGAACAAGAAATTACGTAACTTGTAAAAGTAACTTGAACACCTTACATTGAAAGAAACTTTTAATAAAGGAAACAAATGCATACTGAGGGTATTTTGTAATTTTTGATGTCATAAATTGTTTCATAAAAAACTATGTTTTTATTTTATAATATGTTCATGCCATCGTAATAGATTTAACCTGATGATCTAAAATTTCGAATCACTGAAGTCTCGACGAGTCCGGAAGTATGACTGTATATTGTATAAAAATCAGTTTTCTTTATTTAATTGCTATTTATATGCACAAAAATTCCACTTGCAGAAATTTATAATTAGTCAAAATATCGGTACTTGCATGTAACCTCAACCACTTTGTCGCAGTTTAGCGAATTATTATTATTTTTAATTATGTATTACTTACATATTTTGCATTTCAACTGCATATTTATTTCAAAAGGCAATAAGTAAACCTAGTTACAAATGGGTTTTTGTTGTGATAGAAATTTCGTGGCGATCGTTTTGTAAAAGAATTCGAAGCATTTTTCTTTTAGCGATTTTGTTGCAAAATAATGTATTACATGGATTACATGATACAACAAAATTAACGCGTGCGAAACTGAATGTTTGTCAAACGCATGGTTACCAGAGTTTGACTTCTGATTTACAGAGAAGGTTGCTGTTGTCCATGAATTTCAGGAAAGAGTGAATGTCAGAGGTCAAGCGGTAAAATTCGCTGAACACTGAGAGTTCGGTTCGGGATTCGAGTCTCGGCGACGCTGGCTGCATGGGTGTTTTCGGGGTTTTCCCTATGTGTAACGTGTATACGAGCCAATTTCCTTTAAAAAGACCTCCACGGGGATTATACCCATTATACTCTTTCCGTGTAGTGCCTAAGAGACGAGCACGTAATAAGTAAAAATGATTATCAGAGCCTCAAGGGGGGTGGAATTCTATTTCAATCCCAATTTTGAGGGACAGCACCCCGGGTGGTGTTGTACGAGGGTCTCCGACCCCTTTCCCCTTTTACGAACCCACACGAGAGGATTTTCGGCTCTCCATATATTTAGAATGCCCCTATGCCACAAAGACACTATACATTTGCAAATATGCATGCCTTCTCCGGGCATCGAACCCGGAACCTTCGGTACCATTCGGACGGCTACCGCGAACGTGATTGCAAAATAGGAATGTACCGAAATATCAATGAATGCGTTTATGTCATCAAATAGTAATTTTTCTTGCGGGTCTGTAAATTATTCAACATGATATTGTGGGCTGTAATTTGAAAAATTCAATGTTATTTGCGGAGAAATCGCATATGTATCATTAAGTTATATGGTCCAGTAAATTACGATCAGAGGCATGAGTGTTATAAAAAAGAACACATTTGTGCCGAAGGTAATCGAGCAATCCATCACCGTCGTGTGCATACGAGTAAAAATAATGTATGAATTTCATTTTTTTATGTTGGTATCGAAAAATATAATTAATAGAATACCTTTCTTTTCTCATGTATTTTTCCGAAACACGTTACTGGATTTACAGGCCATAGATCTGCATTTGTTGTCAGCAAAAACTTGATCACTGCAATTTTCAACAATAGCAATCCGTTCTTCAAACCTGTATGTATTACGGCCTTTAAGAGTGATTAGATTTCCACACTTATTTCCCCGGAGTATTTCGAAAGGAGCAAAGGCGGAATCAACTCATGAATTTTATTCTCGATGTCACCTATTTTTTTGCCTGAATGAATGCATTCTAGACGAGTTTGCTGAATTTACTTTTTTTTTTTATTATTCTTGCCGTCTTTAATTCACTGAATAAAAATGTTAACATATTCTTTCGAGTAAAAGAACAAGAACTTCTTTCGTTAAATTTTTTATGGTATGAGAATTTTTTTCCTTTGTTTTTGTGAGCTGAATTGAAAGAAGGAGTTAAAAACTTTGTTTGCTAAGAAGAAGGTATGTTGGATATATCACACTTGCTTCCTTTAGTTAAACAAGAATTACAAAAGAATGTAAGCAGTTTCTGTCGAGGTACTTAGGAATCAAAATATTATCTTCCAGCCGTGAATTCTCGCATACGATTAATTGAGTTGGTGTTGACTTATTCGAAAACATCAGTCAGTTAAAGCTTAATGAAACCGAATTTTAATTGAATGACATTAAGAAAGATAAAATAATGCTGAATTTCTTTCAAGTATGTAGTTTTTTAATAAAGTGGTATGGAGTAATAATATAAGAAAATCATTTCTTATATTCTGTTCATGTAGCTCTAGAGTAATCGAGCGACTAAAACCGTTGAACAGAGGTAATTTGATGGGAGTTCAAAGCTCGGTGAACGGCTAGCTGAAAGATGGGTTGTATTGTTTTTTCCATATCCAACACCAATACAAGCAATTTTTTCTGTGAAAGTCCTTCACAAAGAATTCCCTTTCTATAACCAGATAATTCTAATACCCTTAACAATGATTTAACTAACCGAATCAGAATCCATGTTTGTAAGCACAACCATCTGCTGTGCTACTTGCTGTACCATAATCTTTTAGTGTTATCTGTGCCGACCAGCTGGTATAGTGGTTAGCACCGCTGACTGCCGTGCCGAAGGGCCCGGATTCGAATCCCGGAGAAGTCATGGATGTTCATAAATGTATAGGGTCGGTGTGGCATGGCGGCAGTCTAAATATGCGGGAAGCCGAAAGTCCTCTCATGTGGTTTGGTGCAAGGGAAGAGGGATGGGAGACCCTCCGACCTTTCCCCTGCATCGAAATTGGGGGTGGAACTGAGCAAAATCGCACTGTCAACTGTAAGGTGCTCGAGCATGTTCCCAACGACAGACGTATCTTGAGCGCTCCATGCCACGAGGAATTTCCTGGGCTTGAGCTGGTGTTACTGTAAGACAAGTAGGCATAACTAACAACAATTACAATGTTGTCTCTAGTAGAGTTTCTTAAACTGTGGGTCGCGGCCCCCATGGATGTCGCGGGACCTGCGGCAGGGGGTCGCCAAAAATTTTAGCAGTTCTGATATTTCTTTAACTTATTATAATAATTTTACAATTACCAAATATTTTTACACAATGTATCTGAAAATAGATAGAGATAAGACAATACAGACAAAGAAAAAAACGAAAACGTTTCGACACATTCTTTGTATAATATAAACGTTCATTTTCCTTGCTTTGCACGTGACGCTGTCATTTCGTCTGTTACTCTTTTAAAATTTTCACATTGTTCTATGTCTTAAAATTAGAAATTAAAGTTAATGACCTAAAACTGCAATAGTATATTACAGTAAGCAAGTGAAAAAATTGACTGTTTCACTCACGCGTGTGCCGGATTTGCACAATGCTTATGGGGTCCCACACAATTTTCGTAAATATTATGGATCCCGTGGGAGTTGCGAAAAAAATCTCGGTGATACAAAGGGGTCGCGACTGAAAAACGTTTAAGGAACCAACAGACTGTAAATCTGTAATGGCGTCATAGGTCATGTGAACATAGGTTAACTATGATGTCACAAAAATCCCGTGATCCTCGACGTCATTTCGCGACTTTTTGAGTCTTCTTTTGCTACTTTAATTAAATTTCTGGCAACACTGATGTACACCTATTAGTTACAAGAAAACTTATGGCATACCTTAATATTTTGAACATGCCACTGTTGCACATGCCACTTCGAGGAGATGTTTAAAAATTTAAAACCTGTTTCTTGAAAAATTAAATATAACTTCAAGTATGTTTTGAAGGTCTTGGGGTGAACATGCAGATATGGCAAACTACGAGATACTTAACAATAATGTAAAAGAAAATGCAAAGTATTTTAAAATACTACGTTAAAATTTTGCTTTTAACTCGTGTAGACCTTTGTTTTTATTATCCGCGTATGTTTGTTTATATTTAATTGTGCCTTGTACACACTTGCATTCAGCATTTGTTTTACAGTACACTGAATTAATATATATGTTTTCCAGTTTGTAATAAATGTTCAGTTCTTTTGTATCTTTTTAAGTATGCTTAAAAGTAAAATTTTTATGCATTTGTACAATTATTTGAATGCACTTTATTTTTTGAAACTGGTTGCAGAACTCTGAAACTTTGTGCTTTGATTTTTATTGATATTACGGCAAATCTCATTAGGGTTATCTGTCTAGGGAAATGGATGCCTTCGTGGAGGACGTTCTAATTGAAACTGGCATTACATGGGGCAAACCAGGAAAACGCCCATGCAATTAGAACATTTTCGAATTATTTCGCTTGGCACAACGGATTTTAGAAATCCAAACCGGAAACTTATGCAATGTTTTTCGCGATTGTTATATGGAATATGAACACATGCATAATGGAGACGCACTCGTATGCGCATAACGCACATATACTTAATCCTTTGCAATGACGGAATTAACATAAAGGCTTTCACTTTACGTCATATGATGCATACTATACACAGAAACCTTATGAAATTCTATTTCTCGTTCTTGAATACTAGGTATATAGCTTATAACCGTTTCAACCAGGTATCGTCAACGCAGTGCTCGCTGGCTCCAAGATGCTCCCTAAGCAGTTTCAAACTACCCTTTTTCAAGTATTGGCCCACGAGCTGCCGAGCGGTAAAGTCGCAGAACACTGGGAGCTCGTTACGAGGTTCGGATCGGGCTGGCTGCATGGGCGTTGTCGTGGTTTCCTCATGTGTAACGTGTATGCGAACCAGTTTCCCTTAAAAGTCCTTCACGAAGGCATCCCTCCTCGTAGGCAGATAGCTCTCGAATGCTTTGTCGTAATCAAATAAACAAGCCAAATCTTTCAAATATCTAAATGGCAATTTTTGGAGATTCGGAAGACAAATATTCGAAATTGTAACGAATGATTTTTGTAAAAATTCTTATTTTTGCTTTCCCATGGTAAGAAATGTAAGAGCAGCAAAATTAGCCTTTTAACATAAACTGAATGCTAGCAAAATCTAAATAACACTTCATGACAAGATGAATCAACTTTCGATTGCTAGGAACACCTGATTCCGCATACAATGAACTATTTTCTATCTCCATTAACCTCATATACTCTGTCCAACCAGGTGCACTGCGCTTTACATAGATTACTTCCTGTTCATATGTTATTTAATTAATTTGCCTTCTAAATTCAAGCAAAATTCGCATTCTTCTCTTCAGATTGGAAGATAACGAGGGCATACAGACAGCATTGATTTCGCAATGGTTGGTACTAAGAAAATGTTATGTCAGCTGATTATTGTGTGACAACAACTTATTTCATTGCACAACAACAAGCCGCAGTTTTCTTGCTTAGCTGGAAACATTTATGAACAAAGAACTATGAGCAATGTACTAAAGCAACATTTGTTATGAGTTTTCATTTAGTTCACTAATGGCCCACCAGCGGGCAAACGGTAAAGTCGCTGAACACTGGTAGTTCGATTCGAGGTTCGAATCCCGCGAACGGGCTGGCTGCATAGGTGTTTTCGTGGTTTTCCCCCACGTGTAACGTATATACGAGCCAGTTTCCCTTAGAAAGTCCTCCACGAAGGGCATCCCTCTCTTTAGGCAGATAGCCCTCGAGGCTTTGCCGTAATTAAATAACCTAACCTAACCTAGTTCACTAATGTTTACTGTGGGTGGCAAACTGGGCCAATGATTGGGCCTTGTCTCAGGTGAACTACTCGAAGAGGTGCCAAATTAGCCACAAAAATTTAGAAATTAGACTTCGGAAGTACATCAAGAAGTTGAAAAAGAATTAAAATACTTTCGAATACTCCGGATGAATTAAGCGAAGAATTCATAATACTAATTTTTTTAAAGCGCTGAGGTTTCGCAGCACTGGATGTTTCTAACATCAAAATTTAATCTTCGAACAAACGTGTTGAATTTTAGCTCGTTGCAATGGCTCAACTAGCCTAGATAGCACCATGGCGCAGACGTTAATATTCTCTACTATCAATTGTTTATTAGCAAAGCAACAAATCATGTTTTTGGCATAGATTTAGTCAAGATTTAGAGATCTTGTCTAAATCTACGCCAAACATTAATTTTGTTGCTTTGCTAATTTTATGTTTCACTTTGGTGTGTTTCTCTTTTCTTGGGCTGAAGATTTTACTTCACCATAACAAACTTTGTAAAGTCTATTGAGTTTACATAAACTATATAATATCGATATCAATACTATACAGTATCGCAACAGTCTATTTTTGTTGCCAATGACGAAATGCTATAATTGGCTAGATCTTCTGCACTTTCAATACACCTTTCCTTGGAGAACCATGATCGCTGCGTGGAGCCCGCGAGGCAGCATATCAGTTGATCCGGAACAAATCTCACCACCTGTACACTCTCAACTTATAACTGATTTTGGAACTATTTTTGTCGCAACCCACATAAGGCATAAAGGCCGACTAGAATAGCGTTGAAGGATCTAAATGAAGGTATTTACCGATAAAGTGTTCCATTATTATCAAGTTTTTGCTTCACTTTTGAGTAAAATTTGTTGTCGAACGATAACCATGGTGCGAGGTTGTATTGATACTTATTTTGGGACGGAACTGTATAGTTAGTTTTGTGATGGTTATTTCTGGATTACACTGCTGGATGGATTAAATGAGTTTTCTGTCAGCCTGTTTCATTAATTGTTATGTCTGGAATACGATTGTATCTAAGGTAAGACATGACTTCTTTTTCTTCATTTTTGAGTTGTTCTCTTGTTTATAATGAAATAATAAATTTAATTTTTCATCATAAAATAGAAACGGAGTTTTAAATTTTTAACTTTTTTTTTTTTTTTTTTTTTTTTTTTTTTTTTGTGTGTGTGTAAGATTTAAGACGAACCGTCGTGTCTGATTTTAATGCAACTGATATCGGTATTAAAGAACACCTTATAAACGTTCAGTTTCGCTTCGTTGATTTTATAAGATAACCAGTATCGAATATATAATTTTAAAAGAATCTGTTCTTGTAACATGAATAAGTAAGCAATAAAATTTTGGAAAGAGAGAAATAAATGAAAAAAATCAATGAATTTTATGAAGGAACAGAAATAAATGAAAGCGATAAAGCTGTCAATTTAAAGATTTGAAACACGAAAATGAAATTAAAACATAAAAACCGGTTCGATCAGATATAGTCAATCTGATTAAATATTAAGAAAAATACTGAATCATCCATAATCAATGATTGATCCTCCAAAATTACGCCTGAGAATACCGGAATTTAAAATAAAACGTCCACGGTCTAGAAATTTTAAAAGTTTGGAATTCTACCAATAGTCAAAGATTTGTGGAGGCATCCCGGTCATAAATGACGCGCGCAAATTTGAGAAGCTTTCAGCTAAATAGGTTTTAAATATGAAACGTTCCCGACAGTTCCGGCCCATTAATCTTAATGAAGAAGGATGAAACACTCACGGATCAATTATGGCAATAATCATTTGTCATTAATCAAGATATCCGTTGGAAAGCATTTTAAGTGCCCTCACCATTCTCTCTGTCACAGAGTGCGACACCCTTGATTTATCCTTTTCGTTTCCCAGGTACACGATGTAAAGGAAGGAAATCGCTAAGCATGTTATTCCCTAAGGGATTTCGGCACAGCATCCTTCAGAGAAAATTCTATTACGTTAATGATTTCTAAATCTTCTAATGTCCCTAAACCTGAAATATACATCAAGTGAACTACACTGATGTATGCTGCTATCGTCTTGGAGATGATCATCCATGTTCGAATCTTGAGATTGCCAGAGTAGAAGCTCTTTTTGATTGTGAATCAGTTTAGATAAAAGCTTTCCAACCGGTGGTGGGGAAAAGCAGCTCAAAACTTATAAGATGCTCAAAACTTATAAGTGCTTTATAAAATTTGTGCTATTTTTGTTTTAAAAGGGAGTTTGATATCATAGCAAAGAGAAAAATACTTGTTCATGCTGAATGTAGATTATGTTTATTGAAAAAAATTGGAGAAAAACAGCATGTCATCAACTAAAGGAATAGCATAACTAATATGGAGTTAGTACAACATCTTTTAAGAAGTGATATAGTAGTGTATGTTTGATAGCGATTAAGGTCCATTTTTACTACTTTCTGAGATGAAAATATTTAGATACATTTTTTGGAGATCCGTGACGAATGCTAAACTGTGTTGTTATTTGTTTAGAGCAATTATATTTACTTGATAATTGTAATTTTAATTTAGAAGTCAAACAACAAAAATCAGCGTTATATTTTCAAATTTTCACAGGACTCGTTTCGATGGTTTTACCGAACCATCAACAAATGATGATGGTTCCGGAAAACCATCGAAAGGAGTCCTGTGAAAATTTGAAAATATAACGCTGATTTTTGTTGTTTAACTAATTAATACTTGTTCGGCATGTTATTGTATCTTAATTGTAATTTTATTTACTTCATATTAAATTTCTACTCTACATTTAACTCAATGAAAAAATATTTACTCTTCTTCTTCTTGTTAAATAATTGACATCACAGGCATTTTGAAAAGAATTTTATGTATATTGGACTAAATATTGTAGGTTATGGGCTTGATATACTATGAGCTCAGTAATGCTGAACATAACTGATTTTATACTTTTAGTTCTTTTGAAAGAACATTC
The DNA here is from genome assembly GCF_044657685.1 of Stegodyphus dumicola. NCBI lineage: Eukaryota > Metazoa > Arthropoda > Arachnida > Araneae > Eresidae > Stegodyphus > Stegodyphus dumicola. The sequence goes on along the minus strand of NC_140769.1, from coordinate 290,014,200 downwards.
CAAGCATCGCTACTTTAAAATCACAGTTTTTATTATAGGCAGAGACGTTCTGAATTTTGAAACCATGTCAAACAATTAATTTTGTTTTTTATATAGCATTGCGTCTAAATACATTCTTTCAGCTACCTGAATTTTACAAATCAAGAATTGGAGGCGGTTTATCTAATCATTTTAAACTAATAAGGCAGCCTTTAAGAGAAAACTTACTCATGTCTCATTATATGTCTCATTGCCTTAAATGTCTATTGTATTTTAAAATGAAACACTTACTTTCTTTTGAAAACTTTTGTATCTCTCTACAGTAGCAAATAATATCAAGAACCAGTCAAAAAGTAGCAATAATATCAAGAACCCCCCCCCATTTAAATCTTTGGCAATGTACAATGAATACTTACATTGCTGAAGGACTGGTAATAATCGTAATAATCTTAATAATCGTAAGCTCTGAAGAGTTCGCTGTTCTTTATTAGAAAAAAAAACCATTTTAGAAAATCGTTCAAGCTTCTACATCTGCTGATGTTAAATAAAATATTGTTTATTAGAAATTCTTCAGATTTTGGATTAGACGCATTTTTTATATCATCACTTATTTTCAAAAGTAAATTTTTACTTTTCAATTAAAAATTACAAATAAGTAATATTTATTCTAAATTTTATGGAAGAAGTGATTTAAAGTTTTACGTCGCCTGTTTTCAAAATTCATTACTGGATTACTATTGAATCAAGAGTCAAAATTTTCATTACGAAAATTGCACAAATTTTTTTAACTTGGAAGTGTTTACAACTTTGTGATATTAAATTTAATAGCACGAGTGATTAAGTAAAAAATAGTGATTTGTAAGTCAGAAGTAAATTATTTAAGCTGTAATAGGAAGAAAAGCTTATTTTGAATGTTAGATATTCCAAATAAATCAAACGAAGTACGGCATGCAATATATTAAAATAAAACTCTTTACTTACGCTGTATTTAAGCACATGTATTGGTATATAAAGGGCTATTTGTGCTGTTTACATATGATTTTGAAATATGTAAATCTTGAAACCATCCGCCCATTAAGTTTAAAATCCTTTCCTATAAAAACAATACAATTCTTTTGTTATATTTTGAACTCACAGATAATACTGTTACGAATTTGCTATTTAAAAAGCTAATGTTAGTTCAATTATAAATTAAATGGTTTTATTTCTCGCGCAGTGCAGCGCGTGACGAATATTAAAAGAAAGCTAAGCCGGAAAAATTAAAAATACAAGAGCGCGTGCGTTAAATAAATAAATATCTCTTTTTGATTTCGAGAAAGTACTGGAAAATTCTAGCGCATGATTTTAAAATCTTATAAAAGGAGGAAAACATATCAGTTCGTAGAAGTAGTTGCTTAGTTTGTTGTTGTTTAGAAAACTACTGTTGTTGATTGTAGCGAATTCGCGGATTAGCGTTCTTTAGCTGTTTTGAATTACGTTCTATTGGACATTTGAGTAGTTAAAAGATAACTACTGTGAGATATTGTAATACTGCATGATAATTTGAGAAAATTTAAGCATTTTTGTTGTGATAATAATAAATTTTTGTTCATTTTTCATCGGACTTGTGCATTCATTTCATAACGAACCCGTACGCACGCAACAATTTTTTGTGTCAGAAGTGGGATTTGAATGCCAATAACAAGAGCGATGGAAGAACAATTCAGGCAAATGATGACTGCATTTGCTGCTTTCCAAGAAAAGATGGAAGGGGCCGTCAACTCCGTTAAGGAAGAAATGAAATTGGGCCAGGAATCCGTTAAGGAAGAAATGAAATTGGGCCAGGAATCCGTTAAGGAAGAAATGAAATTGGGCCAGGAATCCGTTAAAGAAGAAATGAAATTGGGCCAAGATTCCGTTAAAGGAGAGATGAGATCCGTTAAAAAGGAAATGGAAGACGTTCACGAAAAGTTGGAAGCTGGTCAAGTAACTTTTAAAGAAGACATAAAAGCTGTACAAGAAAAGATTGAAGCAGGTCAAGACGAAATGAAAAGAGAAATAACCTGCGTAATAGAAACTAAATTTGAGGCTATGGAAGACAGAATAGGAGCTGTCGAAAATAAATTCGGGCAAATTGAAGAAAAGGTTTCTTCTGTCAAAGATGAAATAGAAGATAGAGTGTCGGCTGTGGAGCAACGAGTCGAAGGAAGAGTTTCGGCCTTCCAACAACAAATTGAAGAAAGAGTTTCTGCCGTAGAACAACAAATTGATGATAGGGTTTCTGCTGCCGTCGCGAAAGAAGTTGACAGCCTAAAGAAGTGCATAGCGACGGTAGGAAACAATTCTGAAGGTTTCAAATTTTTATCGATGCCTGCTCGTTCCGTTCTGAAACTATCTACATATGATGGTAAGACCTCCTGGCAAGTGTATAAGACACAATTTTCTATCGTGGCAGATGCGAATGGATAGGATTCCCAAGCTAAGGCCTGTCATCTCGCCGCTTCTCTGAGAGCAGACGCAGCGGATATCCTGCAGACGCTTCCCGAAAATCAAAGGCTAGATTTCGAAGCTCTATCCGGCGCATTGGAGCTGCGCTTCGGCGAGAAATGTTTAAAAGACTACAGCAGGCTCCAATTAAAATCTCGTCAACAGAAGCCTACCGAAACACTTCAGGAGCTCGCCGCGGATGTTGAAAGGCTGTCCCATCTCGCCTTTTCGGAATGCCCGACAGAAACAAGGGAAATCCTGTCCTTACAATACTTTATCGACGGCATCCGAGATACTGAAATACAGAAAGCTCTTCGAATGGCAGATGTAAAGGACATAAAAAGCGCTCTGTTGTACGCCATGAAGTTCGAGGCAGCCCAGCAAGCAACTAGTAGAGATCGCTACCCAGTTAGAGCTGTGCGAGTCCATGAGCCAGTGGATCAACTGATGGCTCGTTTAGATGATTTAGCCAGACAAGTCGAAGATTTGATACGGAGTAGGAGCGAGAAGAAAGTGGCTCTAAGGTGTTGGAGATGTGGTAGTGAAGGTCACCTAAGACGGAATTGCAGAACACCCCAGGGTACGGAATATAAAGCAGATGATTTTACCAGACAAGTCAGTGGCTTGAGACGGAACAGAAGTGAAAAGAAACTAATTCTAAAGTGCTGGAACTGCGGAGTTGAAGGCCACATACGCAGAAACTGCAGAACACCCCGAGGTACGGAAAATAAGACCATTTCCCAGCAACAACGCAGTAAACAAATTAGTGACCATATCGAGGAACGGAGGTTGCCAGATAGTGAAAAACCTTGTTTTAAAGCTCTTAAAATTTATACAGTGAGTGGCAACAATAACGGACTGTCCATCAATGGGAATATCGATGGAGTTCCTTGCAGTATGATCATTGACACAGGAGCTAATGTTACCATAATTAGGAAAGATTTAGCTGAACAGTTTAAAGATAAACTTATTTGGACGCCATCCTGTGTTACCCTTCAGACTGCGTCTGGTGACAAGATCGACATAACTGGAAAGTTAAACGTAAACATCACGTTTGGAAGTGCCGCCTACTGTAACAGCTTTAAATAGTATTAAAATCATGTAGTTTAAATAATTTAAATAGATGAACATTAAGTTATTTGTAAATGGCAATATTTGAAACCAGACTCGAGTGCCACGTGCGACTCTCGCACGAAGAATTTAATTTATTTTTAAATGATAGAATATGTTTTCTCTTCTTGTTTGTATGTCGCCATTTTTGAGTGTTAAATAAAAGTTATTGCTGTGTTCCATCATTGGAGTTGCTTATTATCGCCAAAGAAGCATCACAGTCTTAATTATTTTGAAAGAGAAGAACGGAAAGAGAGGGAGGAAAGGGAAAGAGAGGGAGGAAAGGGAAAGAGAAGAACGTAGGAGACAGGAAGAAGCGGAAGAGCGGAGAAGGAAAGAACAGTATGAATTAGAGAGATTAAGACTTGAAGCAGAGACAAAGTCTCAAAATACTGGACAGATCCGGCCGAAAACGGAGCTGCGTCACCTTATGCAGAAATTCGATGACAAGAAAGGAGATATCGGTCTATATTTGCTATTGTTTGAAAGGCAAGCAGAATGGGCTAAAATTGATAAAGAAGAATTTGTATCTCATTTACTAGGACTACTTCCTTACGAAGTAACCCAGTTAATAGCTAGAGAACCCTCCGATAAAGCTAAAGACTATGAACACGTGAAGAATTTATTGTTAAGACGGTTTAAACTAAGCCCGGAAAAGTTTAGGCAGAAATTTATGAAACATCAAAAGAGTACCGAATCCACATGGGTGGATTTCAATTATGAAATAGAAAATTATTGCAAGGAATGGGTGACTGGTCTAGGAGTTAAGACTTTTGATCAGTTGCTAGATTTGATGGTGATTGACCAACTTAAGCGTCGAGTTCCTCCTGAAATTCGAGATCATTTTCTTGATGAGTGGGTAGAGATGATTTCATCTAAAAAATTAGCTGAAAAACTTGATGCCTATGAAAACGTTTGCGGAAACTTTAAAAAAAAGCCTGTAGTGGATAGGCTGAAAGAAAGATACAATGCACTAACTCAAGGTAAATTGAGTTCAGATAATAAAAATAAAACTGAAAACAAAATGTCATCAGGATTTAATACGCAAAGCTGGTTTCATAGACCTAGAAGTCCACGTCCAGATGATAAATATGCAAAAAGAAAAAAAGCCACAATGCTATCAGTGTGGGTCCTATCAACATTTAAGACCCCAATGTCCAAAACTTAAGAATAGTACTGAATCTCCTGCTAATCTTAACAGAATTAGTGCAAAACCAGAGGATAAATTTCCATTACCTTATACTAGTATGAGTTACGTAAATGGTCATAAAATTCCTATATTAAGGGATTCAGGTGCTAGTATTGATATAGTTTGTCGCAAATACATCACGCCGGAAATGCTGACAGGTGAAAATGTGTGGGTGCAACAGCCATTAGATTTGAATCCAACCTGTTTACCATTGGCTGAGATCGAACTAAATTGCGATCTTGGGCGAGTAATAACTAAGGCTGCCATTATTAGAAATGAACTCGACAAAGGAAGGTATTTATTAGGCAATCGAACTTTTGCACTGTTGAATAAACAAGGAAAGGAACCTGATAGTTGTCCTCACCAGGTTAATGCTGTCTCTACTAGAGCTCAGAAGAAAAGAGAAATAGCCGAAGAGAAGATCGTGGAACCGATGAAGGAAGAAAATAAAGCATCCAGAGATGTTTTTGAAGAAGAAGATAATTTACCGGAGCTAAATTCGGAAGATGAAACTCTCATGAAACTGGTAAACATTGACTCAGAAGAAATTGCACAACTTCAGCTTGCTGATAAGGAACTGTCTAAAATCATCCAAGAAGTTAAAGAAGGTACATGCAAAAATGAGAACTATAGTCTGACAGGAAAAGAACTTTTAGTTAAAAAAACGACGGATAAAATGGGCTTTGAAAGACAGCTTGTCGTTATACCTGAAAAACTCAAGCCGTCAATTATAAAGATGTGCCACGAAGGAACTTCTGGTCATTTGGGTGTCAAAAAGACCAAAGACAGACTTGCTAGATATTTTTACTGGACGAGGTGTTACTAAAACTGAATACTATCCTTTGCCTAATATTGAAGAACGTATCGAAACTGTAGCAAAAGCAAAATATATTACCCTATTAGATTTATCTAGAGGCTACTGGCAAATTCCGTTAACAGAAAGAGCCCAAAGATATGCAACGTTTGTAACTAGTTTTGGAAGTTTCAGGCCTCTACGTTTACCCTTTGGATTAAAAAATGCCCCATATTTTTTTAGCAAAGTTATGACTAAAGTCCTGGCTGGATGCGAAGGTTTCGCTGTACCATACCTGGATGACATTGCCATTTACTCAGAAAACTGGGAAGAGCACCTTAAAAACTTAACTTCTGTTCTAGAAAGAATACAGAAAGCAAATTTACGACTAAAACCATCAAAATGTAAATTTGCACAAGATCAAGTGAGATACCTAGACCATGTTGTGGGACAAGGACAACGAACCCCAGATGAAGTAAAGATCCTGGCTGTAAAGGAGTATCCTACACCTAAAACCAAAACAGAAGTACGTGCTTTCTTAGGACTGGTAGGGTATTATCGCCAGTACATACCGAGATTTTCAGAAATTGCTTCACCCCTCACGGACGATTTGAAGGCGGTAACAAAAAAAGGAAATATATAATGGTCTGAAATATGTGACAGAGCTTTTAAAAATTTAAAAGAGTTGCTATGCAAGAAACCAATTCTGTATGCTCCCGATTTTGATAAAAGGTTTATTATACAAACCGATGCCTCAGACAATAGCATGGGTATAGTACTATGCCAATTAGATGATGAACAACGTGAACATCCTATCTTGTATATAAGCAAAAAATTTACTAAGTTTGAAAAGAATTATTGTACTACTGAAAAGGAGTGCGCTGCTATCATCTACGCTATCAAGAAACTGCATTTTTATCTGGATGGTCAGCAAGAATTCTTGATTCAAACTGATCATAATCCTTTGGTCTGGCTACAATCCAACGCCAAATGTAACTCTAGATTGATGCGCTGGGCACTCTCATTACAACCTTATAATTTTAAGGTTATTCATCGCAAAGGATCTTTGCACAAGAACGTAGATGTTCTGAGTAGAATTAAGTAATGTAACTCTTAGTGTATGTAACCACGTTTAGAATTAATTTTATTGTTTAATGTATGCTCAACTAATGTGTTTGAACGTTCTCCATTTCTTTCTTTTTAAATGTGGTGTAAAAGTATTGTTTAAAACTTAAAATTTTTTGGCCTGAAATTTAGAAATTTATAAGAGAAATAACCTTTGCTCTTTAAGCAAATGAGCAAGCCGAGCTTATTAAACTGTCAAATTTTACAGAACTTTTCCCTTCGGAAAAAGTCTCTCCGTTGGGGGAGAGGTTGTAACAGCTTTAAATAGTATTAAAATCATGTAGTTTAAATAATTTAAATAGATGAACATTAAGTTATTTGTAAATGGCAATATTTGAAACCAGACTCGAGTGCCACGTGCGACTCTCGCACGAAGAATTTAATTTATTTTTAAATGATAGAATATGTTTTCTCTTCTTGTTTGTATGTCGCCATTTTTGAGTGTTAAATAAAAGTTATTGCTGTGTTCCATCATTGGAGTTGCTTATTATCGCCAAAGAAGCATCACACTACCATCACACGGCATATGTGGCGGATATTACAGATCCATGCATACTCGGATTGGACTTTTTAAGGAAATACAATTTTTCCTTAGACTTGAAAAACAACAAACTGCTTTCAGGATCTAAAGACATGACTATCCATCCTAAGAAGGGATCCTCACCTGGAAATGCCGACGCTTTGTCCGAAAGAACCAGCTCAAGAAACAGCCGAAATCATGCTAGGGTCGAAAAGAAACACCAGACTACCAGCTATTCTCCATCTCAGATGCTCTTCGGTCGAGACCTTCGTCTGCCTTGTGACCGCCTGTTTCATCGCCGTACGGATGCGCCTTCATCGCCATCCAAGATGTCAAGGCCCATTTTGAAGTGATGCACCGTTCCGCACGAAAGCGAGTGAACTTGGCGACGGAGAAAGTGAAGACCAGATACAACACGAGAGCTGCTGGACATAGATCCAACGAAGGAGACAAGGTGTGGTTGTGGAACCCGATTCGACGAAAAGGAGTCAGGCCTGATTTACAGTCACCTTGGGATGGTTCGCACACAATCCTAAACAGGCTAAATGACGTCATGGTTCGGATCCGTGAGTCTTCGAACTCTTACGACAGGTTAGCTCATTACTATGGCCATAGTACGTAATGTGAATAATTGTAAATAGTATAAGACCATGGTCCATTTTGTTTTTAAATGTGTATTTCATTTGATTTGTATTTAGTATTTGATTTGCATTTAGTGTTTGATTTGTATTTGATAGCATTTGATTTGTTTTACTTATTGCGTTTATTGTTCATGTTGTTTAATATTGTAATGTTTATGCCTCAGTTGCATGCATGCCACAGTTGTAAGTTTAGCTTCCTGTCCAGGGATTGTACTGCCCGGGACGTGCAGTCCTTGGGAAGGGGGCAGTGTTACGAATTTGCTATTTAAAAAGCTAATGTTAGTTCAATTATAAATTAAATGGTTTTATTTCTCGCGCAGTGCAGCGCGTGACGAATATTAAAAGAAAGCTAAGCCGGAAAAATTAAAAATACAAGAGCGCGTGCGTTAAATAAATAAATATCTCTTTTTGATTTCGAGAAAGTACTGGAAAATTCTAGCGCGTGATTTTAAAATCTTATAAAAGGAGGAAAACATATCAGTTCGTAGTAGTTGCTTGCTTAGTTTGTTGTTGTTTAGAAAACTGCTCTTGTTGATTGTAGCGAATTCGCGGATTAGCGTTCTTTAGCTGTTTTGAATTACGTTCTATTGGACATTTGAGTAGTTAAAAGATAACTACTGTGAGATATTGTAATACTGCATGATAATTTGAGAAAATTTAAGCATTTTTGTTGTGATAATAATAAATTTTTGTTCATTTTTCATCGGACTTGTGCATTCATTTCATAACGAGCCCGTACGCACGCAACAATACCATTTTTATTCATTAGGCTATCCTGTACGAAGGCCAAGACAAAAATCCTGAAATGTGCCACATTTTACTCACGTACGAAGTTATGTGCAGTTAAGAAAATCCTCTGAATTCTTTTCTGATCTTAAAATCTAAAAAAAATAAGAAAATAATAAGCTATAGCATAAAATACATTTAAAAAATTTTCCTTTATCCTTCTCAAGAAAACTTCCCTATTTCTTTATAAAGCGTTTTTAATGTTTCTCTGGTTTTCAAGATTGCCATAAAAAAGATGGAAGAGAGGGAAAGAACGGTAGCGTTACATAAGATCTCTGGCTCTATAAAAGAGCTAAAAAATTTTGACTCTTTGTTAAGTTCATTTTATCTGGCGGAATTTCTTTCACGAAATGAGAAGGGAAATTCTCCTAGCATTTCTTTTTACACTCGATTCTGTTTTAAGCATGCTGGCATTGTAATCTGATTAAATCAAAACCAGGAGAAAAAAAAAAAAAAAAAAAAAAAAAGAGGAAAGAAGATGAAGGGCAGAAAGGAAAAATAACAGATACTACAGATTAGAAAATGAACATATGAAAGAGATATCTCTAATTATCTTTCATTTGCAGAATCTGTTTTTAACAAAAAGATACTTTTTTATCGGCTTGCCTTAGGTAGTATACAGTAAAGATAGTTTCGACCGAACTACATTTTAATTGACTCGAGAACTAGATGTAATTAAAGAGCACGTTACTTATAAGGAATAGGATAAAAATACGTTTCTAATAGAAGAAAAAGTATGATTTTTATGAAATCGATGGCGGTAACGCCACAAGTTGGCGACAACTTCTAGTTTACTTTTTTTGGTACTATTCGGTTTCGAGGGCCATAAAAAAATTGCAGCGAAAATGTATGCGCGAAAGCGCCAAATCTAGCATACACGCCCATTTACCAGCGTGCCAAATCTCGCGTACGAGCTGATTTCAGATTGCGTAAGTTTATATAGTTCTGTATTTCTTAAGACGCCATTGAAATACTAGTTTAATTTTTAATTCCTTTTTTGATATCCTATGGATCTAACAATTTAGGAATTACCTATGATGAAAAGTCTGCGATAGAATTTTGGGTAAAGTGCAGAATCACCCACTGCTTGACGCGTTTTTAAGAATTGCACATACTCGGTATCCATATACACATCGACTTATTTTCACTTTAAAAAAAAATCCCAGAATTGCACAAAAATGGCACCGCGCACACCCTTGACTTTATCTATGTACACATCGACCTATTGTCACTTAAAAAGTAAAAGAAAATTGACAAAATTCCAATTGTTTTTACCCTTGTAAAAAGCGGCAAAGAAATAAGCGGGCGATTCTGCACTTTACCGAAAGTGTTTTCAAAGAAAAGGCGTCATTCATCATGGAAAATTATGTTTGAACAACCAACGAGATGACATTATGCTTTAGCGATAACTCGGTAGCGAAATATTATATGAAATTAACTTTTCATCTAAATTAAAACATCAATATTTAAATAGATATTTACTATTATAATTACTTTCTTGCGTTAGGGTTGCCGCAATTACTTTTGGCAGCACTGGCATCAACAATAGTTTGGCGATTTTTTACGGCCCTCGAAACCGAATAGTAACTTTTTTTTTTTTCTTCTCTATATTATTAATTTAGTTTCACTTTCGGTACTCCGGTTTTAATATTTGTATGATTACATTGAATAAAATATAAGTTTAGCAAAAAAATTTTTCTCCTTCTAGTTCTCAATTATACAAAATCATAGAAATGTGCATTTTAATTTATTTTTTAGTAATAGGAATTTGGTTTCCGTCTAAGTTAAAACAGTCCCTACCAAAGTCTATTGATGAGAATAAAAGACGTGTTAATTTCCTTTTTCTTTTTTTCGGACTGTAGGCCATAATTTTTAATTCTCTTTTTATTCGTAGTAATTATCCCTTTTCCTTTATATAATTATGTTTACCTTTTCGGTATTTACGTATTATCGCAACCAGGTTGGTGCGATTTGTAAGTTTGAGTAAAAAAGTATGAATAGAAAGAAAATGTACATTTATTAATTACAGATAATTTTTAATACAGTTTTTTATATTATTTTGTTTTAAAATATAAAATAGCAGTTAAACCCTTCCGGTTTCGAATTTGAATAAGTTGCAGAATTATTTTTTCGGCGGAAATCTTTTGGCTATTACTTTTAGCACTGATTGAAAACCGTCTTCGCCATTAACAGCTTGAGCTTGGCGCCATATAAATTCGATAAGGTATCAGTCAAGATAACTTCATTCTACTCTTAAGCCAAAACTGCAGACGATACTATATGATATAAATTTTATTTTATGGAACTCTTTTTCTTCGAATTTCTCAATTAAATCTGGTGTTCAGAAGCAAAAAAAAAAAAAAAAAAAAATTAATATTAAAAAAAAATAATATTATTATTTAATAGTAATTTTAAAACTCAGTTTTAAATCAAACGTTTAGTAAATATTTACGTAAATGAGGCAGAAAGAAGAAAATGTTATTAGAGTGTATCTCGTCATATTTCCTCATATTAGAAATTTTTTAGTTATTTAATATGCTACGAAATATATAGATTAATAATTAATATAGATACGAAATGTATATCAATAAGAAATTTTTATCTAATTAACTTTAAAAAAATTAAGTTTACTTGAATCATAGTTTTTTTTTTTTTTTTTTTTTTTTTTTTTTTTACCCTTTTTAAGTATTCTGTGACTTTCATTCTGTACGAATTTTAAACTGCAGTCTTAACAGCTACACTCTTAATGATATAACAAGAAATTTCTTCTGCGTGTGGTGCATTTTTTGGCTTCTGAAGATTAAAAAAGAATAAATAAATAACAAATAAATTTTTTTGTACATTTTGAGACAATGAGATGGAAGTAATGTTTATAATAAAAGCTGCTCGACATCTACAAATTAAAATGAAGACTACTATTAAGTCTATTAATATAATCCAACTAATAACTTCGGGTGCCTTATAAATGTTTTCAGGAAATTATTGACACAGTGAGGCATAATTTAATTTGTCACTATGAATTATATTACAGAATACTGCATTTTTTCAATAATAGTACCTTTTATTTTTATTCGGTGTCTGGAATTAAAATATATGCTTCGATTTAAATTTAAAATGTAACTCAAGATTTCTTTTACCTGCTTTTAGTCGGTGCTGTGACAAGAAGAGCTGTGGAAACAGAAATGAAACACCCTCCGATCCCGTGATAATTGACAGGTAGGATATGTGTTTCTTGGTGTATACTTTTCCATTCGTTGCATATATATATATATATATGCATTAGTTTTGTTATATATGTATATTAGTTTTGTAATACAATAGGTTATGGAGCAATAATGGTAAAATAAACTATTCTATTAATAACTATTTAAGCTATTATTATTATATAAATTTTCCAATAACTTGCAGTTTTACATTTCTTATTCAAAATAATAATAATAATAATAATAATAAGCTATTTTTTAAAGTCCTTAGTTTCTTTTAAATTGCTTAATATTAAATAAACAATCAAATAAGATCACTAATCGCTGCCACATCCAGCTCGTTTTCGATATTCATTCGCCTGATCTCTAAATTTAGTACAAATGTTTGCGCAGCAGATGGCTCTACAACTAGATCCAGTTACCCTGCCCTTACAGTACACCTCTGCCCGCCTTATATTCATCTTATATTCACGACAACAACAGTAGGAGGAAAATATGTCCGAATTTGCTTGAGTTTTAGTATTCTGAGTAATGCAGCTTTTAAAAGAGCGCAAGAACGGTTGGTTATGTTGCCAAGAGCCAGTGGAGTAATTCATGACACAATTATTAAATAGTGTGTAATTTTTTATAGCTAATTAAGAAATACAGATATGAAAATTAATTTTAATAGCTCTAAATGATTTTGATTGAAGGTCGTAATCATTTATCGCAGAAATATAATCTTCTAGAATAATTTCCCACTCTGTTTGGGTAACCGACTGAGAAAATTTCTACGTCATTCACGTTTCATCTTCCAGACTTTTTTGTGTAAATGACATTAGGATTTATATCCTCCAACAAAGGGAAGAGGAGACGCTAGTCAGTTGTCTAATTTTCAGAAGATTATTAAATTTTCTATCAGTTACAGATATGTTTCTTAAAGATAGGGTGCCATCTGAAGCATGTAACCCTCTGCTTCATACTAAAAGACTACATGAACTAGAAACATTTTGGGATATCTTTTATAACAGCCAGAGGATTCTTTGTGGTGGAACAGAACATAAATAATTTTGGTTGTTAATTTTTTTTATTTAATGTTGACTCATTTCTTACTATCAAAACGATGCTAAACCAGCAATATCTTAATTTTTCAAAGCACATAAAATAGTTTAATGGCTATTCACTTGTTTTTAAATATGGAAAAGTATTATAGTAACACATAAGGACATCTTCACAGCATGTAAATGTATTTCGACTTCACAGCATATATACATTGGCGAAATACATTTAAACAATGAAAATGACAGTACGAATGTTATGAATTTGCGAAGAAATCTTTAAATATTTAAACTTTAAATATTTATTATTTTAGATTTGATTATGAAGTTGTTTTGTTATTTTTCTAATAGTCTACTTTTTTCTATTCTTTATTTATCATTTTTCAGTTTTCCATATTTAACTATATATATACTTTCTTTGTTTATCATTTTTCAGTTTTCCATATTTAACTAGTCAAGGTATGTTTCGTAAAACATACGTAAAATGCTGCAATATAAATTACATAAATTTTAGCGTGAAAAATCAGCTATCGAAAACAATTTCCCCCCCTATGTTGGAAATTATTTTAGAAGCTTGTAATCAGACTAAAAGATATTTAAACAATTCAGAAAGGTTTTCAACCTATAATACAACCTAAAATATATTATATATATATTGGCTTTCAGATTATCAAGATATGCATTGAAGCACACCTGAACTTGTGATTTCTTACTATCAAGTGAGAGCACTTGCCACTAAATGCTTAGAATTAATTGAGAATGTATTCACAGGGATTCAAGTTTGCCGTCTCTCAAACTTGTAGTCAAAAGACTATTTGTAATCTCATAATGTAATTGATTTCTTTCTGCAAATGGAGTAATATTATATTAAAAATTACGTCATTTCAAAAAAGTGGTATTTTGCTTGAATTCAGCTATGTTCTACTATAGAATGGCTTAGGTATTTCTCAGGTTTTGAGAAAAATTTTAACTGCAGCCGGAGTTTTCTATAAGACAATCTTCAATATTTCTTTACTATGATTAGAGATTGCAATATCAGCAGGGAAGTCCATTATTCACTTGATATTTCTTTTAGAATTAATAAGACTAATACTCATATTAGTTACAAAATACACATTGTTCATTGGGACCTTAGTTTCATTCGGAAAAATAAAGGTCCATGCCCCCTGCAAAACACGCACAAGAAACATCCGAGGCTGAACCATAAGCCCAGCATCTAGTTAACGTAAGCTGAAAAAAAAATGGATTTTTATTAAAAATTTTTAGTATACGAGACATAAAGTTCGGCCAGTCGAAGACATGAAAACATATCACATTTCAGATTTCTGTTCACATTTATTTTTAGAAATGTAGAGGATAATAAGATTTCCAGTTCCAAATCTATATAAAGCTGTAAAATTGATGGGAAGATTTCAGGTTAAATTTCAGTTACGAAGTTACTGCAAAGTTTGACATTTAATCAATAATTACCTTGTAGTATTTAATAATTTTAGCGCACGATTAAGTTTCTGTAGTAAACTTCTTTAGTGATAAGTTTTTAATTTAAAAATATATTTTTCATTAAATGTTGAATGCAAAATGCACTCCGTTGCTTTAAATGAACTTATATGCTATTAAAGAATATTTATTTTTTTTGTTACACTCTTATCAAATTTTACTCTCATAATTTACTCTTTTTCCATTTCTTATATTTCGTTAATTTTTTTGCCATATATTCATTTCGATTTAACATATTTTATTTCTTATCTGTCTAAGATAAATTTTATTTTATCTAATATATTATAATATAAATAATAAGATAAAGAATATATATAAAGAATTAGAATAGTTAATATTTATTATAAAACCATATAACCTATTTATCTGTATAGAGATTTATTTATATAATTTTATTATTTATATATGTAAAATGAAACATAGTTCTGTTACACACGTAGACTATAACAGCGTTCCGTAGAGTTACGCCATTTTTAATTTTAGAAATTAACTCTATTTGATACGGAAATATTCGTACATTTAGAGCATAGCATTGAGATAAATATCTATATTGAGGTAATATATTTTCCTTTGTGAATTAGGCGTAACAACAAACGTTTAGCTAAAAAACACTCTTGTTTTCCTCATTCAAAAAACATATTGCTACGGTAAAATAAATTTTGAGAAAAATAAAACATTTTAGAAGATAATTCAGAACTGCAAAGCAAATATGCTATTTGCGAAGGAAACTAAATTTTCAACCAAAAATTCTACGAAATATCCGAATAAAACTAACTTTCTATAATAGTTCATCTCATATATTTTGTATCATCATCTAATTTGTATAAATAATATGTATATTTCTAAAAGAAGTTTAAAAAAACTGATTCTATTCTGTACAAATATTTAAAAAAAAAATCATTAAAATGTATTCGCCACTGTCAGTTAACTTTACCGGAGTTCTTTAAACACTAGATTTTCCTCTTAATTACAAATGAAATGTAACTACTTTGCTGCTGATTCAATAACACGTTTTGCACGGTTATTTTCTTAATTTTCAAAAGGGCCCACCAGCGGCTGAGCGGCAAAATCGTTGATCACTAGCGAGCCCACCATTGGCAGAGTGGTAAAGTCGCTGAACACTGGTAGTTCGAATCCCGCGAACGGGCTAGCTGCATGGAGTTTTCGCGGTTTTTCCCATGTGTAACATGTATACGAGTCAGTTTCCCTTGGAAAGTCCTCCACGAAGGCATCCCTCCCCTTAGGCAGATAGTCCTCGAGGCTTTCCCGTAATCACACACAATACAATACAATATAATACAATACGTTGATCACTAGTAGTTGGATCTGGGTTTTGAATCCCGGCGAACGGGGGCTGGTTGCATGGGCGTTTTCGTGATTTTCCGTATGTGTAACGTGTTGTGCGAGCAAGTTTTCCTTAGAAAGCCCTCCGCAAAGGCATTGTGATGCTTCTTTGGCGATATGAAGCAAGTCCAATGATGGAACACAGCAATAACTTTTATTTAACACTCAAAAATGGCGACATACAAACAAGAAGAGAAAACATATTCTATCATTTAAAAATAAATTACATTCTTCGTGCGAGAGTCGCACGAGGCACTCGAGTCTGGTTTCAAATATTGCCATTCACAAATACCTTAATGTTCATCTATTTAAATTATTTAATCTACAAGATTTTAATATTATTTAAAGCTGTTACAACCTCTCCCCCAACGGAGAGACTTTTGCCGAAGGGAAAAGTTCTGTAAAATTCGTAAGTTTATAAGCTCGGCTTGCTAAATTGCTTAAAGAGAAAAGATAACTTCTCTCATAAGTTTCCAAATTTTCAGACCGAAAATTTTAAGTTTTAAACAAGTATTTTTACACCACATTTAAATAGGAAGAAAATGGACCAGTGTTCAAATTAGCGTTCTTTTTTTTTCTTGACGACGCCTAGATCTCTTCCATGGTGGACCAGTTCCTCGGCTATAATTCACAGCAAAGCCTTTCCTCAGTTCATCTGTGCCTTTCGGATAATCTTCATTTGTCATTTGCTTTCGACAATTGTTTTCTTCGTCTATTAGTAGCGGCTTTGATATTAAATCAAAAGCCGAAAGATGATGATAACGCTGCATTGCAAAATGATTCTCAATATTAATTTCTTTATCGTTTTTTAAATTTTCGTGAACATCTTCCTCTTTTAATTCTGGTGATTTAACTTCTTCTTCAAATACATCTCTGGATGCTTTATTTTCTTCCTTCATCGGTTCCAAGATCTGCTCTTCAGCTATTTTTCTTTTCCTTTGAGCTCTAGTAGAAATGGCATTAAAATGGTATCACTAAGTTTACGTTCAAA
Organism: Stegodyphus dumicola; assembly: GCF_044657685.1. NCBI lineage: Eukaryota > Metazoa > Arthropoda > Arachnida > Araneae > Eresidae > Stegodyphus > Stegodyphus dumicola. The sequence continues at coordinate 289,997,519 of NC_140769.1, read as the reverse complement.
TGATAAACTAATAAAATAAGGCAGTTCAGTGTTAACAGGAAGTAATAACCTGGTATCACTAATATTATGTTCAGTGATGAACTAATAAAATAAGACAATTCAATATCAACAGGAAGTTACGTTCAGTGATGAACTAATAAAATAAGGCAATTCAATATCAACAGGAAGTTATAATCTGGTATCGCTAATATTGCGTTCAGTGATGAACTAATAACATAAAGCAACTCAAAATTAACAGGAAGTAATAATCTGGTATCACTAATATTGCGTTCAATGATGAACTAATAAAATAAAGCAATTCAATATTAACAGGAGGTAATAATCTGGTATCACTAATATTATGTTCGGTGCTACTTTGGTAGACGGTTGCACGGATTTTGGCGATTTTCCTTTGGCGAGTAATACAACTTATGGTAAACCCATTGCTGGATAAGTTATTTATGGTAACCGATACTTTGTTGTCATTTTATTTAAAAAATAATGCGTTTTATTGTGCATAAATTCCGTGTTTAAAATATTATTTATGGCTTTTAAATATTAAAAATCAATTTAATTTTGCATTTTTATTTGAAATAAAAATTTTATTGTTTATCATATTTTATGAAATTTTATGTTGTGGATGATGTAATCAATGACGTCACCTTACTTAGAAAGTAATTCGTTTTAATATGTATAAATTTAATCTAATGTTTTAAACATTATTTATGGCTCTTAAATATTAAAATACAATTTAATTTTGCATTTTTTTAAAAATGATTGTATTATGTATGAATTTTTAAATAATTTTAATTCTAGCCGTGATGTAATAAGCTCTCTGAGTGGTTATAGAATATTTGTGCATTAACGAGCTGTAATCAGCTCCCTGATTGGTTACTGACAATTTGTGCATTTCCGCGCCGTTTTAAAATTTAACTTATATCTTCGAATTCCTTGAAAGATGTCTTCAAAGATGTTATCTAAATTATGATTCTGATTTTTTATTGTGGTACTTATCAGTAAAGAACAGGTTAAACACTCAAAAAAATGTAAGTACATATTTTTCTTTTATTTTATAATTGTATACTTCAATTTTTGTTAAAAAAATTAATACACTATTTTCAGAAATTGCTGAGATAATTATTGTCCATATGTTTTAATGTTAATTATATTCTATATAACGTATTTTAAAGTATTTGAATTTAATAATATTCTAATTCTTTTAAATGTTGGTATGATGGTTTTTAATTCGATATTCAATTTCAGTAATATTTTAATCTAATTAAACGTTTGTTTAATTGTTTGTTAGCCAATATTTTTATAGCGGTGTTTTTATTCTCTTCTTTGCTATATGAAAGTAATAATAACCTTACTTTAGTATTTTATACTCATAGTAAATGTATTTATTTACACTTGCCTGCCATCTTAAAAAACGACATTTTCAACAAAAAATTAATCCATTACTTTTAACGATATTTATTTATTTATTTTTTAAGTTTCGAATACTTTACTATGCGTAAAAACAGCGTTTTTCAAGATGGCTGACGTTTGTAAAAATCGCGCCAACAATTCGGCCAACGTAAATCGCCAAAAATCCGTGCAACCGTCTACCAAAGTAGCACCTTATGTTCAATGATGAACTAATAAAATAAAAATACGCACGATTATTCGATCTCGTCGGTTGGTGCCTCCAAAATAATTATGACTGTGATACTTCTTTGGCGAAATGAAGCAACTCCAATGATGGAACACAGCAATAACTTTTATTTAGCACTCAAAATGGCGACATACAAACAAGAAGAGAAAACATATTCTATCATTTAAAAATAAATTACATTCTTCGTGCGAGAGTCGCACGAGGCACTCGAGTCTGGTTTCAAATATTGCCATTCACAAATACCTTAATGTTCATCTATTTAAATTAATTAAACTACAAGATTTTAATACTATTTAAAACTGTTACAGTGCATACGGGTTCGTAATGGGTTGAATGCACACATCTCCGATGAAATGTTGATAAGATTTATTTTATCGAATGAAACGTTTCAGAAATCTGGAACTTTCTACAAAGATAGTCGTACAACTCTTCACGATATTACAGAGTACAATCAGTAGTTGCACTTCAAAGTACTATGAATGTTAAACACAATGCAATGCAAAGCGCAGTTAAAGAGAAAGCTACTCGGAGATGTCTCAGTACTCCGAACTGACGCTGAGCTAACAGCCAACAACAACATCTTCGGAGAGCAGACGCTCTCTCCGGCAGAAAAACGTTAGATGTCTTACTGCTGGTTTCAACCAAACCACTCTCTTGGCTAAAAGAAGGAAGTTATTTAACTCAGAACTTTCGATTACAGCTAGTAATAGATTAGTGACACTTAAGAAACAAATAGCGTGATTGTCGATAACGACGATGCAATGCTGCAGAATTTCGCATTCAGCAGAAGAGTTTCGAATTCTAAACTAAACGAAAGCTCAAACGGGAAAGAACTTTTTCCTTTAGCTAAGTGCTACCTTTATCAAACTAAGTGCTACCTTTATCTAAGTTCTACTTTTATTTTTTTTAACTATGTGCTACCTTTATCAAGACGTGCAGATAGATCTGAATCCTCCACAAACTTATGTGCAGCTAACAACTTCATTCACAGCCAGACTAAACAAATCTCTAGATCAACTGTAAACCTCACATTTTTAACTCTATGCCACTGTAGCTCTAGTCGGCTTTCATTATGTTGGTTTATGAAAGCTCTGATTTCATCAATAACATTTCATTTATCAAGCTTTTAAATTTGGACCATAATAACCTTTGATAAGCTAGAAATCAAAAAGGAAACTAATAAATTCGTCCTCATGGCTTATATAATAGAAAAATGTTCCAAACTTCGGGCCGAATAAAACCAGAAACATTCTGACAAACCTCTGAATGCCAATGGTCTTGCTGAAAAGAAAGAAGACTTAACAGCGAATCAAAGAAGTATTCTCGTAGAACAAGACTTCACACACTTTTTGAAAGAATAATTAAATTTTAATTCTGAATTATTTTTTATTACATGGAATATCGTAGAGACGAACGAAACCGAGAAATCTTGAAATGAACTAAAAATAAAATAAATATTAAATTTTGCACTTTTCGCGTGCAAACAAGAAAGTAATGGTAACCATTTTATCGGGGCACACAAATATATTTAAAAATAAAAACTCTGTCAAAATTGCTATAATAATGTATTGGACTTACTTCCCTTTTTATGAATTCTCCGAGTCTATTTTGTACCATTTCGTGGCAAGTTTTTCTCCAGCTGTATTTCTGTTGGAAATTCTACTGAGCTACCAGTGTTCAGCGAACTTTACTGCTCGGATGATGTTGGGCCTACCTCGGTTAGCAAAGTAGGTCTTAAACTGTATCTTTTCTATGTTTAAAATCTTTCCTCCACGGGTTTTAAGTGAAAAATAGGTCGATGTGTAACTACTAGAACTCGCTCTTTATAATATTTGTACCTCAATGCCGAAACATTATCTTAATTTCGTATTTAAAGGCAAGTTGTTTAAAATATCTCATTTATTCATTAGTTTTATTTAATATTACATATTTCTCGTTCTAGATTTAGCATGGTATTTAGATAGAGAGCAATAAAAAAAATTGTTTTCTAAAGGAAACTGGCTCGTATGCACGTTACACATGGGGAAAACCACGAATAGTTGAATTTTTACCACCAACTCTTCGAAAATTTTTAGCCCACGTTGAAATACATTACACTAAAGAAATAAATGAGATTCTCGCATGAAGACCTTGTTGTCCAAGTTTTTCTAATTTTAATTCTTAACACATGAACATATTAGACTGAATACAGAATTTAGACTCCTACATAAACTTATTAGACTGAATTATAAACCAAATATAATTAATCAGGTAATCCAGAGAAAAAGAATTAAGAATAGACTAAACGTAGTAAGCAAAAAGTATACCTTACATTCAGAATTCTAAAAAATCTTAACATTAACTTTTAACGCAAGTTCTGCCGGGAAAATGATATCAGACGATAGCAAACGCACGATCGCCCCCCCCGAACCACAGGGGGTTCATCAAACTTCTATATAAGCTGTACAGATTCATACTAAAAATCGCTCAAAGTCCAGACAAAAGAAAAAAAATGTGTGTCATCTATAAATAATTGCGAATTTAAATGAAACACCAAGCAATTTAAATATAACATAACCTAAATTTAAAATTTTAAATATAACATAACCTGCTAAGGCATTTAGTGCCAAACGAAACAATAAAAACACAGTTTGATAAGACAAGTAATGAATTTAAGGTACTTTACCTGCCCGCAAATCTGGCAATCGTATCTCATTATGTTTTGGCGTCCATTTTTATCCTCGAAATTCTCTTTTCGAGTCTCGCGTTGTTTGGTCTCGCCATGTGCCTTTGAATGACCATCCACTGAAAAAGATTCGATAGAATATTTTCAGCAATGTGGAGTTCGGCTAAAGTGCAGAATAGCCCACTTATTTGTTTGGCACTTTTTACAAGGGTAAGAAGAATTGGATTTTTGACAATTTTCTTTTACTTTTTAAGCGAAAATAGGTCGATGTGTACGTAGATAAGGTGAAGGGAGTGCGCAGTGCCATTTTTGTGCAATTCGAGAATTTTTTTTAAAGTGCAAATAGGTCGATGGATACCGAATATGTGCAATTCTTAAAAAAACGAGCCAAGCAGTGGGTGATTCTGCACTTTCCCCGTGGAGTTCTTCCAAGTAATGGAAAATATTCAAATATTCATGATATGAATCTATATATCAGGAAAGAAAGGATTACGGGGTGATGTAATGTATGGCTGCCGGCAATAGGCAAACAGTTTCCATGTGAAATAAACACTAAATGACATAAGCAACGTCACTTCTAATTTTTTCATTGTCTTATTATTAATTATCGAGTACTATTATATCATATTATATGTTCTTATACGATACTGCGAGGAGATAAGCGGGAAACTACCGAATTTAATTGCTGAACGTTTGGAATAAAGAATAATTCCTAATTATCAGAAAACTTTTAAGTTAATTTTTCAGTCATCCCCTACATACCTTGGGTAAAATCCTGGCAGAGCCCACACCCTCAGCAATAAACTGGGAAAGTGCGCAAGGTTCGCGCGTTTCTCAAATCGCCAACTTGAAAATAACAAATCAAAGAACTGAACAAACTCGGTATCCATTCACCATTCATTTGCCATCCATTTGCCATTCACAAATACCTTAATGTTCATCTATTTAAATTATTTAATCTACAAGATTTTAATATTATTTAAAGCTGTTACAGCATACCTTTCCTTAGTCAGATAGTTCTCTAGTGCTTTCCCATAAATAAACCAAACTAAACTTCACTTTAAAAAACTTCTTAAAATTGTAGCTTTTTGATGCTTTTTCACTTTTCACTTTTTCTGACATTTTTATTTATTTTTATTTATTTGTCTTTTTAGAGCTCAAATGATTCTTCCGACAATCTTTTTTTTCAATTTTAATGAATTAGCTATTTTTTCGTACACATTTTCTGTACAATTCCGCCCCGCCCCATTTTAAAGAATATTATAAAAGAATAATTGCACCGAATTCCGCTTAGTGTGATATGTATTCCTTGTATTTCATGTATTGATTTAATTTTTTAATATATTTACAGTAGGTTTCACATTAATGATTAGGAAGAAACATAAAATGACTTGTCATTTAAGACAAAGTAAGTCAAGACAAGTCATTTAAAACAAGTTTGGTCAACACTTGAGTTAGTTCTAAGTAAAGAGCATTTCTATTTGATTTATACGATTTGTAGTTTATTACTCAAAGTACAGAAAACAATCTAGATCCCGGATGGAGCTGTACTGAACTGTTCTGTTTAAGAAATTGTACAATAGAACTTCTGTTTTTCAAATTTAAATAAGTCGAATGGAATGATGAAATGTATATTCGAAATTGTTATTGCCTTTTCTCATTAGCTTGTAGAGACATTGGGTATATTTTTGGAAGCCGGAGAGATGAAAAATTAGCAACGCCTTCGCCGGGAATCGAACCGCGGACCTCTGGAATACCGGCCCAGCGTGCGGAACCACTACATTACGAAGGCAGGAGAAATACCTTATATACTCCCCCTTTTAAAGGGCGACTGGGATTTTTAGGGGACTCATTCGCCAAATCCTGGGTGTGGAGAATCCTCATCCAACACCCTTTTAGTTAGGGTGCTACTGTAGAGACATTAGGTATATTTTTGAAGCAGGAGGGAGGAAAAATATGCAATCATGTTCGCTGGGAATCGAACCACGGACCTCTGAAATACCGGCTCAGTGTGCTGACCACTACACCACGAAGGCACCCTAGGAAGGCGGGAGAACAAGGTCGTAGCTAGAGTTTCTAGCGCCCGGGGACAACTAAAGAATCTGCGCCCCTTTCTGTGTGACAGAAACGGAAAATATTTCATTAAAAAATTTCGTAGCATGAATTTGGTGCCCCTTGGATGCTGCGCTCGGGGACAGATGTCCCCCCTTGCCCCACCCTAGCTACGCCACTGCGGGAGAAATACCTTATAAGCTGAGCTTTCGATTAATTGAATGTCCCTTTATCTCCCTTCAGCTTCTGCTCGTGGACGTTCCACTGCATTCCATTGCGCAAAGAGAAAAACCATAAAGAAACATCCACACAACCAGACAATTCTGTTGGAAATCAACCCCGTAACAAAACTACAAGTATTCTGTAATCTTACCTCTGAGCCACTTTAGATAAATTCAATGAGTGTTACATCGCCATAGGACGATGCATACTCCAAGTATTACCATACTTGTAACATACCCCATAAAAATAGCACTGGATCTGTAGACTGCTGCTCGCCCGCTAGGAAACGATAATGGGTCGCGTGCCAGGAAGCCTTTATCAGACAGCGTCCTCGCTTGTTACATCAAAGACCCTCTAAAATTCCAATCCCCCGATTTGAGAGTCCCGCTTTAGCTCGACTGAACTGTCATCTCTCGTAGCTTTCTGAACCTCGGTGGTTTCCTTTAGCTGGCTGTCACAGAGACTCAATTGATAACTGGAGTCATTACTTATATTGAAATATTGAAATTAAATTATTGATTTAAAAGCAGAAATTAATTGAACTCCAGGGAGAAATTATTACCATTTCAGGCATTCCAAATTTTGTTGTAATTTCACTTTTCTTAAATATTTCATAAATTAGAGTAAAAAAAATTGATACAACAGTGGGAGAAACATTTCGTATGATTTTTTTACCTGTCATTTCGCAAAGCTGTTCGCTGCAGTAACGCTTATGTAATTGCAATTAATATACTCACTTCTAATCAGCAAAATTTACTGTACCGAATCTTCTGATTGTAACACTTTTAGAGCGGCTGCATTTTTAAAAAACCGCTGCGTGTTGACCTATTCACATACGTATACAGAAGAAATTTAGTAAATTTAAAGCGTGTTTGCTTTTCAGAATTTATTAATGACAAGCGTATGAACATATTTATGTTATCAGTTTATATCCTTCATGTCAGTGCTATATAGTATCTTTCATACCATAGCTTGAATATACAAGTAATACGGTTTCACTAGACGACCATCCAGAAGTCAATGCATTTAATTCGGCTAAGTGTACTTTCTAAAGTAAATGAATTAAGAAAAAAAAAAAAATTGGAGCTAAAAAAAAATTGAATCAGAGAAAGGCTTGAGCTTTCCTGAAATTTTCTTTGAAATTCTTACATAGTTTGCAGAGATCATTTTATGTTTAAAGTTGTTTTCAATTCGAATTTTCGGATTTTTAAGAGACAGCTTTAATCTTAATTTTACCTTTTGCCGTTAGAAATATTCTCTCAAAACAGGGAAATATTGTGGGAGGTAGCCCAGATTCAACAGAAGAATTTTTCTTCTGTTAACCTTGTTCAAAAGGAGGAATGGAAAGCTAAGAAATCAGACTTCACTGAACTGTCAATCTTTCGTGTTATATAAATCTAAACATTAAAGATACGAAGACTGGTTAGATTTTAGGCAAAGTACCATGTTTTAATACAGTCCAATACCCAGAGGTTTATATAATAACGATAAGGAATTTTTAAATACCCCTGAAAACATCATATTCGTTGAAATACATATAAAATGCAAAAATATTTTCATGGCCTAATAATTGATTTGTTAACAGTAAAAATAAGTCAGTTTACTTTTAAATGTACGAAAATAAACTCATTTTTTTTCTTTTAAATGAAACGTTTCAAATATTTAAAAATAACTTCCTTGTTGCTTCCTTGTTTGTAGCGTTAAATGAACACAATATAGATGATTTCCGTAGGCTCATTTTTTCCTTTCTTTAAATTCTCTTTATCCATGAATTCTGTTTTGTAACTTTTAATAGATAGACTATCATATGAATGAATTGAATGGTCGTGCATGGACCCTCTCCACTTCTTTATAGAGCATGCGTGATGTCCTCCCTAGAGCAGTTGGAACTTCGATGAATTGCACATGGATTGTCTCTTGTAATGGATTTTGTTTGAAGATAATAACGAGTCACATTTTCAACATCTCAACGTATAATGTTTCTTTTCAACGAGTTGTTTCTTCCTTTATATTAAGATCCCCACCTTCTTACTCTATTATTAGTTCATATAAACACGTGAAACGAGTATTTTAGCTACTTTTGGCGTCATGTTTCCAACATTTTTCTGATACTTTGTGCGCCCTATAGCTCCTAAACGCTTGTCCCTCTGCCCTAAGATTTCCCAGTTCTTCTACTTGTGACATGAGCTTTCAGAAAAGTATATGGAGTTCCTTGAAACCGGTATCAAAGGTAGGTAGGTCACGGAGGACTGGAACGCCTGGTGTCTAACAGAGGTAAACAGGCATATGTTCCACTTCCTAGTCTAACTACAGCAAAAGCTCCCTGGAGCCGCACGAGGCAGCACCAGGAGATTATTGAGGTTGTCAAAGGGAAGTACATGGCCTTACAAGGGCATTAGTAGGATTATATTACAGATTGAAGAGGCAAGCTGTGGTGTTACAGATAGTAGGAAGTTAAACTGAAAATACTTTACAATAAGACGTACACATAAAAAGACCTAAAAACACATAGGCACACAATACACAAAACACAATGCGTAAAATGCATAAACAGAGAGCACATAAAACAGGTACATACACATAGTCACTTAAGGCACAAAAAGACAAATGGAGTACATGAAGTCACACGAGAGCTGGAGCACAAGGTTAGTGTAGGACTGTTGATTTTTCCGATAATAACCCTATGTGCTATATCTGACTTCGAATCTAAAATTTTCTGAAAAACACAAAAACCTTGTCTAAAACTTAAAGGTTTATTTAACTGGAACTTCAACACTGATGAAAACTTAACATCACAAACAAAAACTTAACATCCTGGGTGGAAAACTTCAAAGTGCTTTAAAGTAACAGCTATGCCGGCACGGTGAAGAACACTTTCCCTTAAAAGACGGAATCCATCTAGCCCTTTCGGCGTATATCTCCATTCCGCTGAATTCAGACATCCGCTCCTACGTGTTTTGGACTTAAACGGCCAGGCTGGAACTGGAATAGGACTGGATCAGGACCGGAACAGGACTGGAACAAGACGGGAACCGGAACAGGACTGGATCCGCAACAAGACGGGAACCGGAACAGGGCGGAAACCGGAATATCTCATCCCCTGGCTTCCGCCCCGGGCAGGTCTATTCTGGCTCGAACTAAAAGGAACTGCGGTGCCACTAAGGAAAGCACCTCCTTTTATTGCCGGCGGTTGCCGTTACTACAGGCGACTTATGCAAATATTTAACATCCTTCCACCTAAGGAAAAAAAAAAAAAAAAAAAAAAAAAAAAAGAAAAAAAAAAAGAAAAAAAAAAGTGAACTTTCACATCAAAGTAAAACAATGCAAAAGAGCCTTAATATGCCAATCTGTCCGGCGGAGTTACAGTTCTACCAGATCGTGTTACAGGCCTGACAGATTTATCATCTATGTTGAGTTTAAGTTCAGACAAAGAATCTTGTTTTTCATTCTGCAGCTTCACGGGTACATCATTTTGCGCTACCTCTAAAGGATACAGAGTTCGAACTGCTCTAAGCAAAATTCCATTTCGGGTCTTTACTCTTGCAAGCCGATCCATTCCATCAGGTCCTGGAAGTAGTTCTATGACACGACCAAGTTGCCAAAAAAGTCTTTTGTCACTACTATCGATCAAAACAATATCATCTAATTTAATAGTAACTTTCCTTTCAGCTCTTTTATGCGAAACCTTGAGAATTCCCAAATATTCTTTACGAAATCTATTTTTAAATGCTTCTCGTACAGTTTGAATATACTGAAATCTTCTTTGTAAATTACTTGATTTAATACCGTATTTTATATCCCGCAAACTACTAGTTCTAATTTCTTTTAAAAAGTCGGCAGGAGTTAAAGCTTTAAATTCAGGATCGGAAGGAATTACTGTCAACGGTCGGTCATTAAGAATCGCTTCACAGTCACACAGTATCGTGTACATTTCTTCATAATTTAAACAAGCATGTTTAAGAACTTTTTTAAGGACTTGCTTCATCATTCCGATCAGACGTTCCCACCAACCACCCCACCATGGAGCACTTGGGGGAATAAATTTCCATGTTATCCGCTCATTGGCTGCCTGCCGATTAATTTGTTCAAAATCTATTAATTTAAATGCATTTGAAGCTCCTACAAAATTAGTTCCATTATCACTGTACACAGTTGTGGGTTTACCTCTTCGTGACACGAACCGATGAAAAGCCTGAAGAAACACTTCTGTAGATAGAGAAGTCAGCAACTCCAAATGGACCGCTCTATAAACGGCGCATGTAAAAACACAAATCCATGCCTTTTCTTTGTTTCTCAACAATAAAGGACCACAAAGGTCTATACCCGTTACTTGAAATACTGCTGAATCATTTACTCGCTCTATTGGCGGTGGGGCTGATATGTGGTCAACAGGTGCAGCAGAATATCTCTTGCAAGTAATGCATTTACTCAAAACAGAACGCACCGTTCTTCTGCCAGATAACAACCAAAACCTTTCCCTTAAGGTATTCAGTATATATTGTACACCTGCATGTCCTTTCTTTTTATGTTCTTCCATAATTAAATTCCTAACTAATGGATGTTCTCCTGGTAATATTATAGGTGTTCTAAACTCTAACGTGTCATCTCTTCGAAACGCACCAGTTTTAATTCTTAGAATTCCCGCATCGTAAAATGGACTAAGAGTTCGTAAGCATGCGTCTTCTATATCCTGAAACGATTCCGATTGAATCAAGCGAATAACAACCTTTTCTGCAAAATCAATTTCATCAACAGTGAGTTCACCTTTCCTTTTTTTCTTATTTCTGCAATTAAAGAAAAATCGTTGAATCCAACCAACAACTCTAACTGTTTTTCGATAGCTAGAAAATCGCTCACTCAAACTAAACCTTTCAGTAGACACTAGAGATGAAACCACTGCCTTTTTTTTCTCGCTGGCTATTTCCGCTTCATCAGTTATAAATTCGGCACTCGGCCAATTTTCTTGCGATTTTAAAAGCCAGCTCGGACCCTCCCACCATTTTGACCGGGAGAGTTGGCGAACTGAACACCCTCTACTTGGAAGATCTGCAGGGTTAAGGTGACGAGGTATATGCCTCCAATCCTCCACACGTGTCAAAAGCCTTATTTCCTGTACTCTATTTTCTACAAATGTCCCCCATTGTTCTTCCCTTTTTATCCATGCAAGGACAGTAGTTGAATCTGTCCAGAAAAATATACTTCTGGCCTCAAAGTCTTTTAGAGCGTCTGCAATAGTTGCTGCTAACAATTCTAATCTTACAATGGTAGTTTCCTTTTTACCACAAGGGGAAACTCTAGACCTAGCCTGAAGCAACTGTACTTTAACTGATTCAGGTTCTTCTACACGAATAAAAACTACTGCCGCATACGCTGCTTGACTGGCGTCACAAAAAACATGGATTGAACACTGTTTTGGCTGATATCGTATCCACCTTGGAATTTTAATGTTTTTCAAAAGAAAAATGTCCTTTACCCATTTCAAAAATTTACTTTTAATTTCGGTGTTAACTTCTTCGTCCCATTTTACTTTTGTTTCCCATGTACGCTGTAATAACATCTTAGGTAATATAAGGACTGGACATGTTATACCGAGGGGATCAAATACTTTATGGGCTATTGCCAAAATACTTCTTTTCGTAACTTTCTCGAAACAAAGATTTTGTAAATTAGCAACATTTATTTGAAGAGTATCGCCTTGTCTTTCCCATAACAAACCTAATACATGCGCAATAGATTCTGTTTCTAAACTACAGTCGGTATATTCCCAACCCCGCAATTCAAATTTTCGTTCTGCCATAACATCTGAAGATACTTTCATGAAGCGCTGTAATTCATCTTCACTTCCAACACTTGTTACACAGTTATCAACATAGAAACTATTCATTAATTTAACAATAATGTTGGAAGAATATTTTTCATCTGCATCATTTTTCTCCAAAATTGAATTTAAGTGATATTGAATAACAGCTCCAAGTAAAAGTGGACTACTAGTTACACCAAATACGACTCGACAATGACGAAAATGCTTCAAGCCATCTTCACCCTTTATCCAAAGAAATCGGAGGAAGTTTCTGTCACTAGAATTCAGGCCAATTTGTAGAAAGGCTTTACGAATATCAGAAATCACCCCTATTTTTTCTTGGCGAAATCTATTTAAGATTGTAGGAATAAATGAAATAAGGTTTAATCCCTTTTCAAGACAATCGTTGAGACTCGGAGAACCCTTTACTTTAGACGAAGCGTCAAATACTGGCCGTAACTTCGTAGTACTATGTTCCTTAACAACATGTCTATGTGGCAAATAATGATGGGGTAAATCTAATTCATTTACGGGTACTTCCTCTATTATGCCCTCTTTGAGCCATTCTTGGAATATATTTTCATACTCTTGGCGAAGATTATCTATTTCAAGTTGCCTAATCGTACCGTGCAACCTTTTAAGCGATAACTCAAAATTATCCGACAGGGGAGGGTGCCCTTCCAACCAAGGCAAAGACACTACAAAGCGGTCATCTTCTATTTTTACAGTATCAAGAAAATGTTGCCTGGTAGCCTCATACAATTCCAATTTAGTCTTTTGTTCGGATGGGTCCGTAATACCAAGCGAGTCGAGGGCCCATAAATCAGAAATACAAGCCTCTTTATTCAACATTGATGTAACTAAGAATGTTGAACCTTCACTATTCAACTCCCCGGTTTTTCCCATAACCGTCCATCCTAACTTTGTTTCAATAGCTACAAGACCGTTTGAAATTTGTTTACGATTCCCCGTTAATAATCGTCCTGCAACATCGGCTCCTATTAAAATTTCTATGGGTCCTTCTAAACGATCTGTTAAACTTATTCCACAGTCAGCAAGCTCTTTAAGCCATATTCCTTGTCCAATAGAAGGTATACTATTACAAATAACAGGCTGACTTAACGCATCAAAATTACAACTGTACGAGCCAGACATATTAGATAAATGAATTTTGTAAACTTTATGTTCACACAAACTGGTCGTTGTACCGCCAAATAATGCGTGGCTAAGGTATTCCTTTACCGTATACCTGTAACCCATATCTTGAGCTGCGCTTTGTAGAATATATGACCTTTGAGAACCAGTATCAATTATAGCTCGAGCCGAACGAGATTTTTTTTTATCTCCTTTAATTATTACTCTTATTGTTTGCAGCAAAACCTTAAGAGACCTTGAAGAAATGTTGGCGAGTGTTTCAGCCTGATTTGGAGGCTGTTCCGTTGCCTTGTCTCACTCATTTGTGAATGGCCCTTACATAGAAAAATATGATGCCTTTTGCCGCATGTAAAACAAACTGTTTTTAATCTACACCTCCTGACAGAATGTCCAGATTTCAGACACAGATAACAAGAGCGTGTCCTTTGGACCAAAACTTCTCTTTCTGACAACGATAAGTTACGCGCCTGAAAACATTCCGCAGAACCATGATTTATACTGGAACAAAATATGCAGCCTTTTCTAGCTTCATTAGAAGAAGTAAACAGTTCAGCTGCCGTAGGTTTTAAGCGAGGTTCTCTTATCTTTAAACCCGAATTCCCTTTCTTATTACCGTGAGCCAATCGATCGAAAACATTGAAAGATTTAGCTGCTAAAGAAATTCTTTCCTCACTTTCAACTTCACCGCGCAAGAAACATAAAAGGCGCTCAAGGTCAGATTCCCTTTCTCTTAACTCGGCGTTTTCGCCGGTTAAACTTTCTGATCCTTTACGCGAAAACCTAAGTCTCTCCCAGGTTTTTAAGACTTCATTCGGCAATGCTGATTCTACCAATGGATATAATATCGCGCAATATTTGCCTCTATTTATTCCCAATATCTCCAAGGCTCTTAGATTAGATTCGAGTTCATCATATAGTTCCCGCAAAGAATGTGTACCTTGTTTTTGAATAACAAGGGTTAGCAAATCACGAATATAAATCTCCGTTAGTAATTCTTTGTTACCAAAACGCGTCTGCAATGCTTCGATTGCGCTCTTGTAACTATCGCCAGTTGGCGGAAAGCTTTTAACTATTTCCTCTGCAGGAGAATTCTCCATAGCCTGTGCTAAATAAGCGAATTTATCATTATTATCTAATGTAGGATCTTTATCAATCTTTTGGAATTGCCCCCAAAATCCTAGCCATTTCTTCACGTTGCCGTCAAAGATAGGCAATTTAATCTTCGGATAATGTAACATTTTATTCTGAACAAAGGACGGATCAATTAAAGTTACATTCGGGGTTCCAAAAGTGAGATCTTTTACTTTACTTTCCAGAAGTCTCCACCTATCAAAATATAATTCAGATTCATCTATTTCCTTAATAAGTAAAGTCTCGTCTGTAATTTCTTTAAACATTAATTCTCGTATTTTCATTTCAGTATCAAACAAAATTTTAGCTTTCTCGGAAATAACTTTTATTTTAATTAATTTTTCTTCCTGATTATATTTAGTTTCTTCATTGTCAAATTCATTACAAGCTTTACTGAATAGTCTTCTATATTGAGTTCTTGCTAATTTTAAAGCTTCCATAATTCAAAAATAAAAAAGTCGCTTACCTTGCAGATAATATCCTGTCGCTTGATGCCAAATGTTGATTTTTCCGATAATAACCCTATGTGCTATATCTGACTTCGAATCTAAAATTTTCTGAAAAACACAAAAACCTTGTCTAAAACTTACTTATAAGGTTTATTTAACTGGAACTTCAACACTGATGAAAACTTAACATCACAAACAAAAACTTAACATCCTGGGTGGAAAACTTCAAAGTGCTTTAAAGTAACAGCTATGCCGGCACGGTGAAGAACACTTTCCCTTAAAAGACAGAATCCATCTAGCCCTTTCGGCGTATATCTCCATTCCGCTGAATTCAGACATCCGCTTCTACGTGTTTTGGACTTAAACGGCCAGGCTGGAACTGGAATAGGACTGGATCAGGACCGGAACAGGACTGGAACAAGACGGGAACCGGAACAGGGCGGAAACCGGAATCTCTCATCCCCTGGCTTCCGCCCCGGGCAGGTCTATTCTGGCTCGAACTAAAAGGAACTGCGGTGCCACTAAGGAAAGCACCTCCTTTTATTGCCGGCGGTTGCCGTTACTACAGGCGACTTATGCAAATATTTAACAGGACAGTTCTGTTGTACATAAATACAGGTACATCTTGAATGATGAATGATGAGTTCGTGAATACTCATGTGTGCAGAAGAGTGCAGTTAGATTGCTAAGGCGTTGATTATTGTAGCGTCGCTAAGAACATAGATAAAAAACACTAATAAAAAAGCACGACGATGTTGTAGCACTAATTATTGGGCAGTGCCCCAGCAATTAGTGCACCGTGAGGCACACAAGCGTTCACTAACACTGCATAAGAAGATGCTTGTTCACATGCTGTTGGAAGGATTACATATATATCATTAAGGAGGCATAATACATCTCATTAAGGAGAAGTCATGTATTTGCGAATTGTTAGTATTGCCATTTTAGATTGGTGGGCACGAGAGCTTAAACACACAGTTGTGGTGAAGCACAGATATTGCAAAATCCATTGGACTAGTGCTTCGAATCTCCTCCCCGTTTTAAAGGCCCACCAGCGGCCGAGCGGTAATGTCGCTGCACACTTGGAGTTCGGTCCGAGGTTCGAATCCCGCGAACGAGCTGGCTGCATGGGCTTATTCGTGGTTTTTCAAATATGTAACGAGCCAGTATCTCTTAGAAAGTGCTCCATTATGGCATCTCTCCCCTTAGCAATATAGCGAATGAGGCTTTGCCGTTATCACATAAAACAAACCAAATCTCCCCGTTTTAGGAAGAATCGTGCAGCCGAAGAAAAGTAAAATCAGCGAAAATTACTGGTTAGATCTGGGAACAAACCCCGTGGAACAGGTGGCTTTTTTTTCCGGTTTTCTCCACGTTTTACATTAGCACGAGCCATGTTCCTTAGAAAGCCTTCCTCAAAAGCATACTTCCTTTATGTTAAGGGGTGTTGGAACCCAAAAATCTTCAAAAAACGGTGACTGCGGATTTTTGTATTTTCAAATTCTCTACACTTTTATTTTTCTAAAAATACCATTCTTTAATCTCTATGAAAATTATAACTGTAGAAAATCGAGTTTTAATTTGTCATCGAATGCTTTGATAAACGAGGATTTTTACATAAAAACGCGTTTTTCTCCAAACGTGATTTTTTTTATACTCGATTTACCTTTTCTCAGGAACTACTGCTCACAGGTATCTAAAATTTTTATGGCTTATTTCTTAGGTTTCCTAATGTTTAATAAAATGAGCTTTTTGTGATAAACTAAGAAAAAAAAATTTTAAAATGTTTTGTGTGAGAAATGTGCTAAATTTTACTATTCCTAACAAAATATTTTGTAAATTACTCTAAAATTCAAAATGTTTCAAAAGCTCATTTCAGTATAATAAGATTAGTATACTTTAATTACTCCAAAAATTTCAAGCCTGTATCTACAGCAGGTTTTCAGAAAAGGTACATCGAAAATGGCCAATTATTTAATATTGTCGGTATAAGGGTTGCTGATACCCTTTAATGAAATTGGCGTGCTCTAACATAAACGAAATAATTCGTGAACTGTGAAAATACTGCTTCAGTTTATAGGGGCGAAACCGCTTATGCCGGGTTTCGAGTCCCGGACTGAAATGCGAATCTTCAGCGACTTTACCTCTCTGCCGCTAACATCATGAGTACTGTGATTTCTGGGACAATATAACTTTTATTACTACTCTAGAAAGTATATTTTATCTTCTTCAGACTCCATTCTGCTCTAATTCCATTTGAATTACTTTTTGCCCTCTTTCCTTGGTCTTCACATCATTCATATTTAAAAGTATACGCTTTGCAAAACTCGTTTTTTTTTTATATACTAGCAGCTTCGCAGCGAGCCTTCGTCTGGCTTTTAAATGTACCGGAAAAATGTCTGAAGGAAACACCAAACATTAAATTTAAAATTTTTACTCTGCAGGACAACTTCATTAAAAAAAGTTATTACGTATAACAAAATTACAATGAAATAAGCAATATCCCTTAATACAAATATTAATTATCCCAATAAATAAATTAACCAACTTCCCTCAAATGGTATAAAGGAGGTTAAGAACTTTGTTTCTTAAGAAAATCACTCAAAACTTTTTAATATCTTAAAAACAGTGAAATGAGCAGTAAATAACATAAAAGAATGCAAAAAATTCTGAAAAGCAAAGTATAATTAATGATATTTTATCTTACATTTTCAAGAGAAAAAAATTACTATCAAATAAGCTATATCCCTTAATACAAATTTTAATTATCCTAATAAAAAAATTAAGCAACTTTCCGTTGAAGAAAAAAAATCACGCAAAACTTCTCAATATCTTACAAACAATGAAATAAGCAAAAAATAACATGAAAGCAACTCAAAAAACATAAAATTCCGCGCAGTACAGAACAACTTTATCAAAAAAAAAAAAATCAATAAAAATGTATTATATAACAGGATGAAAGTTTAACGTGTCCAAAAATCAAAGAAAACTGTACATTTTTCAAAATAAACATTTTTTTAAAAAATCCCGTTGAAAAGATGTTAAGCTCCCTTTGTTAAATAAATTCAAATTTAATCGATTTATTGAAACACGAAATTTATTTTAAAATCGTAAAATAACTAAATGCCTATGTTTTATGACGATGTCAAAATGGAGTGTGTAGAGTAAAATCTTGGGTTCCTATAGCCCATTATGTCTCAAAATGACGTGATTTCGTCACGAAACATAAAATAAAAAAATTCTAATTCGGATTTCTAAAAAATCGCTTCGAGGTGTACTGGCTCTTGTCTAGATGCACCTATGTACCAAATTTCGTAGCGTGGGTCTGTTAGCTTACGCGCAGCGCAAACGAAAGACACACACACCACTTTCTTTTATAATATGTAGAGATTTACGCATCATATTTTATATAAAGAAAGTTTTTTTTATGGGCAGCATGTGTACAGATACACACTGCATTTAATTTTTTCTTCCAAGGAGAAAAAAAAAAAAAAAAGCGTCGTTGTTCTTTTCTGCTGACTGGGAATCTTTCGATGTTTTACTCGCATTTCATTCACATTTCGTCGCGCTTCTACTAGACATTTCTTCTGTTTCTAGCAGCTTGTTTCTTGCTGCTTATTTTTATGCAGTGTTTATGTCTGCAGCCCGAAAAAAAAAAAAAAAATTATTACAAAACATTGTCTATTATTTCAAGCTCCAATTCCAAAATATTTTAATTATTAAATAAGTCCACTTTGCTTTGTATAATTTATGCAAATTGCAAATATAAATATCTAGCTATTGTATAGTATATAGTTTCAAACTGGCGGCCTGCGGGTCGCATGCTGCCCCTGAAGGAAATTTATGTGGCCCGTACATTTCAGTCACGTATTTGTTTCAATACTCTCCTTCAAGATTTCGATAAAACATTAATTCATTGGGCAGTGGATATGTTTTGAGAAAAGAGAAAAGCACGAGAAAGCATTTCAGCAAAACCCGAGCTGGGCACTCGGCCAGAAGTGTGATGGTAGCTCTCTTGTCTAAACGTTCTTCCTTTTTAGTACTTTTATTTTTAAATTATACATATCTTATTTCTCCTACACACTTAATGCCCCCTTGCGGCGGTAAAGTCGCTGAAAGCTGGCAGTTCGATCGAGTACCACCATGCCACACAGACACTATACATTTATAAACATCCACGCCTTATCCGGGAATCGAACCTGTATTCTTCGGCGTGACAGTCAGTCACTAACCGCTATCCCGGTTGGGCGGATCCTGTAATATAATGACTTAATGCCCATCCATGAACTGTTTCTGTCTATGGCGTATTTCGATGTAGTGATTTTGCGGTTCAGCAAATCGAAGATTTGGTCATCGAACTTTTGGGAAAAATTGAAGATTTGGAGCATCGAAAACATTTGGATCACTAGTTCTTGCTCTCTGACCTGTAGATTATATAAAACTTCTATAAAACGTTTAAGATTTATATGATTTTAGTCTCAATTATTATTATGGTTAATCTTAGGATTCTGACGTTACCAAAAGTTATTTATTTACGTTATTAAAATATTCATCTAAAAAGAAGTCCAGATTTAAACATTCAAAGGAGAGAAACCTAAGATATTTTGAACCAGCCAATAAGAGTAAAATACGTCGAGTAAATCATTCCTCTCTCCTCTCAGTAACATTCACAATATCACAACAGTGGCAACATCACTTGGCAATTGATAGAACTATTTTAAAATATTCTAAGTAAAAAAAGGTAATAGATAATTTTGCATTTTTTTATTTTAAAGCATAAAGCTCAAAAACTATATTTTTACTTTTTCTTTAAAAAATGTAAGTTGAACAACAGGGAATACTAAAATAATAAATATGGAAGATATAAGTATGGAATATGTTTGAAGTATTAGTTACAAGATTTAAATGTAGATGACACCACTACACATTCCGTGGTCAAAAAGGAAAAATCCCTGAAACTGCGTTATCATGAAGCTAAAAATGTAATTTCGATTTTAAATTTTTGTTTTATACCATTCAGAAATGTCCTAAACAAGAGTCAATGATTTGTTAATTTAATTAATTTTAAGGTTAAACAGCATTAAATTATCAATACCTGCAGTAAAAACTTTTAGTTCTTTTTTTGCACTTGTTTCGGAATTACAAAAGAAAAAGCTTTATGATTCGAAATAATGGCTACTATTTTTTACTTCTTCCATATTTTTTATTAACTGAAGGAAATACTTCAGCGACAAAACTAATTTATCAGCTCCGCAAGAAAGTTTACCTGCCCCCAATAAAAAGATAAACGCTCTCGTAAGACTTCATTTTTCGGAAATGTTATGCCAGTTATGATCATACGATGACGAGAAAGTTTACAACGGATCATGCTGGTCACTAGAATATGGAATTGGATGCTGCCTAAACTTGTGCTGCAGGCTTTCAGCAGGCTTGGTTTCGAAGTATAAATAAGATTTTCACAGTGGCGTAGCAAGCATAACTGGCGCCCGGGGCAAAATACCTTTTTGGCGCCCCCCCCCACAAAAAAAACACTGATAGAAATATAATTTGTAGAATATATTCGTAATAAAAATAATGCAAATAATAATAAAATGCTAAATCTGCCATAAAATACTCTAAAATATATTAAGAATAGTCACTACCTAACCACACTAGCATTGGATTCTGAAATGTATCTGTATCGGCGGAAAAATCAGACTTACGATGATGTAGAATTAGTTAAAAAAGTATTATTTATTTTACATATTTTTATAATTGTTTTTAAAAAAGTACAGTTTTTAAACAATTAAAATTTTATATTATAGATAAGTAGATATATTTTTAATAATAATACAATGTTATAATACATTAATATAATTAATTACTATGTATACATTTTTCTTGCCTTGGATGAAGCAAATTTATCAATTACTTCATCAAAGTCGATCCTTTCAAATTCTTCTCTTTCCACATTCAAAAATGCCAGATGACTTAGGGGATCTTGTCCCATCGTTGATTGTAAATATGTCAAAATTAATTTTAATTTGCTGAACGAACGTTCATAGCTAGCATTTGATAATGCAATAGTTAGGAATATTTGAAGTGCGACTCTTAGGTTTAGAAAAACATTTTCTCTATAGATCTGTAATGGTGTTTTAGAACATCTTGCAGTCACATTCACTGCTCAAAACAATTAGGGAATATTGTGGTTCGGTATGAAATAACCATAAAATCAACAATCTATTTCAGAAAAGGAAATAGAAGAGATTATAAAGGAAAATTATAATGTTTATAAAATGGGGAATATGTAAATTTAGTTTGTGACGTCGAAAACTATGCGTTTTAGATAAGGAGTAAGGAGCGGCCTGCAGCATTCCTTTTGTTGTAGCAGATTAAAAACAATTGACACGCGTTGAATGCTTTGTAGCAATGAATATTTGATGTCTCAGCAAGATGACTTAGTTGAATCGGTAACCAGGAAGGCCATCAGTCGTTTACAGGAGAATCAAACGCAATCCTTTGTAGCGGAAGCGTTAGAAGTTTCCAAAAATGTAATTTCCAGACCATGGAATCGGTTTCTGGAAAATGGATATGTTTGAGAAATTCGGGACAAGGTCGTGTTATCGTTTTAAAATAAAAACCGGGAGCTATACGTGCATTTCCTTTAAAAAGATAAAAATATATCTCTATTTTAGAGAAATAAAGTGGTCAGAAAGAATGTTTTGTATACGGAGATATTTGGTTGATATACTGCAAACATTTTATTACACATTTTATCAGCCAATACAAGGAAATAAATAATTAATTGTATTACAGTGATTATTAATTTTAAATACATTTTCCAGAAATCTATCAAAATAAAAATTGAAATTTTCCGGAAAATCTTGTTTGGAGACCATTTGGCGCCCCCTTGCGAGCGGCGCCCGGGGCATCATACACCCTCTTGCCCCCCCCCTCGCTACGCCACTGGATTTTCACCGTCGATTTATTGTTGATTTTTCATACAAGTTGATCACAGCTATGTTGTTGTTATTGCTGTTATTCTGACTTATCTCACTTCTCTGGCAGTAATATCAGAACAAGCTGACAAAATTCATCGTGGCAAGGAGCGCAAGATAAGCGCTTGCCATTGGCAATAGCCTTTAACACAATACAAGTGACACTATGACTTTGCTCAGTTCTGCCCCCGATTGGGCAGGGACGGGTCTGAGAGCCTTCTACCATCAACCTCTCTAGAAGACATATTTAAATTGTCCCATACCACACAGACACTATACATTTACAAACATCCATGCCTTCGAAACAGCAGTCAGCGTCGCAAATCACAATTCCGGTTGGGCAACGCACGTGTATAAAAAGTCATCTATGCCACTGTATGATGAAACAATTTTAGATTATTTGATGTCTTCTTTAACAAATTGTATCGGTTGCGTTAGATAGTAAAAGTTTTATTACGAATCTACAAAATTGCTTCATAATTTTGGAATACTATGTTCGTAATTTTGCGAGAGTTTTATTTTCCTGTTTTATCTGTCGTAAAACGAGAGAAAGAACCTTTTTAACCTCCTTGAAAAGCAGATTAAGCTCACTTAAAGCCTTTTCAAATTCTTTTCTGGCGATTAAAAGCAAATTATTTCCACTTTAATCATAGCACTTTTGGTAAGAGATGCTTTCAGCTATAAGTACATTGACGAGCCAAAACATTATGACCATCCCCACGTTTTTCAATGAACTTCTCTGGATGACGCAGGTGATTGAATTTGAATGGTATTCAGCTGCTGCTGGAAAAGATAAGGAATTGTTCTCTCGCTTACTTGCGAGTAATGGGCTCTAAGCGAATTTGACAGAGGGCATATTGTGATTGTTGAAGATTCGGAACGAGTATCTCCGAATCTGCAAGACTTGGCAGGTTGTTTACGATCAGCCATTGTTAGTGCTTATGCATAGTTGATAAATGAAGGCGAAACCAGCAGTAGACGTCAAGGTGTTGGATAAAAAAAAGGTCTTCTAAGACTTTCTCGCTTTCGACGCCAGGCAGTGGCTCAGCTTACACTTTAATACCACATAATTTCAAGTACATGTGTGTCGGAAGACACAGTTCAGCGGACACTACTGGACGGCGCAACAGACGTTCCATTCGTCTGTCTCTGTTGATTAAGCATCATTGCCAACTACGCTTACAATAGGACCGGGAATAACAAGATTAGACAATGGATAAGTGGAAGACAGCTGCCTGGTCACGATTTCTCATTTATCATGTCGATGCTCTAGTCAGGATGTGCCGTCTTCCAGGCGTGCATTCGCTGCCCCCTTCCCTGTACAGCAGGTCATACACAGGCTGGTGGTAGTAGCGGGTATTATGCTTTGGGGAACGTTCTTAGGGCCGGCTCTGAGACCCTTAATTGATAGAACAGACCATGAAAAACGAGGGCTCTCTGAACATAATTGCTGATCAGTTGCAGCCTTACCTGTTTGGAGCTTATGTGCGATTAAATTGAATATATTTGCCTTAATTAGGGTTGTAAGTACTGTTTTACTTCTCTTTTAGTATTTTGCTAAGTGATTTTATGATATTGATTGTCCTCATCAACTTTTTAAGGTAGATTGCATGACTGAATTCGCCGAACTTAAAAAACTTTCGTAACCTTTATATTTTGTGTGCGTAGTTATATTTTGTACTGGAGAGGATTTATAACGTAATTTCACGCATAACATTTTACAAGTAATTCAAGCAGTACTACACACTATTAATACCAGAACTCAGTTATCTCAGAAAGTCCTCTCAAGTGGTTGATGGTAAAAAAAAAAAAAAAAAAAAAAAAAAAGAGGGGCGGGAGAACCTCGGACCACGCCCCGGGGTGTTCTCCCTCAAAATTGGGGTGAAAAGTTTTAACAGTTAGCTAGGTTCAGCAGTACCTCAATTACCAATGGTACTACGGAGGTGCTGGCTAGCTTCTACCTGTACCTGTAGTATAACTTCTAATTAGATGCAGTCATGATACTTAGGTTACAATGGCCATAGTTATGCAATATCTTTCGCACTGCGGTCACCCGTCTTTCAATAAAAATCTACACGGTACCTCGCTAAACTCTCTTCGTCCGCGTTTTCTTTTTTCTATTCGTACTTACTTTGAACAACACATTTTCCAAATGTCTTTCCAGCTGACTTAACACCAGATCACCACACGAATACCGAAAGATGCAAGCGTTTGTTTACGAGCGTCCCCTTACGCTTTGTTTCGCCATTTCACACAGTCCCGCAATTTTTCCGCATTTGGATCCGAACGCCCGTTATTGCATCAGCAAAATGGCCTAGCAGAGGCTAGGTGGCTGTACAATGGCTACAGATTTAAGAAACTAGGATTCTAGAGCATATTGCAATGCCAGTATATGAAACAGAGCATAAATCATAAAAGTAATACAATGAATAAGTAGGGCAATTTATAAGTACATTGCCAAATTAAATCTATCTGCATAGTAAATATGCAATAAAATAAATCAATAGTGCAATGAAAAAAAATCTGATGTGTACACCACATGACTTCCTTGTACGGAATATTAAATTATACGCATTTTTTCTTGCATTTCATTTAAACTTATTGGATTGAATTAAACCTACTTCGCCGACACCGCATAAACCACAATAGAATAAATGCATTCTTTAAAATTCACTTTGTTTACCATTGCGACACTCTGGCGCTAGGTTCACTTAACAGTATTATATTTCGTTCATATTATAACTCAGAATGCACAAAATTTATATCATTTAAAGAATTATCTAATCGTTGACACATGTTCTATTCAAATACTATAATAAAGCTAGAACGATGTATAAAAGAAATTAAGCAAATATAACAAAAAAGAAACTTTTTCACAGACGATTGACTATTTCTCATTCAATTAATTCAGTTTTCACTTTGCAACAAGGCAAAAATACATAAAAACTCAAAATATCTGTATTAAAATTTACGAAGTAAATCTTAAACGCTTATTTCCTCGAATAAAACTTAGTCAAACGTTATAAACCATTTTGAAGAAAGGCTATTTCTAATAATGACTGCAGCTTATATAAAGCATAGTGAATATTTTAATATTGCCTTTTATTCAAGTTGAATGATGACAATGATTTTGTTAGACGATAATTCGCTAAGATTTTAAATAGCAAAGTAAATTTCTTTTGGTTTTGAGGTGCGAAATTTTGATCACTCGAAACCGTTTGAAATCTATCTGACAATCTTGATGTCCAATTTGAAAGTGTTTGAAATCTAGCGGACAAAATAGTGTTTGACCATTTTTGACGAGTAATTACTTGACACATCTCAGACCTGTAGGCATTATTGTATGCAAGGTGTAAGAATGCGTATTTGAATGCAAGTAAGAAATGTGTTTGAGCTGAAAATTAACTTTAGATTTCACTAACGACTAGGGTATCGCGAATGAAATATTCCGCTAAATAAATTCCCTATGTCTGTAGGCCGACTAGCCCATGCTGGCTGCTTGGGAGTTTTCGTGGTTTTCCCCATGTGTAACGTGTATACGAGCAAGTCTTCCACAAAGGCATCCCTTCCCTTAGGTAGATAATTCTCGAAGCTTTAACATAATCATGTACACCAACATCCTTATATTTACCTAGTGTTATTTAGCTAGTGAAATATATTAAAGCGTGATATGAGAAAATGTATACATCACATTATTTTCTTATCGCTGAACATTTGCTTCCATAACAAACTTTCGAAACTAAATTTCAGTTTTTAACGGCATTACACGTTACCTCAGTTATAGTTGAAGCCTTTAACGAAAGCTACTTTTGACAAACATGGATTTTATATGCAATATTCAAACTCTTTTTCTAAATATCTGTATTGCTAATAAATTCAAAATCATCTTGCTGGAAGAAACGTGATTTTATCAGCGGCATGTTTATCATGTCCTTGATTACTATTTATTGTGTTTCCTAATATTTATTGAAATGAGCTTTTTGTGATGAACTAAGAAAAAAAAATTCACAAATTGTTTTTTGTGAGAAAAGTGCTAAATTTTACTATGCCTATTGCAATATTCTATATATTACTCTAAAGTTCAAAATGTTTTAAAAGCTCATTTCAGTATAATGTGTACTTTAACTACACAGCAGATTTTGAGAAAAGGTACATCGAAAATGGCCAATTTAACATTGTCGGTATAGGGAATTCCAACTCCTTAAACTACTCCAAAATATTAAGACATCTTCTAGCCATTTGGATCTGAATATTTTTCTACAATAATTGAGACCTTGGAATATATTTAAAACATTTATATCTTCAAATTCCATTTATATCTCCCAGCATTAAAGAAATTGTTTGTGTATGGTGATTTCATTTTGTATTCACAGTTAGCCAGTAAATCTCCGATTACCACGCCAGTTTGAAGCCAGGCCCCACAAGAGATTTTCAGATTCAAATGCGAATAAAAAATACCAATACATTCACAGAATATAGTCATTCTTTCCTGTGACATCTTTTGTTAATAACATGCTGGACAAAATTAATTTATCAATTGTCCTTTTTGATAACAGTAAACTAGTAAACTGGGTACGTTGATCTTTTTACATAGCTTATCAGAAATGTAATAACTATATTAAGTATCTAGGACCTGAATTTTTTTATGTATCTTCTGATTATTCGATACTTTCTGCGTTTATCATATTCTCGAGGCAATTAATTATCTTGTTATATCACTTCGCTTCGTTTCTAACACGTTTCAGATATTTCCCAAATCTTAAATTATTAAATTATATTAAATTTTTAGTTTTACTGTAATATATTAAATTGTTAACACAATAATTGAGATTTTAATTTAAGTTATGAAATATATGAGGTTCACGTGGACATGGCAGTGTCTTGACATATCTCTATATATCTTTTGTCGTAATTGAAGAATATTTAGTAGACATTTAATGTACTCAAATGCAATTTGTGTCCTCACTTTGCAATATAGCTTTGTGGGCTGGCACTTGAAAATCAAATACTGTGGGTCCCAGTTGACTGTATGATATTTTTGCTAACTTTCCCGTATGCAATATAAACAAGTTCATTTTAGAAAATTTTCCTCAAAGACGTTCCTGTTCTTAGGCAGCTTGTATTCGGGAGCTTCCTCAACACTGTAATAACCAATGCGATTCTTCGACCAGTGGGCGAGTAGCTAGAGTTCCTGAACACTGGGAGTGCGATCTGAGTTCGAAACCTCCCAGAGCGGACCTGTTGTTGATGGGTGTTTTCATGGTTTTCTCCATGGATAGCGTAGATTTTAGCCCGTTTTCTTTGACGTTTTCTGTGAATGCATCCTTTTCCTTAAACAAGTGTGGGCTTTGCAGTGTTCAAATAACCCAGAATAAGTAATGCAGTTTTGGATATTAAAGGAAATGTTGGTTTGGGTTATGTGACAACAGCAAAGCCTCGCGGAGTATCTGCTTAAAGGAAAGAATGCCTTTGTCGAAGACGTTCTAAAGGAAACTGTTCGTGTACACGTTACACTCCAGAAAACCACGTAAACGCTCATGCAGCCAGCTCGTTGGCGGGATTCGAATCGCGGACCCAACTACCAGTATTAGACATTTTACCGCTCGGCCGCATGTGGGCTATTAAAGGAAAGAGTCGAGTTTGGTTTTTTGATAATTCCGCTTGGGAAAGTTCCGTTGTTTAAATGTAATGCTCTTGGGCGTACACATATGTTTTAGAATTTTCAAGACAGCGCAATGTACCTTTAAGAGATAAAAATATCTATAATCAGAAAATTTGAAGCGTCGTTATTTATTATCTTCTAACTCGGTGGTTCCTATACCTTTTGACTCGCAGAGCCATTTGTAGAATCAGCTTCTCTACCGGGGAGCCCTTCAGGCGCATTCTTTATGTTACAAATTAATGATGTTTAAGAATCATAATCTATGGGTAAGGAGAAGGACCCATGGATTATAATTCATCCATTAAGGAGAAGGACCCATGGATTATAATTCATCCATTAAGGAGAAGGACCCATGGATTATAATTCATCCATTAAGGAGAAGGACCCATGGATTATAATTCTGTTTTGAATATGACAAAGCGTACTAGGGTGTTTTGAATATGACATATTGTCTGGGTGGATAAAAGGTATAGATGGTAAGGAAATACAAGGCATAGAGACATCTTACCTCCAAGTGTCCTCGAAACGAAATTATGTTTTAAAGTTTTTAACTTTACTCTATTATCTCAATTTTTTCTCAACGTCATACTCTCAAAACTGTAACCGTACAAAAAGTTTCTTCCAAAGTTCAATGAAACGTACCGTTTCAAGAGCTATTTTATATTATTCCTCAGAGTATCATTAAAGGAGTTACAATAAATTCGGTTTCTGCAATAATAGGCAGTTCATTTCAAACACGTGTTCTCTCGTTACCTGCTACTTTAAACTATTTTTACTCTTTATGAAAGGCTATTTACATTTTAATTTTATTATGATGTAACTGTAGGGCATTGTAAGCCTAAATTAAGAGTTAACATAACGTCTAATGGGGCAACAGCGGTCGCTATTTTATGCCCATGTCAAAGTCTCCACACAACCATCCTACTTCAGCGTGCAGTAGGAAGAACACATTGCATTCCGTACAGCTTTCTATTTTCATAGTATCTTCACGTACTAGTACATAGAATCTGCTTTGAAGAGATCGCGATTTTGAATCGTTTACCGTTTTAACTATCTTATTTATTAATGAACACTTTCTAGTTACTCAACTAATCAAATGCGCCTAAACCTAGAAAAAGCGCTAAAGAAATAGCAATATGATTGCTAAGATCTTTCACTGTGGTTTGATCCAAAATCCACAGGTCACCTGCATTTAAATGGACTACATTTCGAGAAGCTTTGGGCGTATTCCAAGAACTCTAGAAGGATCGAGAATGAGTGACAACTTCTCAAATGTGCAGTTATTAGTGAGGTCCAAGCATAGTTGGCTCAGGCAAACTCGAAGAGGTTCATAAAAACGGGTACCCGCGTAAAGTCGCTATCTCGACGTAATGCCACCGACTTTCGAATCTTTGTGTTTTCGAGCTAGAAGACACGCAAAATTTAACTTGGTGATTTTCCACCTTAAGAATACAATTTCAAAATTTCTGTTTTCCATTCTTGTTTTTGATTCTTATTCTTAGATTTATTCAGCTTTTATTTATTTTAAAGCCCGGCGGCGTAGTGGCTAGCGCATCGCGCAGCAGCACCACAGGTCAGGGATTCGATTCCCGGGCTGTGCAAGGTCGACTCAGACTTTCATCCCTTGATTTCCGTCACTTGGGTTGATAACATGAGTACCAAGTTCGCTTGGGGACTAAACACTGGGGATCCTGCGAGAAGCTGATCACTTGTTTAGGGCATATGCTTACGCACCCCGGGGCCCACTGTCAAGAATTCAGATTTCGGGCACTGCAGGCCTTTGCCCACTAGGGCTGTTATGCCACTGAGTTTAGTTTTAGTTTTTAGTTTTTTTTTTTTTTTATTTTTTTAAATCGACAAAGCATCGTACAGCAACAATTTTGTATTTAGTGCATATTTTAGCGTATATTTTAGCCAAGAATAACATAAGGTTGTTGTTTTGCCTAATTTTATGTTTCTACTTTGTCGTGTTTCTTTTCCGTCTTCAAGAGTTTTTTTTTTTTTTTTTTACTTTGTTTTACTGTAATATATTTGTTGTAATATATCTACTTTTCAGAGTGTCTCACAGTTTTCTGTAGGAAAGATTTACTGTGTAATTTATTGCAAGATTCATAGGCCTCATTACGTAGTCATCCTTCATCGTCTAGATAAGTTTATCCGACATTCATTCTGAATCTTTCCCATAGCTTGTAAACGGTTTCTGAATCCCAGTTCTTTAGTAAATTCCTTTTCCGTTAGAAATAAACCGCCTTCTAGAACGCCCACGAGCGGTAAAGTCGCTGAACACTGGTAGTTCGGTCTGAGGTTCGAAACGGGCTAGCTTCATGTGCGTTTTCGTGGTTTTACCCATGTTACGTCTATACGAGTCAATTTCCCTTAGAAAGTGCTCCACTAAGGCATCCCTCCCATTAGGCAGATAGCCCTCGAGGCTTTGCCGAAATTTAAATAAACCAAACCAGCCATCTAGAAATACTAACAGATTCGTATGTGTAACCTTCACATGTCTGTGTATCCTTGATCAACTTCAAAATCACTAAATTCAAACCTTCGATAATTTTAGCTCTTTCATATATTTTCGTCCTCAAGAACACAGGAAATTGAACGACTAAACTGCCTTTATGACCTTTATGTCTTGAGGAAAGTAACGAGTGAAGTAATGAATAAATTCTTTGTAACTTGCTCTCCTTCATCTATTGACGTTAATAAAAGTTTCAGAATTCGATCTAGGATTTCGTCTTTACGACGGATCGATGATTGCCATATAACACGAAGACATGAAAATGTTAGATTTGTACGCTAGTGACATACTTCACACGAAAATATTAGTTTAAAACTTAATTTAGGTACAGGTTCAAGTGGCCGGAACACTAGAATTTTGTTGTTCATTGGGACTTCTAGTTGTACAGATATAACCCCACTGAACTAACTGTGTAGTTCCGCCCAAATTTTATACAGAACATCTCGCGGCACGGTTCGACGGTGTGTCGCCTCTCTAACTCTACTCCAGAAGTAATACTGCAAACTCAGCAATATGTACAGAAGGAATTTAGCAAATGCGGTATGTAATATCGAGCATGTATATAAGCAATATGTAATTTATCATGTATTAAATGTAACGTAAAGCAACCAGCCGTATGAAAATGTATTATGTAATTGAAACATTGATGTCCTATTGTTAATGTAAACTCAAGTAATATTACAGCAGGTTTGGCGACATCGTATCATGTAATGTGTGGTATGTAATTATGTAACATGTAAATAAGTAATACATAATATTAAATGCGTAATCGTGGTACACGTAATTAGAAGCATAGTAAATGTAATGTTTAGTGTAACAGCATAATGTCACTGTAAACCGCTCTATAAGACATGTAACTGTGTAAAGCATAGCGAATTATATGTAATGAGTAACGTATTTGAATGCATACGTAGTAATGGCAGTAAGCCCGAAGTAATACTGCAAACCCAGCAATATGTAAAGAAGGAATTTAACAAACGAGGTATGTAATATCGAGCATGTATATAAGCAATATATGATTAATCATGTATTAAATGTAACGTAAAGTAACCAGCCCTATGTTAATGTATTATGTAACTGAACCATTAATGTCACATTGTTAATGTAAACTCAAGTAATATAATAGCAGGTTTGGCGATATTGTATAATGTAATGTGCAGTATGTAATTATGTAACATGAAATAAGTAATATATAACACTATATGTGAAGTTGTGGTACATGTAATTAGAAGCATAATAAATGTAATGTAATGTAATATTTAGTGTAACGGCATAATGTCACTGTATAACCGCGAAATAAGAGCAAATGTAAGGTCTGTTTCAGGAATGTACATAGTGATTAACATCAGTTATCCCATTTAAGTATGTATTCCTTCAAATTTATATGTATTCCAATTTACAGTATTTATATATAAAGGTAATCTGGTATGTTTAAGGTATGCACGTAGGAATTTGGCTCAGATAATCCATTTAAGCAAGTATGGTTTTATATAACTAGGTATCTACAATCCTGGTATATATGTCTGCAATTGAATTGTATGTTAATAACTATTGCTTGTATGTTAGTAACAAAGTAAGTAACAGAGGTATGTAAACAACTGCAAATGTATCACTATCCATGTACAGTATTATTTGATCAAATAAATAAATACTGGACCCGGGCACTTTGGACGGGAGTCTTCCCCGGTGGCATTTGGTCAGCAGGACTGCCAACCGGATGATCTAGGCGTTGGATTTGGGAGCCCTGTGTGAGCCTCCCATGTGGCCTCATTGGTCAAACTCTAGATAATGGGGAACGTGGCCCTACACCAATTAATCTTAATGGTAGAGGGATGGGGCCCGCGTCTTCCCGTCACTTGTCTAACTCTACTATCAGAGCCCTCGAAAGGATTTCCGGATTTTGAATATATCTATGCCGCAAAGGTACTATACACATTTAAATATTCATACATTCTACAGAATTCGAGCATTGCCATATCCGTACGGTAGTCAGCGTCGTTAATCATTATACCGAACAGAGCGGCACTAGCCGTGACAGAATCTTAGAATATTACACTAAGTTTAAAAAAAGAAGTAATGTAACCTTCACATTGAATATTATTATTATGGAAGTTATTTCCGCGCATAAAGTTTCAATGTATTTGTATTACTCTGGACGGCTCCTTCATAAACTGATTTTAATTAAGGTATACATCTGCATTGAAATGGCCACTTTTGGTGAAAAGTAACTAAATGACTGTATTTGAGACAGAATTTTTTAAAAAAAATTCAGGAAGTTTTATATCTGTATGTTAACTTTAAGAAAAGGTATTACAGATTTGTTAAGCAGGGAGACCAAAAGTGAACATTTAAATCGCAGAAAGCAGTTTTTCAAATTGTAGGCAATCTGTTAGATACTAATTTAAAAGCAATTTTTTAATTCTACTTTCAGCACGATTTTGAGAGGATGACAATAATTTACAAAATAGATGTAGTCAAATATGAATGAGCAACTCACGAGCGTGGTTTCGAAAGAAATCGCTGAGTTGCTCTCACGAGCTGCTCTCTCGGGAATCCTGTAGTAGTTGAAAGATCTGAAGTTAAACTTCAATTGGAAGAGCCGTGGATATGAGATTCTTTACTGCTGGGTTCCTGGGCGTTAAATTAGGTAAAAAAAAGTATTAGAAATTGTCTATAATTTATCACATTTAGGTAACAAAGGAAATGCTTCATAATTTTAGCCAGTCATAACGAACACAAGAGATAATAAACACGCCAATCTAAGAAAACCTTCGTTTTAATATGCCTTTTACACAAAATATACAACAAAAACGTAAATTTGGATGTCGAAAAAGTATTGGCAAGATCATACAGGAAAATGAGGAAACAAAATTTAATACTTTGTGCTCATACCTTTTGCGCTCATAACGGCTTGTAATCTATTTCTCATACAGAAAACCCAAGTCCTGGTTATTTAAAAGGTCCTATTTTGAAAAACCAAAGTTTTGATGGGGATTCTGTGCCACTCTTGCAGGAGTATACGCTTAAGTTCCTCTTTATACGAAATTTTATATTTCCTGAATTCTAGGTCCAGTTTGTGCCATAAATTTTCAATCGAATTTATGTCGGACGATTGAAGCGGTGTCTTTAACTCGCGAGGAGTATTATAGAGTAACGACTGCCAGTTGAGGTTCACTGTATCCTTAGGTTCATTGTCCTGTTGAAATACAAAATGATGTTCCTAAGCCAAGTTTTGAGGCACTGAATTTCATGTTATGGCGCAATATGTCGGTGTATGTATGTGCTGTCATATTGCCATCAATGAAGAGTAGGCTACTCACTCTTTTTGCTGCCATGCAACCCCGAACTACGATACTCCCTACAACATGTTTTCCTGTCGGTGTTAAATGTTGTTTTCCTAGTTCGGTGTTTGGCTTTCTCCACACATATTGTTGTCCGTCACTCCCCAAAAATGTTAAACTTTGATTCGTAGGACCAAACAACTGTGTTCCAAAGTTCATCTGATAAATTAACATCAGATTTTGCAAAATCCAATTTTTTCACTTGTTTATTTCTGAAAAGAAAGGGTTCTTTCTAGCTGCCATTCCATACTAACTTCCTCTATGGCAAACATTCCGTATAGTCTGTATACTAAAAGTTTTATGCGAAGTATTAGCAACATCTCTGGCTAACTGAGGTGCACTTATCTTAACTTCTTTGATAATGCCACGTTTTATTTTCCAGAAAGTATTCGAGGCCGTCCACTTCTAATCTTATTTTTAGTCAGTCCTGTCTCTTTGAACTTTTTTACAACACTTCTAACAGTAAATAAACTTATGTTCAGTTGTAATCCTATAACAGGATGTGTTAAACCCTCACTTCTCAGCTGAATAATCATGTTTTTAACATTAGCATCCAATTCCTTCGATCTCGAACACAATATTAGCAATTTATCACAATATTAGCAAAATAACGTTTTAAAAGTTTTGAAGTCGCATTGCAAACTTTAAATTAACAGGGTTTCTTGTCACTCTAAACACGTGACCTCAACATAACAAAATTTGCATAGAAGTTAGAAATTTGCCAATATATTTTTTACATGCAAATTTATGTTTTTGTTGTATATTTTGTGTAAAAGGCATATTAAAATGAAAGCTTCTTTAGATTTGTGTGTATATTACTTGTGTGTTCGTTATATCCAGATAAAAATGTCCTTTGTTAGGAAATAGGATCAATTATAAACAATTGCCAATACTTTTTTTAACCCACTATATAAAAGCTAATGAGTTGGCAGAAATCACAGCAAAGTCTGCGGTTGAAATGTCTTTGGAACTTTGGAACTTTGCGGTTATACTGGCTTTCAGCAGGAAATATGGTTGAAATGTCCATTTGGCTCATTCCTTATAAAGATCACAGCATTGTTATTGTTATCAAGCAGAAGGCCTTGTACAAGTGGCAACTATTCTGGGATACTCAGCTTAAAAGCAAGCTGAGGAACATTAAAACGAAAGAATTGGGAGACAGACAGAAATCGGAGAGAGGGAGGGCTTTTAACTCGCCTTAGAGCTGGCCATTCATGGCCTACCTCAACATAACACAGAAAGAATCCATTTTTCGCAGATGTACTTCTGCACATTCCGATTTTCACATTTTAGTAAAACGTCCGTACTTTAATGCACTTTGTGGGAAATATTCTAATGGTTCTGAGGTAACTCTTCATCATCTAACCGGACAAGACTTTAATACAAATACATTCTGGTATTGAGATACTGCTTTTTATCACTCATTCTGAAATGGTTTTAATATTTCTTTAATTTATTTTAGAAGTTGATAATATAGGATCTTTTCCTGATTTTAATAGTTGAAGTATCCGAATTTTATCGTTTATCTCAGCTTTCTTTATTTTGTTATTTCTGTTGATTTTATCAGTGTGCTCGTAAGTTATCTGGATGTGTATTAGTGTGCTTGTACGTTATCTGTATTATTTGTGTTTCTATAACTTGCTAAAGGCTATATGCGGCGAATCACTTTTCAAAGTGTTGCCATCCAATATCCCTGTGTTACATTTAAAGAAATTAAATAATGAAGAATCTGGATAAATGTATTTATGTTTCTCGCCTTGTGATAAAACAACGCTACCATCGAATTTTTAATAACGTAATCCGCCACCCGAATCTGGCAAATTTGGGCATCTGGAAGCCTAATTTGGAATTTGTTTTATTATCTGTTTCATACTTTATAAAACTTAACGAATTTCGGTTAACAAACTCAACAATTTCAAAGCGAGCAATGGCAACACTGTACGGGAAGAGACATTTTCATCGCCAGCGCAGGAGGCTTATTCACAAAGCCTACAGACCGTTTCTACTGCTGTTTGCTCCGATTGCTTAAAAAAGGAAACGTAGGGTTACAGAACCTAGTGCTTGGCGACTTTTGATTCATAGCCTTTACAATTTGTGTTTGAGCCTTGTGTACTAAAAATTGTGCGTAACTCACCAGAGAAATCACAGCTCAGCGGTAACGAGCGCGGAAAAGAATTCTCAGACCTCCAGATCGCAGGTTCTATCTTCGCTCGTAGCTTTCATCAGTTCTGCTCTACACGTATTAATATTTATTTTAACTTTATTGAATGACTTTATCATTATTTGTCTTTTCGCCTTCGGGTGCGGTGTTAAAAATTAAACACCTTTATTGTCTCTATTTTTGTTAATTTTTCTCATTTTTATTTACTGGTTTGTACTCTTTGTAGTAGATACCAGTAGCAAGATTACGATCCAAGATCCAGAAAAGCGTTTCAATAGAAATAGCGCATAATGGAATAAAATATAATTTTAGTTATACTTAATTTAGGTAAAAAAGAATAGGTATCCGACGCCCTTAAATGCTTACTCAATGTTTTCATTTGGTTTATTTTTAATATTCCTTTATTTGTATAAATGAATGCTCTACGGAAATTTACAAATCATACTCTTTCTAACAGAAATGACGAAAAAGTGCATATGCTATCTCCATGCAAACACCTTTTTCTTGTAAAACAATTACGTACTTCTAAAAGTTTAAATTCAAATACAAATAAACTATTAATAAGATCAGTAAGTTATTTAAAATATATTCCACACAATTCCTCCAAGATTTCATTCATAAACTTAAAAAATATCGAATGAAATAAACGCTGTTTCCGTTTGTTTGGCGTTAATTACTACGCCTACAGGGCGATAACTTGCCATTCCAAATATGACCGCCGAACAAATGTTTCATCCAATGAGAGCAGACCGTAGTGAAATGGTCTGTAGGCTTTGTGAATATGCGCGCGGGAGACTGTGTATCGGAAATTCTAAAGATATGCTCATTTTAAAATTATTTTGCAATACTGCCGTTGAACTGAATATTACGGTTTAAGTACGAAGAACATGATATTTAGTAAATAAAGGTAACACACAAAACGTTAAAAACGTCCTTTTGGGCGTAATGTAAAATCTGAAGGCTTTCAGAATTTGGTTTTTCTTTTTAATGCCATTCACGATTATTTCAAATGATCGTTTTAACAATGTTATTATAGCTAGTTTCCAACACTGAATAATGAGAGTGAGTTCTTCATTCTTTGAAGGACGTTCAACTACTTTTCTTTATTTAATCGTTTTCCTATAATTTATTGCTGAGGTTTTAATAATGACTAAAAATGTTATCATTGCAAACATGTAACCGATGCTGAAAAACGGACCACAAAATGATATTATAAATAAGGATTTTATACGATTAGCGCTTATTCCAAAACTTTTCAAATTTTCGTATTTAAAAGTTTTGCATCAATGAGAACAACGTTCTGGATTTTGGCTAAAATTCAAAAACTAGAAGTCGTACTTTTTAAGCAAAGCTCTGAACAGATTTTCATAAAGAAATACATATCATTATCTATAATTTTTCAGAGTTGATATTTAAAACAGGTATGTGATCGAGAACCACACATTATATTTAAGAGCCTTAAATATGTTCTTAGAGTTTTACCAAATGCAATGAGAATGAGCTCAATATGATTTTGGTTTGGTTTGGTTTATTAGATTACGGCAAAGCACTCGAGGGCTATCTGCCTTAAGGGAGAGATGCCTTCGTGGAGGACTTTGAAAGGGAAACTGGCTCGTATACACGTTACACATGGGGAAAACCACAAAAACACCCATGCAGCCAGCCCGTTCGCGGGATTCTAACCTCCGACCGAACTACCAGTGTTCAGCGACTTTACCGCTCGGCCGCTGGTGGGCCGAGCTCAATATGAAGATGAGCTCTTGTTTGAAAGCATTTAAATGTATTAGTCTCAACCCTTAGTGGGCCCAGCGTAAACACTGGTACTTCTCTCCGAGATTAGAATCCCGGTGAACGGGCTGGCTGCATGGGCGTTTTGTTTTGCCCATTTGTAAGTTCTAACGATCCAGTTTCCCTTAGAAAGCTCTCTACGAATCCTCTACCGAGGTTCGAATCCTAGACGTTACACATGGGGAAAACCACGAAAACGCCCATGCAGTAGTTGCTCATTCGCGGGAGTCGAACCTCGGAACGAATTACCAGTGTTCAGCGAATTTACCGCTCGGCCGTTCGTGGGCCCATACCCGATATTACAGAAAATTTTCCTGTGCCAAATTGGGGAAGTTCTGCACATGAGCGGCGACATGTTTGTGTGATTTATGAGCTTTTAGTTTTTATGCGATATTTCGGTGAAAGAAAAAAAACCGTGTGGTTGGATTTTTGGTGTTGCGTTGTGTTAATCTACGTGCTTCGATACTGGTTTATAAAGAAATTTGACGTCATAAGAAAGCATATTCGGAATTTTGAGTTCTTTTATGTGCTGGAGCCATTAAACTTAATATAACAGGTATGTTTTCATTTGACATTGAGAATTTATAGACCTTGAAATTAAACTGAGGTGTTGAAAATGCATGACTTAGTGCTTTTGTGCTTTTAGTTTGAATATTAGGAGCATTTACTGGCTCTGTTTAAGAAATTTTGTGTTTGATTTTTGTCTTCATTAATTTTGTTATGCGTGAAAGAAGGGATTATTTGACAAGTTTTGGGGAATTTTATAGTTTTTATGCTTTCTTATTTTCCCGCTTTTTCATGTAAAGCAAATGTATTTACATACAATATAATTAGGGAATGATTGAGTCTGTCACGTTTAATAACTTTAAAATACGTGCATGTGGGGATGACAAAATTGTTTTTGCTGTTTAAGCATGTTTTCTTATTTCACGCTTATGTATACAGTGCTTTTTCTGTTTTATGCATTTTGAAACACATGGGTAAGTTTGTGTGATTGTGAGAAAAAGCTTACTTAGTTCACTGTTCCAAGTTTCAAATGTAAACACATATGGCATTTATTTAAAAAAAAATTATACTCAGTCGGACTAAAACAACTTTTAAATTGTTGATAATTCTACAAGTATTGCCTGCAAATACATAATGTACAAATTATACTGGAAAATGTGCAGATGCTTAGGTCAAGTATTATAACTTTCTGAGTAACTGAGGAGTCGACCAGCACTCACGGTCGCTGAACACTGAAGCAGTTGAGCACTGGTTTGACCTGAGCCCGTTTCCATGCGAAGGGTATTTTCGCTGATCTCTCCGTGTGTACCGACGATATGAGCCAGTTTTCCTTAGAAAGTCTTCCATAAAGGCATCTCTTCATTTAGGTAGAGAGCCTTTGGATGCTTTATCATAATCAGAGGTTTGAAAATGAGTCAGAGTTAGAGGTTTGGAATTAGAGGAATCGAAATATGGAAACAAATTGGCATGTCATTTCAGAAAAAGTCCTATTTTATGTCAAATTACCTATATTAGAACAACGCTGTACTTAAGTCTACTATATATCCTAAGACGCACTTTCAAGACACGAACAACGCAATTTGAATTTCGTCAAATGGAACAGAGAATGGTCAATTGACGGCTATAGACTTGCCTCATTTTGTTTTTTGCGCACTGTACCTTTTACTCGCCGTTCATGGCCTACCTTTGAATTACCTTTTAAAAGTGGAGAAACAGCCCATTTCTCGCAGATATAGGTTTGTACATTCTGTGTGTTTACATTTTAGTATAACGCCCGTACTTGAATGCACTTTGTGGGAAATATTTTAATGGTTCGGAGGTAACTCTTCATCAACTAATTGGACAACACATATTCTTATATTTAAGGGATACTGGTTTTCATGACACATTCTGAAATGGTTTTAATATTTCTTTAATGTATTTTAAATGTTGATCCTATATGAATTTTACCCGTTTTAATAAATGAATTTTATCTGTTTTAATAGTTGAATTTTATCGTTCATCTCAGCTTCCTTCATTTTATTATTTCTGTTGATTTCATCAGGGCTTCTAAGTTTTTTGTGTGTATATTAGTTTGCTTCTGAGTTTTCTGCGTTATTTGTGTCTCTATAACTTGTGTTTTTACTCACTTTACTTCTTCAAGTACCTGATACCTGTTTCGGCGCAGATAGCCTTTGAGATTTTGCGCCAGAAATCCACAACGAACCAACCCAAAGGTTGCAGCATTTGCAACAAAAAATGCATGATTTAATAAAAATAAGTATGATCGTAATTAAGCATGCGTATATATTAAATTGTGTTATGGAAATTTATTCCTGAAATATTTACAGAAGGGATCACAACGCAATGAAGGGTGGGTTACAATGGTGTCTTATACAAGTTCAACCGAAAGATACTTCTGTAAATAACAAAATTTAATGTTAAATATAACCGATGTCGTACAGTTCAAGACGTTTCAAAGAGTACTAGATAGTCTTCGAATTATTGATATTCATCTTTGTATTTTAAACATTAAAGATATTTTTTCAGAGCTTAAAAGTCGAATGAATTAGTCTATCCGGACGGTCCTTACTGCCCGAGGCTAAATTTGTCAGAAGGGGGGGGAGAGGGTTAGACTGATTGAAAGAGGAATATGAGAGACCTATAAATGTTGAGATATATGAGGTATGTTGGCGTATTTTCCAGTTTAATTCAATAATATGAAATTAAAATTCGTTTTATTTAAAACTGAAATTTACACTTAAATTTCCTCGTATCAGAAATGGTAGCTCACATTTTATGATATAACGCGGTAAGGACAGCGTGTCATGGGTAAAGCTTTGTTTTGCCACTGTGAAAAGGGAAGGATGTCTCAAATTTAACCACAAAAACTCGGTGATTAGAAGTGCATTGCTTCTCGCAACATATTTGTCTTTCGAATTGAATTAAAAACTTTGTAATTTAAAAGAAATATATTGCCACTGCACGAAATGATATATTTTTATCTTGCATGCGGCACTGTTTTAACGTTCAGTGAAGACGAGATATTTTTTATTCACATTTATTCTCTTATTAATTAACAAAGCCAGCGATTTTAAAGCGATAAAGATCGTTCCATTTCGATTATTTCTGGACCCATAAAATCACACCGCCTGAATTCATTAAAATCTTCTATATCTGTAAAAGATATGAGTGTCTCTTTGTTTGTGTATAATATATACAAGTTTACAATTGTGTTTCTATCTTCATGAAATATTGCCCTTGTGAACTTAAAAGTAAAATGAAGGT
Source organism: Stegodyphus dumicola (assembly GCF_044657685.1). Lineage (NCBI taxonomy): Eukaryota > Metazoa > Arthropoda > Arachnida > Araneae > Eresidae > Stegodyphus > Stegodyphus dumicola. The sequence continues at coordinate 289,956,692 of NC_140769.1, read as the reverse complement.
TAAATATGCAAAACCGTTTGTGTCACCCACAAGGTCTCATGGCATGTATATTAGAATGTCGTGCCAACATCACTCATCTTGGGTTAGGTGCCGTTGTTGCGTTAAAACTATCAATTCCTATCAAAAACTTTAAATGATGCCCTATTCGTGTACTCTTTAGAACAGCTCGAACTATACAGAAGAGTGCAGAAAATATAAGCGGAATTATGCGTGCTCTGTATTAGTATTTTGCGAATATTTCGAAAACTGTGAAAGAAATCGGTTAATCTTTGGATTATGGTAACTTGGCGATTTTTTGGCGAAAATTTGGCGACCAACCCTGCTACAGCAACTTGCTAGTTTTTGTTTTGACGCCATTTTGGTTTCACGAAGTAAAGGCATTTTTTTTTTTTTTAACTCAAAATTTTTTTTCAACAATCTGCTAGCCGAATTACGCTTCTGCTAGAACGCTATGGAACAAAAGTGCTTGATCATGGCGTAGATTAGGTGCGAAATTGGGAGAAAGTGCAGAATCGCAAACTGCTTGCCGCGTTTTTAAGAATTGCACGTACACGGTATCATCCATGTACACGTCGACCTATTTTCACTTAAAAAAACATTCCAGAATTGCACAAAAATGGCATTGCGCACACTCTTGACTTTATCCATGTACACTGCTAAAGTCCTAGCTAGTAACCTTTATCGCTTTACCAAAACGTCGCCAAACTACCTGTTACCATATTCCAAAGATTGGCCAAAACGGTAAATGACGCCCTATTCGTTTACTGTTTAGAACAGCTCGAACTATACAGAAGAGGGCAGAAAATATAAGCGGAATTATGCGTGATCTGTATTAGTTTTTTGCGAATATTTCGAAAACGGTGAAAAAAATCTGCCAAAATGGGTGGGGATTATCGAAAACTCATTTCCTAAAAAAAAAAAAAAAAAAAAAAAAAAAAAAAAAAAAAATAACGAAGTATATATCAGTTTTTACTAAAATCATTACAGGGCGCCGTGTTAGTTTTACGTTGTTGTACGTTATGCGAGCTTGGTTAAATTCTGCTTAGTTCATCTTGTACCAAAATAAGGGGAAAATCTCAGTTTATCTGAGATTTCAAAGAAACTGTTCCTCTAAATCAGTGTTTCTTAACCTTTCTAGAGAGTCGCACCCCATTGAAAAATGTGTTTTAATTTTTTTAGTCTAGAAAAGTACATTTTATGCGAAACTTATTGTTTATTGAAAAACATTGTACATTTTATATAAAAATAAAACAATATTATTTTTATTAATGACTAGTCTGTTGTTTGCTCATTATTATACTGGCGAATGGCGAAGCGAGGTTCCTTTTTTGAAAGACATACGAATTTAAGCGATCACTTGCATTTAAGCGATTTCTCGCTTTGGTTTTTATATGCAAAAGCGATGAAAATCTCGGGGCCCACCAGCGGCCGACCGGTAAAGTCGCTGAACACTGGTAGTTCGGTCCGATGTTCGAATCCCGCGAACGGGCTGGCTGCATGGGTGTTTTCGTGGTTTTCCCCATGTGTAACGTGTATACGAGCCAGTTTCCCTTAGAAAGTCCTCCAAGAAGGCATCTCTCCCCTTAGGTAGATAGCCCTAGTGGGCTTTGCCATAATTAAATACACACCATCGATGAAAATCCCATTTCGCACAAGTAGGTGGTAGCAAAGGGTAAGAGTAACTGCAGTGCTTCGTTCATCAACTCTCGATAACGCTGTAACTGTGAACACCAGAATTGCTGCAATTCTAATTGTTCGAGTTCCATTTGAACATATCTACTTGCTCGCATTTGAATAAGTTGATCTTTTTTCAGATCATCAAATTTAAGTCAAATAAAAATGGATCCAGTATCCATCTCTGAGTTTTGGTAATATTTCCGGTAGAAAAATATCCATTGAATGATTCGCTCAATCGTCTCAAATGTATTACAATGTCGGGTATAATTGTATTCTTTTCATTTTTCGCAATAACAGAATCAAGCGAGGGAAAGTTTGCAAAATTCCCCTTTTCTACTCGACGTATCCAAATTTCTAATTTTGCGATAAATGAAGATAATTTTTCACTAAGTATTATTATATTTATGCCAAATCCTTGCATCGATAGATTCAATTCATTTAAATGGCTAAATATGTCTGCTAAGTAGGCCAGCCTCAGCATTGCATAATTACTATCAAAATCTTTCACTAAATCCACAAAAAATGCGATGATTAAGCGCTCGCCTCGGATGTATTTTACTGCATTTACTGCTGTAGTTAGATGTTGTTTTAAACTTTCTGGCAATGCTTTCGACGCAAGTGCATGACGATGCAACATAGAATGCGTTATTATAACTTCCGGTAATTCTCTTTTCATATGTGGAAAAAATCCTGAATTTTTGCCTAACATTGCTGGGGCTCCATCAGTGCATATAGAGCCAATCACATTCTTTGGTAATTGATATTTAGTAAAAAAACTTTGATGCGATTGAAAACATCAATTCCTCTCGTATTCAACTCCAGTGGCTCACAAAATAGTAATTCTTCTATCACCTCTTTTTCCTTCACGTACCTGACAAATACCAAAAGTTGGCTACAATTATCAACATCAGTTGACTCATCCAGTTGCATGCTTATTTTTAGTGGACTGATTTTTATGTCTTCAATTACTTGCATTAAACTATCTTCACTGAGATCTTGTATTCGCGATCGTATAATATCATTCGATAATGGAATCTGTTGGATTTTTTTATGTGCTTCCGAATCTAAAACTGTTTTAACAATAATTAAAGCAGAAGGTTTAATCAACTCTTCAGCGATCGCGTGAGGTTTCTTTCTTTCTTTTTTTTTTTTTTTTTTTTTTTTTTTTTTTTTTTTCACATAAATATGCCACTGGATATGACGCTTCTAATAAAGGTTTTTGAATTGCTGGTCCGCACAATTTTAGGATAGTTCCACTGGTATCAAACCGAGCCTTCTTTGACTTCAAGCTGTTCATGCTATGCGCTTTTTCGCCACCATGCAGATTGTTGAAATGCTCTAATAAATTTGATGGTTTTAGATTGCTGTTTGAAAATATCTGGGAACACAAGATGCATTGCGGTCGCTGCGTGCCATCTTTTTCGGTTGTGCAGGTAAATCCATAACCAGCATACTTATCATTCCTTTGTCATTTTTTTTGACATAGTGGGGTTCACTATAATCGATTTAATTATTTAGAAACAATGTAATATAATATATATAATGTTCGTACGTTTGTAATATCACTGAATCCTATTCGGCTTGAACGGGCAATTACGAATGTATTAGTCTCAAGAGGTTTCTGGACAAATCAGAATACACAATACCACATTATAATAAATTAAATAAATGATATTTAAAAATTTTTATGGTTAGGTAGGGGCTTCTCCCGCACACCCAAAAATACATTCCCGCACCCCTAGGGCTGCGGGCACCCCCGGTTAAGAACCACTGCTCTAAATGGAGCCTCTTTGTTCTGCATAAAGCTAGGCAATGCTGGTCTCTTCAGCTTGTAATATGCATTTTGTAGACTTTAATTTCTTTGTCTTTGTATTGTTTGTTAGTACATGTACTAAAGAAAATTCTATTGTGGAATCCTTTCCTAATAAAAGCTTTCTTTTTTAATTGTAATATGGTATTTAGGCCAAAAAATACAGAATTACTTTTTGATGAATTCTCAAATTTTGATTCTTTAGAGTACCTTTTGAATAATATTATGTGGAATACAAAGAAGCATATAGTTTATTGTGCTATTATTTTTCAAATAAGTCTATGGTTTTTCTTTAGCATTTTTGAGCGTTTTAAGAAATTCCGTTATATTTTAAACTGTTTTTGTACCATAATAATATTTATTTCAAATACTCTTAATCAGCCTTTAATATTACGAAAAATGAAGCTAATGATTAAAATGTTTGTATATTTTATTCATTACTGTGTTGGGATAATGTATTGATTAAAGTGTTTGTATATCGTTGGTATTTGTAAAAGTGTTTGGAAACATGTGATTCAAGTGTTTGTATATTGTGTTTTATAAGCTTTTATTTAGTTCACTAGTGGTGCTTCACTACGAGTGGAATTTTGCCATCTATTTTCAATCTACTTCCTTATAAACTATGGAGTTCAACGCAGTTTATACAGTTTATAAGGAACAGTTGTCCATGACAACACAATGCGAATGTAATTGTTTCCAAATTTGATTTAGGTATTTGTAATTAACCTTATCCCGCGAGCTCGGAAAAACAGTTGTGTACCTTCACTGGGGGCTCTTGGCTCAGCGGTTATGAAAAGGGGGAAGAATTATAAAATCGAGTCTTAATGTTTAAACGATTTTTCGCACATGTCTTCATAACGAACAATTCACATTAACGAACGATATCAAAATTTTATTGTTTCGCACCATCGAATGGAGACAAAAAAAATTATTTTCAATGAAACTTGCATAAAAATTGTAACTTTATTTCTGAATTTTTTCAAATCTCTGGAATTTTTGGATTATTTGATGTTTGTGATTTTAAAATTTCAAAATATAAAAGCATATCCGATGTAAAATTTAGAAATTTTCACAGATTATAAAAGTAACTTTTAGCCGTTTTCCAAAACAATACAATAATGATTTAAAAATATTAATTGGGCAGTTTTCTATACCTTAAAAAAAACTGTAGCACTCTGAAGCAGAGGGGAAACATCCCCACATGCATTCACACTATGTAGACTCTTCATTATTTAATTTCTTTAAATATAATACAGGGCGATAATATTAAGTGGCAACAATTTGAAAAGTGAAACGACGCTTATCGGGAATTGACGCAAAATGCCAAAACGAAATTAATAGGCCTTCTGAGCAAATTACCCCTTTGGACTAAACATGAAATTTTATGGAATTTGTTTGGATAAAGAAGCTAGGCAAAAATATAAAAATCGTTTGCTTTTCGAACAGTCCCCAATGTGTCTAATCGTTTGAAAGTTTCATTTGAATTTTTGCTACTTGAATTTTTACTGAATTTGACTTGAAATTTTACTACTTGAATTTTTACTTAACATTTTTATTTCCAGCGTGGTACTGTGTATCGGAAATTCTAAAGATATGCTCATTTTAAAATTATTTTGCGATATTGCTTTTGAACTTAATTTTTGGGTTCAAGTGCTAAGAACATGATATTTAATAAATAAGGGTAGCACGCAAAATGTTAAAAAAACGACCCTTTGGACGTAATTTAAAATCCGAATCTTTCAAGATTTTTTTTTTATGCTAGTGCACTGTAAGCCTAAATTAAGACATTACGTAACGTTTAATGAGACACTAGCAGTCGCTATTTCGTGCCCATGTCAACGTCTCCACACAACCATCCTACTTCACGTGCGACAGAAAGAACACATTGCGTATGGCTTTCCATTCTTATAAGTGGCTTCAGATATCAGTACATAGAATCTGCTTTTAAGTGGTCACGATTTTATATCGTTTAATGTTTTACTATCAGCTTTATTAACGAACACTTTCTAGTTACGCAACTTTACTAAAGAAATGAAATGCGCCAATCAAACTTGAAATGATGTTAAGAAATCGTAATATTATTGCTAGGAACATCCAATGAGAATTGATTCCAAATCCACAAGTCACCTGCATTTAAATGAACTTCGCTTCGAGAAACTTTAAGCGTATTCCAGGGACTCACGTAGGATCGAGAATGAGTGAGAAATGTATGGCTATTTGTGAGGGTCAAGCATATAGTCTGATAGAGGAGACGCGAAATTCAACTTGGTGGTTTTCCATCTACAAGATATCATTTCTAAACTTCTGTTTCTCATTCTTCGCTTTGATTCTGGGAACATCGGTTCTAACGAATAGGTTTTCGGCTTAAGGTTGTTGTTTTGCTTAATTTTATGTTTTTACTTTGGCATGTTTCTTTTCCGTCTTCGAGAATTTCTTTTGCTATGTTTTATTGTAATATATCCATTTTTCAGCCCCTGACCCAATTTCCTGTGGGAAAGATTTACTGTGTAATTTATTGTAAGATTCAGACTCCTCATTCATAATTCTTCGCCTAGATAAATTCATGTGACATAATTTCTGAATCTTTTCCATAGCTTGTAAATGATTGAAAACGGTTTGTTAATTCATTATTTAGCAAATTCCTTTTTTGCTAGAAATAAGCCGCCATCTACAGGGTGGGCCAAATATAAGACCGACCAACGTTAAACACAAATAACTTTTTTTTTTTATTTTTCGACATAATTATTTTTTTCTTTTTGTAGGTTATATTTGAATTTTTGGAAATTTATTATGGAGCCATACATCGCGTTAAAATTATCGAGTTTTTCTACTCTTGTCAACGATCAATTGTTATGACGCAGCATAAATATCAGCAATATTTTAATTCCAGTGTACTGTTGGGTGCGGTGTTGTGGTCAATAGGGTTATCGGCCCATATTTCTTCGAGAATGAGGATGGAGCGCTGGAAACGATTTCCGGAGCTTCTTACAAAACAATGATTGAATACTTTTTGCGGCCAGTAGTGGAAAAGGATCCTTTTTTCATGGGAATATTTAAAAGACACCTTGTATGTTAATAAATCAGAGACTATTAGACAGCTGAAGCAGAATATTCGAGATGAAATACTGAGCCTTCAACCAGAAACAGTACGTGGTTTAATGGAAAACGCGTTAAAAGGAGCCAATCTCCGTATCGAGAAAAAGGGTGGACCTTGGTCTGATGTCATATTTCATGCATAATTTCCATAAATATATTTAATGTATAAAAAATTAATTAAAATAAATAATTATTACAAGCGTTATCAATGTTTAACATTAGTAGGTCTTATTTGGCCCACCCTGTAGAATGCCTCTCAGCCGCCTATCGACAAAATCGCTGAACACTGGTAGTTGGGTCCCATGTTCGAATCCCGCGAACGTGCTGGCTGCATGGACGTTTCTGTGCAGTATGTATACGAGCCATGTGTAACGTGTATACGAGTCAGTTTCCCTTAGAAAGTCCTCCACGAAAGCATCCCCCCTTAGGCCTATAACTCTCGGGGCTTTGCCGTAATTAAATAAACCAAACTAGTTAATTTGAAATGCTAACAGATTCGTATGTGTAACTATCACATGCGTACCTGTGTACCACCAACTTCAAAATAACTAAATTCAAACCTTCGATATCAAAACTGATCCTTTCTTTCTTATATACCTTCATCCTCAAGAACAGAGCAAATAGAACGACTAAACTACTTTTATAACCTTTTGTGTTGAAGAAAGTAACGAATGAAGTAATGAATAAATTCTCTGTCTTTCTTCTATTGACGTTAAAAGTTTCAGATTTCGATCAACTTTTCTAAGATTTTGTTTTTTCGATGGCTCGATGACTGCCATATAACACTTTTTACGCTAGTGGCGTATTTCGCATAAAAATATTTTCAAACTTAGTTTAGATACAAGTTCCAGTGGACATGACACCAGAATTTCTCCTCTCGTTGTACAGGTATCGGTGTCTCGCCTCTCTTACTGTACTACCAGAACCCTCGAAAGGATTTCCGATTTGCCAGTATTTAGAATGTCTCTATGCCGCAAAGATACTATACACATTTAAAGGCATATCGGTGCAGTAGTCAGCGCCGCTAATCATCATAAAGATCAGAGCGGCACTATCCGTTCACCACAAAACACACACAAAAATAAGATTTCATACGCAAAATGCCAATCCTCTTTCTAGATAATATTTCGGTCAACTTTCTTTTGAATGTGCTGTGACAGAATCTTGGAATTTTACACAATTTATGAGTTTAGAAAAGAAAATAATGCAGCCTTCACATCCAGTCTTATTATGGAAGTTATTTCTGGACATAAATTTTCAATGTATTTGTATTGCTCGGGAGGAATGCAAATACATTGAAAATTGAATGCAAGTACATTGGATTTCTTGTACAATAGGCGATCGACTGTGTCCAATTATAGCTTGAATACTAGATGCACTATCAGAGAGAATTAAGGATGGTAAAGAAAGTTCTTTTGCGAAGCATATGGCTTCTTTGATTGCAAAAAGTTCTGCTTGAAAAACTGAGTTGTTATTGCTTAAACGAATATTCCAGTTTTTAATACTTGAATTTTTTCGGAATGCGCAATATGCACTACCAACGCCTGCTTCAGATTTCGAACAATTAGTATATATGGTGAGTTCATATTTATTGAGTTCAAAGGTTCCCAATAGGGATTTTGTGTAAAAATATGTAGGATGTAGCTCTAAGTTGTGTTTAAGATATTCAAAATCTGTGGGTTGAAATACATTATTATTCATTATGCTTTGAATTCTTAGTTTTGATATTCTTACTTTATTTGCTTCTTTTATTAGAGATAAAGTAATTGGAGGGATGCCTGTTATTATTTGTAGCGCACTAGTTGGAGTAGTTCTATATGCTTTTGCTAGAGAGAGGAGGAAAGGTCTTTGGATTGAAAGTAAATGTTTTTGAGCCTGAGAATTCAAGGTTAAACCCCAGACGGAAGCACCATATAGTAGTATTTTTTCAATAACTGTTATGTACCAAATTTTTTCTAATTTTGAGGATATACCCCAAGTGCTGGCTGTTACAGATCGAAGAGAATTGTGAAGGGTTAAAGTTTTGTTTTTGAGATATTGAATATGGAAATGCCAGGATTGCCGAGTATCTAATACTATTCCCAGATATGTGATGCTCTTGTCAATTTTGATTTTTTCTTGAGAAATTTTGATTATTGGCTTTCTTAGGTTTTTTATGGAAGTACCTCTTTTTGGAATATATATTGCTTTACATTTCGTAGTAGAAATTTTAAGATGAAATTTATCTGTCCAGTTGCGGAAGATATTTAAAGAAAAGGTGGAGTTAATTTCTATTGATTTCCGGCTACTTGCGTTCACAATGAGAAGAAAATCATCTGCGTATGCTTGGATATGGGTATGATTAATATTGTCGTATAGTTTTAAAACTTCGTTTGCTATAAGATTCCAAAACGCGTAGGGCTTAAGCAAGATCCTTGAGGACAACCTTTTGATAATTTATAATTTATTACACCGGAATCTGAAGAATATTGTAGAGTTCTATTGCATAGGTAGTCTTTGATAATATGAAGGATATCCTGAGGGCATGATATTATTTCTAGAATTGTTATGATGTCTTTCCAGCGGATAGAATCGAAGGCTGCTTGAATATCTATCGAAATTATTATTGAATGAAGATTCTTTGATTCATTCATCTTTAAGACTTCTTGCATTTTTTGAAAAGCATGATCTGTTGATTTATTTGGTGTGAATCCATACTGATTTTCATGCATGATTTTCTTCATAAGCTGATTTTAATTGAAGTATACGTATGCGTTGAAATGGCGAATTTTGGTGAAATGTAACAACTGAATCACTGTATTTGAGAGAGCATATTTTTTAAAATTTCGACAAGTTTGTTTATATCTGTATGTTATATGTTAACTTAAAGAAAAGATATTACAAATTCGTTAAGCAGGGAGACTGAAAGTGAACATTTAAATCACAGAAAGTAGTTTTTCAAACTGTGGGAAATTTGTTAGGTATTTATTTACCAATTTTAATAATTTAATTATACTTTCAGCAAGATTTTGAGATGATGACAATAATTAAGACACAATAACACGCAGAAAAAATACTAATTCAGAAGTCAAACAACAAAAATCAGCGTTATATTTTCAAAATTTTGAAAGTTGCAAAATTTCAAAAAAAGAATTTTGAAAATATAACTCTGATTTTTGTTGTTTGACTTCTGAATTAGTATGGTGACAATAATTTAAAAAACAGACGTAGTTGAATATGAATGAGCATAGTTTCGAAAGTTGCAGAATATGAACTTTAATTTGGTATTTATTAATATTTCTTTTTATATCTTATTAATAACTTGATAACCTGGTATGTGCAAAAGAAAACGTGTATACGAGCCAGTTTCCCTTAGAAAGTCCTCCACGAAGGCATCCCTCCCTTCAGGCAGATAGCCCTCGTGTGCTTTGCCATAACTGAATAATCCAATCCTGTACAAAAGAAAGTTTATAATTTATACGGACTCCTTCATTGCACGGAAAGTATTTATTTATTTACCATCAGATGAGCAGCTGCACCGCCTTTAAGACATTCAGCTTTTACGCTCAACTGATGGAATCATCTACCAACTGTGTTGTTATGTAAAATACAATAAAATTTTAGAATTTTGATAATTACATAATAAAAATAAAATATCAATAAATAAATATATAAATAATACAATAAATAATAAACATAAATAGATACAATAAATAAAAGTTAAAAATTTAGAATAAGATGTGATGTAGCCGTTCCTCAATAGACACTAATGCCGGCTAGCTTTAAAAGGATTTATTAACAGAGCACACAGGAACGGTTACAAACAAAAGAAATATACATAAAAAATGAAACATTGAGAATAACATAACATAGTAAGCTATCATCATGGCGGCTGGAGGTCGATTGACGTTTTTTCATATCGCCACGAGATGGCGTTTAAATAAAATAGTTCGGTTACAGTCCATGACATGAATAAAATAGTTCAATTACACTTAAATAGGTCTGTTACAAAGATAAATACAATGGTGTTATATATGAAGTCAAATAAAGTATCAGAATTTTGAGAATTATATAATAAAAATTGAAGAAATTAAATATATAAAAACATAATACCTAAAGAAATATGAAAGTAAATGAAACGTAAATAGATAAGTAAATACTTAAGAAGATCATTACAAATTTTGAAAATGAACAACATAATGTATAAGAATAGTAGAGGCTGAGAATGTAAGATATGTAAAGAGTAAAGTATTTCATTATGGAGAATGAAGAGCAGTAATTGAATAAAAGTTGATGAGAAATAGTATTTGAATGAATTAGGATGACCTGAATGAAAAGTTCGTGGAAATTCTTGATAGAGAGTCATTCTTGAGTAAAAGACTTGACTAAAAATCTTGAGTTGAGAATTTATTAATATATTAAGGAGATGGAGTTAGAAAATATCCTTAAATTCTTGATCGAGCTTGAGAGATCTTGAAGGTTTAAATAAAGATAGTCTTGAGTGAAAGCATTAAAATGAGGTAGTAGAAAGAATGGCTTATTAAGTAAGGTAAATGAACAAAGAATAATGATTTCAAGTTCCTTTAAGATTATCGATGTTTGCGGAGATATAATTTATTATATTATGAAGATTATTTCTGAGAATATTACTTTTTAATAACTGTTGAAACCATAACTGAGCAGAAGTTAAATTGTATGCTTTAAGGTGATAATCTTTAGTAATGTTGCAGTGAAAGAGATAATGATCTATTGTGCCTTCATTACCACAGGTACAGAGATTTGTATGCTGAAGTCCGAATCTATGAAGGTATTTTGGAAATGGACCATGAGCTGTTAGGAAAAATGTAATTGAACGGTTGGTAGATATTAATGATCTTGAAGGTTTTGATATGAAAGTAAAAGTTCTTCTGCCGGTAGTTGCTTCCGTCCAGGTTTGCTTCCATAAGTGCATTAATTCTGTTTCTAATTTTGTTTTTAGTAATGATATTGGATATGGAATTGAGTAATTTGGAAGGGAAGAATTGTTTGCAGCCCCTTTTGCTAGTTCGTCTGCGAGCTCGTTACTACTATTACCGATGTGTGCTTTAATCCATTTGAAATGTGGTCTATTATTGTTTTGAAATTGAGAAAGTAGAAAATGGATTTCTTGTACAATAGGCGATCGACTGTGTCCAATTATAGCTTGAATACTAGATGCACTATCAGAGAGAATTAAGGATGGTAAAGAAAGTTCTTTTGCGAAGCATATGGCTTCTTTGATTGCAAAAAGTTCTGCTTGAAAAACTGAGTTGTTATTGTTTAAACGAATATTCCAGTTTTTAATATTTGATTTCCGGCTACTTGCGTTCACAATGAGAAGAAAATCATTTGCGTATGCTTGGATATGGGTATGATTAATATTGTCGTATAGTTTTAAAACTTCGTTTGCTATAAGATTCCAAAACGTAGGGCTTAAGCAAGATCCTTGAGGGCAACCTTTTGATAATTTATAATTTATTACACCGGAATCTGAAGAATATTGTAGAGTTCTATTGCATAGGTAGTCTTTGATAATATGAAGGATATCCTGAGGGCATGATATTATTTCTAGAATTGTTATGATGTCTTTCCAGCGGATAGAATCGAAGGCTGCTTGAATATCTATCGAAATTATTATTGAATGAAGATTCTTTGATTCATTCATCTTTAAGACTTCTTGCATTTTTTGAAAAGCATGATCTGTTGATTTATTTGGTGTGAATCCATACTGATTTTCATGCATGATTTTATTCTTATTTAGATGATATAAAAGTCTTGAAAGGATTAGTTTTTCAAGGAGTTTGCCCAACGTGGGAAGAAGGCATATTGGTCTATAAGTAGAGGGTTTGTGGCTGGTTTATTTTTCTTGAGGAGCAAAACAACTTCTGCATTTTTTAATATATTAGGAAATGTTAAGTTATATCAGCAGGCGTTAATGAATGATATAATAATTTGTTGATAATTATAAAAAATAAGTTTTAAGATGATGTTGTCGATACCATCGGGACCTGGTGCTTTCCTGTTATTTAGTCTTTTGATGATATGTTCCAATTCATCGATCTTTGGAGGGATGATAACTGTTGGTGGATTAGGACGACGTGTAGAAGAACTGTTAGATGCTTCTGTATCTGTGTATGATTCGATCTATATTCATCTTGTGGGAATAGTTTTGATAAAATTTCTAACGCAGCTTGGGAAGAGGAAATTGATTCAGAGAAGCTGTACATTGATAATGAAGGAGGAGTGAAAATTTTATTGTGCGCTATTTTGAAGGCGGAGCCATAAATTTTGGAGGTAGAAGTGCAAAATGTTTTCCAACTATTAATTTTTGATATTCTGATATTTCTTTTATAATGCGCTCTTGCTTTTTGGAAAGCTATTTTATAGTGAGTTCACGGAAAGTATTAGAGACATGTTACTACTCCCCAGAATTCTGTAGTAGCTGAAGTTAAACTTAAATTTGAAGAACCGTGGATATGAGATTCTTTACCGCCGAGTTTCCGGGCATGTAGTTTTAAAACGTAATGAGCTGACTAAATCGCAATAGCTTATCGCTATGCAAAAGTCTCTGAGTACTAATAATAAAATAATTAATTTCTCCGTGATCGCACTGGTATAAATTATATATCCAGATATGCGTAGAGATATTAGCTATCCAATTAAACCTCTCCCTTTCCACCAAACCAACCACACGAGAGGACTTTCGGTTTGCTGCATATTTAGATTGCTGCCAAGCCGCACTGACACTATACATTTGCTGCCTTCTCCAAGATTCGAGCCCGGGCCCTTTGGCACGGCAATCAGAGACAGTAACCACTATACAGGTTGGGCGGCAATAAATATAGAGTTACAAAAGATTATTAGAAATCTGTTGAATGTGAAGTTATTTGTAATCTTTAAAAACTGTAACAATAGGGTTCATATTTGTAGCATCATGAACCAAAAATAATGTTTTACTTTCTTACAAATATGTATGATTGATTTTAATAGCTTTTTGTGCATACATTGACAATCGTCCATGCCTTCTCCGGGATTCGAACCCAGGCTCTTCGGTACAGTCAGCAACACTAGCCACAATGCAGGTTGGGTAGCTTACTCAGGTGTAAAAACTAATCATCAGTGCCGTTCATACCTGTGGAAACGGGTTTAAGCAGTAGCCAGTCAGTGAAGATATTGTTGCGCAGGTACGACTGCGCGGGCGACTCTGCGAAATCGTAGACCGAAACTCAGTTCACGTGTTCGTTGTGAGTGGTCGGTTCTTAACCACGTTGGCACCCATTCCATGCCTGAAATGTCTCTTGATGAACCTCTCTAGAGCAAGAAATCTGCTTAGTAACCAGTGGACTGCTTCGTCTGACCAGGCCAGCCTTATCCTCTCAGAGCAAGGAGCTCTGCGGCTGAAGGTCCAGCAGACTTCCTAATTCGATTCCTAGAATGAGTTCATCCAGAACATATTCTCTGACTTCAACAAACGAAAGATAAGTGAAAATGACTCTACTTGAATATGTAGTTTTACTTAATCTTAATTTAAAAGTAAATTGTGCTCAAAGTAGCTCTCAAGTAAATTGTTCTCAAAAATTTTCTTTCAATCGTTGCCTTGATCAAGGATAATCTTATTTTAGCACTTTATAGAGCAAGACGTCCTTTAACTTAATTATTTTGTATTGTAAGAATATATTAAGTTTAAAAATGAGAACAAGATGTTCATTTTTAGTCTGAGAGACTGACTTCAGGAAACGTTAGCGTGTTTTCTCTTAAATGAATCAGCAAATTTGTTAATCTTTTAAAGAATTTTATTTAACATATATGATTTGAAATGGTTCTCAGAAAATTCACTTAAACTGATTGTAAATGCAAGTTTTTATGAAATGTGTGTTAAAACAAAGTATTTTTGTGATACTAATACATGTGTAAGAGTCCAGCTAATAGTAGAAATTAAGTTAAAAATAAAAACTAGTTTGAGAACGCATGAAGTTAAAATTAGGCTTCGTAATTGCCAGAATATATTCAGTTTAAAAATGAGAACGAGATATTCCGTTTTAGTCCAAGAAACAGAGCTAAAACTTTGGAGTGCTTCTAATTAAATGAAGCAAATTCGTTATTCTTTAAATGAATGAAATTTATTGAATGTAAACCATTTAAAATTGTTTACCGGAAATTCGATTAAAGTGATTGTAAATGTAAAAGGTTTTGTGGAACATGTGTTTAAGTATTTTTGCGATGCTAGTAAAAACAGAAATATGGTTGTATGTGTGAAAGAGTTAAAAGTCAAGTTAACAGAATTTAAGTTAAAAATAAAAGCTAGCTTCAGATTGAATGAAATTTAAAGTTAGTTTTTTGTAATTATCAAAATTAATTAAGTTTAAAAATGAGAACGATTTGTTCATCTGAGAGGCTGAGTTTAGGAAACTTTGGAGTGCTTCCAATTAAGTGAAGCAAATTCGTTACTCTTTATTTTATTATAAAAGAATTTTATTGAATGTAAACAATTTAAAATTGTTTTCAGGAAATTCAGTTAAAGTTATTGTAAACCTAAAAGTATTTTTGTAACTGCTTGTAAAACAGGAATGAGTGTGTATGTATGAAAGTCAAGCTAGTAGTAGATTTTACGTAAAAAACGAAAATTACTTTGAGAAAGCCATGACATTTTAAGGTAGGCTTACCAGCGAATGCTAAGTTAATTTTTCACTTAGCGCCTGAGGGCTGAGAATTGAATGTAGGGTGTATTTTTGAGGTGTGGTATGTGAAAATTCTAACATGCAGGTTGTTTGAAGCAGCAACTCTTTATATGAACACATGCTGTTCAGTAGAAAACAGTTTGCTTCAGCAAGACCTCGCAGGGGGGGGGGAGATTTCAAAGTTGGAAAGAAAGTGGTGATTAAACCCATATGATGTCAAATGAAAGTACACTGAAACCTGTTTTTGTGCGGTCTTTGTTTGTGCGATTTTTTTATTTGTGCAATTTTTTGCCCGGTATATAAAAATTTCAGTCAAATTGGAACGTAATTGACGAAGTTACCAATTAAAAAAATAGTAAGTTTGATCGGCCATTTAGTTTGTTTCGACTTGCCATGGCATAGTGGTAAAGGGGGTCGCGGACTGCGATACCGAAGGTCCCGGTTTGGAATCCCGGAGAAGGCATGAGTGTAAAAATTCTGTTCCTTTATAGGAGGTAACGGTACCCACCTATTAGGTGCGTTATTATAATCTTTATTTAATAATTAAAATTTTTATTTTAAATTGTTAAAGTGAGTTTTTTTCCTATGTTGATATTCTTTACCGAACTTGCTACAAATGCCGATAGTTTAGGAATCTTTCTAAGAAAGGAGGCGCTCACGCATGCTAAGTAACTTCTAGATTTTCATCCTTAAAAACCCTACTTATCGCCACAAGTCATGTTTACATCCACCTGTTGCTTTGCCAACTGGCCAACTTTGCCAACAACACTGGGAGAAATTGAATCTATTCATTTTCTCATCCCCTCTACGCGCTTTTGAACAAGATGCGTGTGAAGGTATGAGACAGACCCCGGGTGTAACTTCACCCGTAGTTTGTAAAAAACAATGTATTAATTCATGAGGAATTTGGCAAAGCACAATTTCATGTCTACTTGCACAATTGGCACACAATTGTTATAAATGTTAGGAAATCAAATAACATTCTTATCTGTAATTAAAAATAATAAGAAATGTTACAAAATTTGTATAGGCGTTTGCCCGGAAGTACTATTAATTTCGTTTTGGCATTTTGCGTCGAAAACTTTAAATGTCCGTTTCACTTTTCAAATTGTTGCCACCCAATTTTATCGCCCTGTGTTATATTTAAAGAAATTAAATGATAAAGTATCTGCAGAAATGTATGTAAGTTTCTCGCATTGTGATAAAACGACTGTACCTAGAGCCATCCAATTCTAAATAACGTAATCTTCTCGAATATGGGCATCTGGAAGCCCTAATTTGGAATTTGTTTTATTATCGATTTCATATTTTGTATCACTTTAACGAATTTTTGATTAACAAACTCAACGATTTAAAAACGAGCAGTGGCAACACTATGCGAAAACAATATCTTCAACGCGCGAGACTTTGTATCGGAAATTCTAAAGATATGCTCTTTTTTTAATTATTTAGCGATATTACTGTTAAATTGAATTTTATGGTTTAAGTGCGAAAAACATGTTTAATAAATAAAGGTAACACATGAATCATTAAGAAAACGCCCCTTTGGGCGTAATATAAAATCTTAAAGGTTTCAGTTTTTATTATTTTATTGTTTTAATATATTGTAAATGTTGACTAAAACTGTTCCAATTGCTTGTGTAACTATGTGCTTTTATTTGTATTTAAAGAACTTTTAGCAGTAACTTTTGTCATCAGGTTATCAACACCTGTTAGATTTTATGTGCGGGACAGTTACGCTATATTTCATTTAATCCTCATCAGTAATTATTCGAACCATACACTATTTCGTAATAATCGATCAGTTTCGAAGGGGTTGGACTCCGAGTCCTCCAGTGCTAACACCACTTCTGAGATCTGAATTAATATTCTTCTGAATCTGATCTTCTGAGATCTAAAAATCAATATTTTATTGCATTTAAACTCCAGTGCTAACACAATACAAATTGGATGCAATTTCCTGTGTGTTTATTTTAGTCAAGAAAGTCAGCAGGGTGGCATCTTAAAATATATTGATTCCCAGTGGTGTTTTTTTATTACGGCAAAGCACTCTAGCGCTTTGCCGTAACTCTGGCTAAGGGAAGGGATGCTTTCGAGGAGGACTTTCTAAGGGAAACTGGCTCCGTATACACATTACAGATGGGGAAAACACGCATGCAGCAAGTCCGTTCGCCTAGAATCGAGTCTAGGTCGGAACTCCCAGTATTCAGCGACTTAACCGCTCGGCCACTGATAGACCTTGTTGACCCTCAACAAAAGCATAGTAGGGTGAGATAAATATCAAACAACTCGCAAATTTCTCTTTTGGGAAAATTAAAGAAGAGCAAAGCATTTGAGACTCTTGCATTGACAGTTCGTTTTTAACTTATCTAAAAGAATTATGTAAAAATTATATTATAGAAGGTTATTAAATACCTTCGACAGGCCACGAAGGCCAAAGTAATTGAATCGTACTTTTGAATTGCTTCGTTTGCAGTTTGATGGTGCTACGAATTTTTAAGAGCACATCCAAAAGCAAATTTAACAAACATCATAACTAAATTCAGTCCCATAATGACTAATGGGGTGTGCATCAAATCTTTAAATACACTATTAAGCTTATGAGTAAGTAATTGTGCTAGCACAATCACAAAGAATTACAAGCTATTGTGACAATGGATTCTTTATTAAGAAGAAAGGAATATACCTCAGCTCGAGAAGAACCAAATAAGTTGAAAACTCCAGAAATATTTAAAAGGAATTGAGAATTAAAATGTAATTCAGAATTGCAATTTTACTGTTATCTACAATATGTCTTCAAAAATGTTAACTGCCAAATCTTCGAAACTACAGGAAAAGAAATCGGATGCGGAAACCACATGGCTTTCTTATACAGAATATTAAATTATAAGCAGTTTTTTCTGCATTTCATTTAAACTTACTTCTTCGAGTTATACATTTTTTATAAAAAATATATGTTATTGGAATTTAGCAAATATTCTAGAAAATGCTAATCCATTGGAAAAAATCTTTTCCATGATAAAGTAAATTTTTAAAAACGTCAGAAAAAATAGCAGTTAAAATTAATAACAAAACAAGAAGAATAAATCTTCAATCATATCAATATTTTTAATGTACAGCATTTAGAAACAACTTAGTAAAATACATATGAAAATTAAATAATGTGCAAGAAACTAAAACTGGTAAATTTGAGAACGAACATCCTCAGAATGTTTGACAACTGAAGTCCTCCGGACAATGCAGTATGAATGTCCTCAGGATGTGAAATTGGTGAAGTCGTCAGGACATCCGAGAATCAACATCTTCAGGACATCCTCTCATATCCCAGGACATAGCGACTTAAATAAGACATCCTCAGGATGTTAAATTACGATGTCCTCAGGACATCTGAGAATCAACATACTCAGGACATCCTAATTATGTCCCGGGATATTTCGACTTAAATAGGACATCCTGAGGATGTTTTGTGTTACGGGGGTATATTTCTGATTCAATTAAATCGGTTTTAACTTCGCGGCGAGGCAGAAATACAAAAAAAAAAAAAAAAAAAAAAAAAAAAATTCTTTAGAAACTCAAAGATAGACAAAAACATAAAACGCCAATTCATTTAAAACAAAAAAAAATTTACAATTAAAATTAGAGTTCAGTTTCTACACAAAAACAAGCAATTCGGCCAGCAGGCAGATTTTCGGTGCAGAAAACTAAGTTTCCTTTTGGTCCCACTCGACAAAAAGACAGTGAAGGTGCAGAAAGATTTAATTCTGGTTGCAATTTGATTTAATTCTGGTTTAATTAATCTAATAGGTGCAGAAAGATTCTGCTAAGTTTCAAATGTAAACAAATATGGCTGCTATGTTAATCAAAAATCAGGCGTAGCTGCACTTAAACAATTTTTAAGTTGTTGATGATTCTACAACGATGGCATGCAGAGTACATAAAAGGCATAAAAACCTTAACCGAATGATAAGAACAGCATAACCATTTTCCATGATTAAGTAAATATTCGCGATTTACTATCATATAAGAATAAACGGAGCTCAGGGAGCCGAGTAACAGTGTACAACTACTCGTTTTTGAGTTATGCGAGATACATACATACAAACGAACGTACAGACGCCACGAAAAAAATTCTGATCTGAATCTATTTTGGATCAACTTTATAATTGGTTTGAGGAAAAAAAAGCCCTTTGTGTCTTTACGTAGAGATGTCACGCAAAAACATAGTTAAATTGCATTCGATAGCGGTCAAAATTGATATTTTCGTTGAAATATGATACCCGGAATTTTTTGTACTTCCTTTACTTCGTACAAGGAAGTAACATTCAGTGGCGGTTAGAATATTAAACAAAACATTGCTATATTGATAAATAATAGTAAATGGGAATCAGAGTTCTTTGAAAATTAAACTGAAGCAAATTTTCTATTTCTGTAATATTATTATTGTGAATTATTTAAACCAGCGGTTCTCAACCTTTCGACTAACAAGTACCATGTAAATAAATACTGAAAAACGTAAGTACCACCGCTACATTTTACAATGATTTTTTTCAGTTTCTCAACAGAAATATTAAAAATGAATATATTTTGCCATTTGCACAACCTATTGGCTGTTTGTATTAAATATGCATATATAAAAAATATATTAGGTTAAAAATGGGTTACAATTTTTACTATCAAAATTTAAGTTGTAATACTTTAATTCTAAAATTGAGTGCGAAATTTGGGTCCGTTTAAGGAAGACAAATTTCCTTGTGTCTGGTCTTACTTCACTTAGTTTTAACAGGAAATTAGGATCCACTTTTAATTTTGTTTCGCATTTAATTTTTAAATATAACATGGATGAAAATCATTGTTCACACAAATAGGTTTGTGCAAAAAGGGAATAAAAAATTAATAGCTTTATTTGAATTGCCTTTAAAGTTATTTTTCGATTCAGATAAAAGTTAACCAGTGCATTATTTTTGAAATCTTCAGTTAGAGTTCGATCACAGGAAACTTCTATCAATTTTTCTTTTTCTTCACGAGATTTTTGAATTTAATAGTTTAAAATACTTTTTCTTTGCGTACCATCTATGTTTCTCTTGCGTACCACCGGTTAGAGCACCTGATTTAAACTATTAAAAATTTTGATTAATTAATGAATGCTGCCTTCTTTACTGGCAAATAAGGAAATAAATTAGAACTTATTTTGGTTTTAATAATCTTGATAGCTCAATAAATCTTGAAGTGTAAAATAAAAAAAATGGGAGAAGAAAAAATTTTAGAAGAAAAAAATTAGGTTTGGGAAGAAAAATGAAAAGGAAATTTAAAGTTATTTTCAATGGAAAAGATAAAAGTAAAGTTCTATTTTTGAAAAAAACAAAAGAAAAAAATTGAACTTGCGAAAAAAAATCTTAACTTTTGCAAAATAAATAAATTGTAAATTTAAAAACTCTTCTTACTTCCTTGTACGAAGTAAAAAGGAAGTGAAGGAAAAAAGGAAATTCCGGGTAATCGCGAAAATTTTCAGGCAGCATATTTCAACGAAAATATCCCATTTTGACCTCTTTCAAATGCAATTTAACGATGTATTTCCGTGATATCTGTATGTAAGGACAGAATAAAACACTCCAAAAAAATTATAAAACTGCTTTAAAACCTCCAAAAAAATTATAAAACTGCTTTAAAATGAATTCTGAAGAGAATTTTTCGTGTCGTCTCTACAAACGTATGTACGTATCTCGCATAACTCAAAATCGAGTAGCCTCAGAACGTTGAAATTTTGTATATAGGACTGCTATAACATGTAGATGTTCATCTCATATTTTGGTTGCAATCGGCCTCTCCAAACGTATATAAATATATTTATATATATGTCCACTCTGTTACCCGGCTCATTGATCTCAGTTTCTTTACTCTTATATGTTTGTAAATTGTACATTTTTTGCTTTAAAAATGATTGAATTATGTTGTTCTTATCTTCCGGTTAAGGTTTTTATGCCTTTAGTAAATCTGTATACAATATTTTTAGAATTATCAACAATTTTAAAATTGTTTAAGTGCCGCTAAGCCTAATAATGTTTTTGATGGCGGCTATTGCTCTTGTTTACATTTGAAACAGCAAGATAGCGGATTTGTTGCCAATGTAGAGAAACTTAGCTTCGCAACAACAAAGATAACGCCTTCATTTATTATTGCCAATTAAATCATACTTAATCCATTTTGGAATTTTTTCGAGGAAATAAGTGTTTAAGATTTACTTCGTAATTTTTAATACAGATATTTTGAGTTTTTATGTATGTTTGCCTTGTCGCGAAGTGAAAACTGAATTAATTGAATGAGAAATAGTCAATCGTCTGTGAAAAACTGTTTCTTTTTTGTTTTCTTTGCTTAATTTCTTTTATACATAGTTCTAGCTTTATTGTAGTATTTGAATAGAACATGTGGGAACGATTAGATAATTCTTTAAATGATATAAATTTTGTGCATTCTGAGTTATAATATGAACGAAATATAATACTGTTAAATAAACCTAGCGCCAGAGTGTCGCTATGGTAAACAAAGTGAATTTTAAAGAATGCATTTATTCTATTGTGGTTTATGCGCTGTCGGCGAAGTAGGTTTAATTCAATCTAATAAGTTTAAATGAAATGCAAGAAAAAATGCGCATAATTTAATATTCCGTACAAGGAAGTCATCACGTACAAGGAAGTACACATCAGATTTTTTTTTAAAACAAAAAGCGAAGATAAAAAGTTAAACTTCAAAAATAACTTTAATTTTTGTCATTAAAGTAAAAATGTGAAAAGGAAAAAATATGTAAAATTTTAAAAATGAAAAGAATGTAAGAAATAAGTTTACTTATGAGTTTTAGATAACAAAAACACATTTACTTCGAATAAAACTGTATGTACGAACCGAAACTGCCACGGATATATCACAGATATATTTAGTTAGCACAGGTACAAACATATTACACTACGCTTTCTTCTATATCGCTCTCTTTCACTGTCTGAAGTGGCCCGACAGTTGATTCTTGTCTTTTGAGCTCAGAAACTTGAGCATGCAAACTTGTGGTAAAAAAGGTTTGTTAACCATTCCTTCAAAGACTCCTTTGAGAGGTCAAACTTGTCTGCAGACCACGACCTCTTCCATTAAGGATTTTTTTTCTTTTTTTTTTTTTTTCTTTTTTTTAAATTTTCTCAAGTTTTCAACCTGCTTCCTCTTTGCATAAATAAGACGTTTGTACGCATCGTCTGCAGCTGTCAGTGATGCTACTTTGATATTAGGTTTGTAATTACTAGAAAGTCTTCTTGGTGCTTCAGAAGAGTCAAAACCATTCATCTGAACTCTCCAGGATGTCTGGGTTTGAATCATCAAAGGCCATATTAAAACCCCATTCATTCCCATCCCATGGTTCTGACTGCGAAGCGTCGCGTGTTGCAACGACAGCCGATGGATTTAGACGTTTTGGTATGCGGGGACTGTCTTGTGATATCCAAAGAAATACGATTTTCCAGGAACAGAGTCGTTAGGTAAAGGTACGCCGTCGTCTACAGAGCGGTAGATTTGAGCTGGAGTCGTCCGATGGGAGAATTCTGTTTTGGGACTTTGTCTTCTATTTTCTGATTCACGTATATTGAAAAGCGGAGGTGGAACTATCATTCCGCGAGCTACGTTCCGTCTCTTACCAGATGATGGATCGTGGCTAATTAGCCAATAGGTCTTCATTTCCGCTTTGCCCTGAAAATGAAATTTATTTTAAAGAAAATTTAATTTAAAGATAAAACACAAAGAATGCTACGAGAACTCGGAATGTAACGAACTAATAAATAAAATAGAATAAATTTTACATAAGAATTGAAAAAAAAAAAAAAATCTGAAAGGTTTCGGATTTTAAATTACGTTGAAAGGGGCGTTTTTCTAATATTTTGTGTTACCTTTATTTATCATGTTCTTCGCACTTAAATCATAAAATTCAGTTCAACAGCAATATCGCAAAATAATTTTAAAATGAGCATATCTTTAGAATTTTCGATACACAGTCTCGCGCGTTGAAGATAAAAATGTTCTTTTTGTACAACGATGCCATTGCTCGCTTTGAAACCCTCGAGTTTGTTAATCAAAAATATTTTGTAAAAAAACGTTTTACAAAATATGAAGTCGATAATAAAACAAATTCCAAATTTGGACTTCCACATGCCCATATTCGTTGGAGGATTACGTTATTCAAAATTGGACGGCTCTAGGTAACGTTGTTTATCACAATGCGAGAAATGCATTATTTAATTTCTTTAAGTATAATACAGGGCTCTAATATTTCGTGGCAAGAATTTAAAAAGTGAAACAGCGCTTTTAGTGAATCGACACAAAATGCCGAAAAGAAATTAATAATCCTTCTGTGCAAATTCTTCCTTTGGACTAATAATAAATCAGTTTCTATAATTGACTTGATTATCTTAGAACAGTAGACTGCGGTTCATATTATCGAGGTTAATGATATAATTCGGATGTTGTTATAGAATCGCCCAAGTCCTGCTCGTTAACACAGAAAATACTTCGTTTGTTGTGATCAACAGGTCGGTGACCGTGATCAAAGTGTGGAATATATTTTTTAAATTGAAATAAAATCGCTAAAAATATGAGCAAACAGATTATAAAATTTGTCAAGTGCCAGAAAAATGTCGCTTAGGAAGCGGTCAATCATTTAAGATTGGGCCAAAACAAAAAATCTGAGTTTGATATAGATTTTCAATTTGTTCTGCGATGTTTCTATCTGACTTTTTAAAGTATTTTAATCGGGCACGAGAAAGTTATGATAATGTCTGTTTTCTCGATTTCTGGAAAGCAAAAGAGTAAAATTACGTTTACAGCTAATACAGTAGTCAATTACAATTTCCGACGTAGCTTTCTTTAAAAATATGTTTCGTTCTGCATTGCACTGGAATGTAAACCAATTTAATTAGAATTCTACTAAAAACATCTAACTAAATACAAAATCTGTAACAATACACTTACGCCAAACTAAGATTGCATTTTCTGCCTAATTTTACATTGGCATGTTCTATTCAAGTGAGGAATGCTCTCTGAATATTAAGAGAACGTTTACTGTCACGGGATACGGAATCGGTCAAGTGATTTCAAGAAATATTATGCGCCGTTCATAAATAAACTTTTGCATTAAACTTTGAAAATACGATTAAATACATTATGAACGGTTCCGAAGCAAACTTCTGCATTTCCTAATTAAAATTCTTTGAAACTTCCTGTTTACATGTTTCTTGTTTAATCTAATTAAATTAGCTTATTTTAGTGCTATTTTGAAGCTCATTTTAATGTTAGTAAAATAGGGTGGACAAACATTACTGCATTGCAATTGTAATAATTTATTTTATTAAGAACTTTATTGGAATAGCAGACGATGCTTTATACAGTAAAAACTTAACAGCAAAGTACATTTTCTCAAGGTATACGAATTATGTAGTTAGTTATAAAAATTTCTTCAGAGGTTCATAAAATTTAACGAAAAAACTATCACAGACTTTGGGATGATTCGGCCGATTTCACTACACGAAGTCACGTTTGCACTACGCACAATGACCCACGATATGACTCAGAAAACTCCTACTGAATTAATTTTAGGAAGAAAGTCTATAGACCTTTTTTTACTTCCTTGTACGAAGTAAAAAGGAAGTATTGTAATCGCGAAAAGTTTCAGGCAGCATATTTCAACGAAAATATCCATTTTGACCACTATCGAATGCAATTTAACGATGTTTTTGCGTGACATCTGTTCGTAAGGACAGAATAAAAGACTCTTTTCCTTCAAAAAAATTATAAAACTGCTTTAAAATGAATTCTGAAGAGAATTTTTCGTGGCGTCTCTACAAACGTATGTACGTATCTCGCATAACTCAAAAATGAGTAGCCTCAGAAAGTTGAAATTTTGTATATAGGACTGCTATAACATGTAGATGTGCACCTCGTATTTTGGTTGCAATCGGCCGCACCAAACGTATATAAATATATTTATATATATATATATCCACTCTATTACCTGGCTCAGTGATCTCAGTTTCTTTACTCTTATATGTTTGTAAATTGTACATTTTTTGATTTAAAAATGATTGAATTATGTTGTTTTTATCTTCCGGTTAAGGATTTTATGCCTTTAGTAAATTTGTGTGCAATATTTTTAGAATTATGAGCAATTTTAAAGTTGTTTAATTGCCGGTAAGCCTGTTTTTAATGGCTGCCATTGATGTTTATATTTGAAACGGGAGACTAGTGGATTTGTTGCCAATCTAGAGAAACTTAGTTTCGCAACAACAAAGATAGCGCATTCATTTATTATTGCCAATTAAATCATGCTTAATTCTTTCTGGAATTTTTTCGAGGAAATAAGCGTTTGAGATTTACTTCGTAATTTTTAATATAGATATTTTGAGTTTTTATGTATTTTTGCCTTCTCGCGAAGTGAGAACTGAATTAATTAAATGAGAAATATTCAATCGTCTGTGGAAAACTGTTTTTTTTTGTTTTGTTTGCTTAATTTCTTTTATACATAGTTCTAGCTTTATTATAGTATTTGAATAGAACATGTGGCAACGATTAGATAATTCTTTAAATGATATACATTATGTGCATTCTGAGTTATAATATGAATGAAATATAATTCTGTTAAGTAAACCTAGCGCCAGAGTGTCGCTATGGTAAACAAAGTGAATTTTAAAGAATGCATTTGTTCTATTGTGGTTTATGCGCTGTCGGCGAAGTAGGTTTAATTCAATCTAATAAGTTTAAATAAAATACGTATAATTTAATATTCCGTACAAGGAAGTCATGTGGTGTACACATCAGATTTCTTATATCATAAAAACTTAAAACAATTTTCATTAAAAATTGTAAAATACAAAAAAAAAAAAAAAAAAAAAAAAAAAAAAAACGTAAAATACCAAAATGCAATTAAAAAAACGGTTTGAAAAAACAATTTTTACAATTAAAATTATAGTAGCTAAGCAAAAATAAGCCACCACACATGAAGATAAATTTTTCGTTGCACAAAACTGAAAGTTTACTTTGGTCCCAGCTGGAAGAAAGGCACCCAATTTGGTGTGCAAACTGACTTAACTAACTATTCTACTAAGAGTTTCAAATGTAAACAAATGGTCGCTTTATTAGTTCTCCAAGTTTTAGTTTGTTGATAATTCTACAACAATTGCGTTCAGATTAACTAAAGGCATAAAAACCTTAACTTGAAGTTATTCATTTTTAAAACAAAAAATGCGATACACTATTTTTCGTGCAAAAGTGTGCCTGCTCCCGAGTTTCACATGTCAGATATCAAAAATGAATCCATTAAATCTTCTGATTTCGTAGGAAGTAAGTAAAAGTACAATTATGATAAAAGGGGAAGGGAAGGAAATTTTAAAATTGAGACAGAACGTAGTAAAAAGTAAGTATCGTATTAGCAAAAAATTTCAGGCATCATATTTCAACGCAAATATCCATTTTCACCGCTATCGAATCCAATTTAACGATGTTTCTGCGTGACATCTGTACGTAAGGAGTCTCCCCCCAAAATTTAAAAACTTATTTAAAATGAGTTCTGAAGAGAATTTTTCGTTGCGTCTGTGCGAACGTATGTACGTACGTATCTCGCATAACTCAGAAACGAGTAGCCTCAGAACGTTAAAATTTTGTATATAGGACTGCTATAAAATGTAGATGTGCACCTCGTATTTTGGTTGCAATCGGCTGCACCAAAAGTATATAAATATATGTATATATATATATCCACTCTGTTACTCGGCTCAGTGATCTCGGTTTCTTTATTCTTACATGTTTGTAAATTGTGCATTTTTTGCTTTAAAATATCGCTGTTGTTTTAAAAACAGATGTTCGATTTAAAAAATCGTTGTCGCAAAAACTGTTTTAAAATTTTTTGCTTTAGTAAATCTGTATACAATATTTTTAGAATTATCAACAATTTAAAAGGTGTTTAAGTGTCGCTAAGCCTAATAATTTTTTTCATGGCGGCCATTGCTTGTTTACATTTGAAAGAGCAGAATAGTAGATTTGTTGCCAATCTAGAGAAAGTAAGCTTTGCAATAACGCCTTCTTTTACTATTGCGAATTAAATCATGTTCATTCTGGAAATCATGAAATCATTCATGAAATCATTCTGGAATTTATTCGAGGAAATAAGTGTTTAAGATTTACTTCAGAATTTTCAATACAGGCATCTTGAGTTTTAATGTATTTTTGCCTTGTCGCGAAGTGAGAACTGAATTAATTGAATAAGAAATACTCGATCGTCTGTGAAAAGTTGTTTCTTTTTTGTTGTTGTTCTTTGCTTAATTTCTTTTATACATCGTTTTAGATTTATTATAGTATTTGAATGGGGCAACGATTAGATAATTCTTAAGATGATATAAATTTTGTGTATTCTGAGTTAAAAAATGAAAGAAATGTAACGCTGTTAAGTGAACCTACGGCCAGAGTGTCGCTATGGTAAACAAATATAGTGAATTTTAAAGAGTGCATTTATTCTGTTGTGGTTCACGCGATATCGACAAAGTAGATTTAATTCAATCCAATAATTTTAAATGAAATGCAAGAAAAAATGGGTATAATTTAATATTCTGTACAGGGAAGTCATGTGATGTCACAACAGATATTTTTATTTAATACATTAAGTGTCAAAATTTATCGTTTAATCTTAGAAAATCGTTTCAATATTAGGTATCAAAAATATTGAATCAATTAAAATAATTACTGTGTAATCGACATATTATACATACAACAATTAGAACAAAACAATTAGAAGTTAAAAAAAGCTTTTTGTGTAGTTTTTAACCGTTTATGAGACATATTAGATCTTCCGCGTGATGTTTATTATATCATCTGGCCCACCAGCGGCCGAGCGGTAAAGTCGCTGAACACTGGTAGTTCGGTTCGAGGTTCGAGCCCCGCGAACGGGCTGGCTGCATGGGTGTTTTCGTGGTTTTCCTCATGTGTAACGTGTATACGAGCCAGTTTCCCTTAGAAAGTCCTCCACGAAGGCACCCCCCTTTAGGCAGATAACACACTGCTTTGCCGTAACTAAATACACCACTTATTATATCATCTGTAATATACATTGTATATATACATTGTAACATCCACATATTATACACATTGTAATATCTGTAATAAATTCTCACACACTCTCACACGCTCTCACACACTCTCACACACTCTCACACACTCTCACACTCTCACACACTCTCACACTCTCACACACTCTCTCACACTCTCTCACACTCTCTCACACTCACACACACTCACACACACTCTCACACATTCTCACACACTCTCACACACACCCTCACACACTCTCACACACTCAAACATCACCATCACACACTCAAACATCACCATCACACACTCACACTCACACACACTCACACTCACACACACACACCCTCACACACTCACACCCTCACCCTCACACACACATACTCACACACTCATCCTCACACACACATCCTCACACACACTCACACACACTCACACACTCTCACACGCACTCAATCACACTCACACACTCACAAACACACACTCCCACACACTCCCACACACACCCTCACACACTCTCACACACACACTCACACACACTCACACATACTCACACATACTCACACACTCTCACACTCTCTCACATTCTCACACTCTCATTCTCACACACCCACACACACACCCTCACTCAAACTCTCACACACTCTCACACATTCTCACACACACACCCTCACACACACACAATCTCACACACACTCTCACACTCTCTCGCACACTCACACACTCTCACAAACTCACACACTCTCACAAACTCACACACTCTCACAAACTCACACACACTCGCACACCCTCACACATACACCCTCACACACACACTCTCTCACCCACCCACCCTCACACACACCATCACACACTCTCACACACACACTAACACACACACACTCTCACACACCCTCACACCCTCACACAAACTCTCACACACCCTCACTCACTCTCACACACTCACACACCCTCAAACACACTCACACACACCCTCACACACACACCCTCACTCAAAATCACACACTCTCACACACACTCACTCACACTCACAAACTCTCAGACACCCTCACACACACACCCGCACACACACACCCGCACCCACACTCCCTCACCCACACACCCTCACACACACACCCTCACTCACACACTCACACACTCATAAACTCTCACACACACTCACACACCCTCACACACACAACCTCTCACACACCCTCACACCCTCTCACACACACTCACACACACACTCTCACACTTTCTCACACACTCTCACCCACCCACCCTCACACACACCATCACACACTCTCTCACACACACAGTCACACACACACTCTCACACACCCTCACTCAAACTCTCAGATACACTCACACACTCTCACACACACTCACACACACTCACAGACACTCACACACTCTCAAACACTCTCACACACACCCTCACACACACTCCCTCACCCACACTCCCTCACCCACACACCCTCACCCACACACCCTCACTCACACACCCTCACTCAAAATCACTCACTCACACACACACACACACTCACAACTCACACACACACCCTCACACACACACCCCCTCAGACACACTCCCTCACCCACACTCTCTCACCCACACTCCCTCACCCACACTCCCTCACCCACACACCCTCACTCACACACTCACACAAACTCACACTCTCACACACACTCACACACCCTCACACTCACAACCTCTCACACACACCCTCACACCCTCTCACACACACTCTCACACACACTCACACGCACCCTCACACAACACCCTCACACACACCCACTCACACCCCCACACACTCTCACACACCCTCACACGCACACCCTCACACATACACCCTCACACATACCCTCACACATCCTCACCCACACACCCTTACACACACACACACACCCTCACTCACACACTCACACACTCACACACACTTCAACTCTCGCACACACTCTCACACACTCACACACTCACACACATTTCAACTCTCGCACACACTCTCACACACACACACTCCCTCACCCACACACCCTCACCCACACACTCTCACACAACCTCACACACACACCCTCACTCAAACTCACACACTCTCACACACACACCCTCACACAACACCCTCACACACACTCCCTCACCCACACACCCTCACTCAAACTCTCCGACACACTCACACACTCTCACGCACCCTCACACACACACCCTCACACAAACTCTCACACTCTCACACACCCTTACACACTCAGAAACTCACACACTCTCTCACACCCTCACACATCCTCACACACACATCCTTACACACCTTCACACACCCTCACACACACTCACACACACTCACACTCTCAAACACTCTCACACACACTCCCTCACCCACACTCCCTCACCCACCCACACACTCTCACACACACACCCTCACTCAAAATCACACAATCTCACACACACTCTCAAACACTCTCACACACACACCCCCTCACACACACTCCCTCACCCACACACCCACACACCCACACACCCTCCCTCACCCACACACCCACACACACTCACACACACTCACACACACTCACACACACTCACACACTCTCACACACACTCACACACACTCACACACCCTCACATTCACACCCTCTCACACACCCTCACACACACTCTCACACACATTCACACATACACCCTCACCCACACACCCTCACTCAAACTCTCTGACACACTCACACACTCTCACACACCCTCACACACACACCCTCACTCAAACTCTCACACTCTCACACACCCTCACACACTCAGAAACTCACACACTCTCTCACACCCTCACACATCCTCACACACACATCCTCACACACCCTCTCACACACACTCATACACTCTCACTCTCACACACTTACACACTCTCACACACACTCACACACACTCACACACATTCACACAC
Source organism: Stegodyphus dumicola (assembly GCF_044657685.1). Lineage (NCBI taxonomy): Eukaryota > Metazoa > Arthropoda > Arachnida > Araneae > Eresidae > Stegodyphus > Stegodyphus dumicola. Next base: position 289,925,427 of record NC_140769.1, on the reverse strand, counting down.
TCTCACACACCTCACACACACCCTCACACACCTCACACACACACCCTCACACACCCTCACACACACTCACACATACTCACACACACTCTCACACACACCCTCACACACTCTCCCTCACCCACACTCCCTCACCCACACACCCTCACACACACACCCCCTCACCCACACTCCCTCACCCACACTCCCTCACCCACACACCCTCACCCACACACCCTCACCCACACACTCTCACACAACCTCACACACACACACCCTCACTCAAACTCACACACTCTCACCCTCAACACCCTCACACACACACTCTCACACACACCCTCACACACACACCCTCACACACACACACTCACACACTCACTCACACATACTCACACACTCTCACACTCTCTCACGCTCTCACACACACTCTCACACTCTCTCGCACACTTACACACACTCACACACTCTCACAAACTCACACACACACCCTCACACACACACACACCTTCACATATACACCCTCACACACACCCTCAACACACACTCTCTCACCCACCCACCCTCACACACACCATCACACATTCTCACACACCCTCACACCCTCACACAAACTCTCACACACCCTCACTCACTCTCACACACACACTCACACACACACACTCTCACACACCCTCACTCAAACTCTCACACACACTCACACACTCTCACACACTCTCACACACACTCACACACTCTCACACACACCCTCACACACACTCCCTCACCCACACACCCTCACACTCACACACACTCACACACACTCACACACTCTCACACACACTCACACACTCTCACACACACTCACACACCCTCACACCCTCTCACACACCCTCACACCCTCTCACACACACACCCTCACACATCCTCACACAACACCTTCACACACCCGCTCACACACACTCATACACTCTCACTCTCACACACTCTCACACACACTCACACACACCCTCAAACACACACACCCTCACACACACCCTCAAACACACACACCCTCACACACACTCACACACACACCCTCACACACACACCCTCACACACACCCTCACATGCTCACACACACTCACACACTCTCAAACACACTCACACACACCCTCACACTCTCACACACACACCCTCACACAGACACACACACACTCACACCAACACCCTCACACACATCCTCACCCACACACCCTCACACACTCTCACTCTTACACACACCCTCTCAGACACCCTCACACACTCTCTCACACACACACCCTCACTCAAACTCTCACACACACACCCTCACACAATCCCTCACCCACACACTCTCACACCCTCACTCACACACCCTCACACACACACTCTCACAAACACTCACACACTCTCACACACCCTCACACACTCTCGCACACACCCACACACTCTCAAACACTATCACACACACCCTCACACACACACCCTCACAGACACTCCCTCACCCACACACACACCCTCACAGACACACCTACACCCAAACACTCACTCACACATACTCACACTCTCTCACACTCCCACATACACTCTCACACACACTCACACTCCCACACACACTCACACATTATCACACACTCTCAAACATTCTCACACATCCTCACAGACACACCCTCACACACACTCACACACTCTCACACACACTCTCACACACACTCTCACATACACTCACACACACCCTCACACACACCCTCACACATCCTCACACACTCGCACACTCTCACAAACGCACATCCACACACTTTCACTTTCACACACACTTTCACACACCCTCTCACACCCTCACACACACACACACTCTCACACTCTCTCAAACACACTCACACACCCTCACACACACACAATCTCACACACATTCTCACACACTCACACTCTCACATACTCACACACACCCTCACACACACACCCTCACTCACACACCCTCACAGTCACACACACACACACACACACTTACTCACTCACACATACTCACACACTCTCACACTCTCACCCTCAACACCCTCACACACACACCCTCACACACTCACACACACACACACACCCTCACAGACACACTCACACATTCTCACACACTCTCACACACACACACACACACACACACACAAACTCACACACTCACCCTCACACACAATCTCACACACTCTCACAGTCACCCTCACACACACCCTCACACACTCATACACTCTCACTCTCACACTCTTTCACACCCTCACACACACACCCTCACACACACACAACCTCACAAACACACCCTCACACACTCACACACTCTCACACTCACACACCCTCACACACACACCCTCACACACACAACCTCACACACACACCCTCACACACTCACACACCCTCACACACACCCTCACTCACACACTTTCACACTCCCTCACACACCCTCCCTCACACACATTCACACACTCTCACACACCCTCACACACCTCACACACACACCCTCACACACAAACTCACACACACTCACACTCTCAAACACTCTCTCACACACACATCCTCACACACACCCTCACAGTCACACACACACACCCTCACACCCTCACAGACACACCCTCACACCCTCACCCACACACTCTCACACACACACCCCCACTCAATCTCACAAATTCTCAAACACTCTCACACACACGCACATACACTCAAACACACTCACGTACTCTCACACACAGACACACACTCTCACTCACACCCTCCCACACTCACACACACTCTCACACACACCCTCACACACGCACACACTCACACACACCCTCACACACACTCACATACTCTCAAACACACTCACACCCTCACGCACACTCTCACATGCACCCTCACTCAAACTCTCACACACACTCACAAACTCTCACACACTCCCTCACCCACACACTCTCACACACACACACCCTCACACACACACTCACACACACACTCACACACACACCCACATACACACCCTCACAGACACACCCACACACACACTCCCTCACCCACACACTCTCACACAATCACACACACACCCTCACCCTCACACACTCACACACTCACACACCCTCACACACACCCTCACACACACACACCCTCACACAACCTCACACACCCACTCTCACACACACACCCTCACACACACATCCTCACTCAAACTCTCACACACCCTCACACACACACTCTCAAACACTCTCTCACACCCTCACACACCCTCCTCACATCCTCACACAACACCCTCACACACACACCCTCACTCACACTCACACACACCATCACAGTCACACACACACACTTACTCACACACACCCTCACACACTTTCACACTCCCTCACACACCCTCACACACACACTCTCACTCACACTCACACTCTCAAACACTCTCTCACACACACCCTCACAGTCACACACTCTCACACACTTTCACACTCCCTCACACACCCTCACACACACATTCTCACACACACGTACTCACTCACTCTCACACTCTCACCCTCAACACCCTCACACACACACACACACACACGCTCACACACACACTCAGGCATACTCACACACTCTCACTCACCCTCACACACAATCTCACACACTCTCATACACTCACACACACACCATCACACACTCACACACCCTCACACACACTCCCTCACACACACACCCTCACACCCTCACACACAAACTCTCACACATACACCCTCACACACACACCCTCACTCAAACTCTCGGACACACTCACACACTCTCACACACCCTCACACACCCTCACACATCCTCACACACATATCCTCACACACACTCATACACTCTCACTCTCACACACTTACACACTCTCACACACACACCCACCCTCACACACACCCACACACACCCTCACAAACACATCCTCACACACACACACTCACCCTCACACACACTCACACACTCTCACACACACCCTCACACACACACTCACACACTCCCTCACCCACACACTCTCACACACACACACCCTCAAACACACAACTTCACACACACACACCCTCACACACTCTACACACTCTCACATACACTCACACACACCCTCTCACAGTCACACACACACTCATTCACACATACTCACACTCTCTCACACTCCCACACACACTCTCACACACACTCACACATTCTCACACACACACACACCCTCACAGACACACATCCGCACCCTCACACACACATCCTCACTCAAACTCTCACACACCCTCACACACACTCCCTCACCCACACACCCTCACACACACCCCCTCACACACTCTCACTTACTCTCACACACAGACACACACCCTCACACACACACCCTCACTCAAACTCTCTCACACACTCTCACACACATTCACACACTCTCACACACACCCTCACACACACACACTCACACTCTCACACACCCTCAAATACTCTCAAACACACTCCCTCACACGCTCACACACACTCACATACTCTCAAACACACTCCCTCACACACTCACACACACACACCCTCACACTCACACACACAGTCTCACACTTTATCACACACACTCACACACTCTCACACACCCTCACACGCACACCCTCACACATACACCCTCACACATACCCTCACACACCCTCACCCACACACCCTTACACACTCACACACACCCTCACTCACACACTCTCACACACTCACACACACTTCAACTCTCGCACACACTCTCACACACACACACTCCCTCACCCACACACCCTCACCCACACACTCTCACACAACCTCACACACACACACCCTCACTCACACACCCTCACAGTCACACACACACACACACTTACTCACTCACACATACTCACACACTCTCACACTCTCACCCTCAACACCCTCACACACACACCCTCACACACTCTCTCACACACACACCCTCACAGACACACTCACACATTCTCACACACTCTCACACACACACACACACACACACACACACACAAACTCACACACTCACCCTCACACACAATCTCACACACTCTCACTCAAACTCTCACACACCCTCACACACTCAGAAACTCACACACTCTCTCACACCCTCACACATCCTCACACACATCCTCACACACCCTCAAACACACACACCCTCAAACACACACACCCTCACACACACACACCCTCACACACACTCACACACACCCTCACACACGCTCACACACACTCACACACTCTCACACACACCCTCACACACTCCCACACTCACAGACACACACACACTCACACACACACCCTCACTCAAACTCTCACACTCTCACACACTCTCACACACCCTCACAGACACCCTCACACACACATACTCACCCTCACACACCCTCACACACACCCTCACACACACTCACACACACCCTCACGCTCACACACACTCACACACTCTCACACACTCTCAAACACTATCGCACACACACCCTCACACACACACCCTCACACACACACCCTCACACACTCTCACATACACTCACACACACCCTCTCACAGTCACACAGACACTCACTCACACTCCCACACACCCTCTCACAGTCACAGACACTCACTCACACTCCCACACACACTCTCACACACACTCACATATTCTCACACACACACCCTCACCCACACACCCTCACACACACTCACACATGCACTCACACACACATCCTCACTCAAACTCTCACACAACCTCACACACACACCCTCACACACTCTCACTCTTACACACTCACACACACCCTCACACACACACCCTCACACAAACTCTCACACACCCTCACACACACACCCTCACAGACACTCCCTCACCCACACACTCTCACACACACACACATACACTCAAACACACTCACTTACTCTCACACACAGACACACACTCACACACACACCCTCACACACACACACACACACACCCTCACACACACTCACATACTCTCAAACACACTCTCACACACACCCTCACACACTCACACACACTCTCACACGCACCCTCACTCAAACTCTCACACACACTCACACACACCCTCACACACACACACCCTCACACACACTCACACACTCCCTCACACACACACACTCACCCACACACTCTCACACACACTCACACACACTCACCCTCACACACACACCCTCACAGACACACCCACACACACACTCCCTCACCCACACACTCTCACACTCACACACTCTCACACAATCACACACACACCCTCACAGACACACCCTCATACACACACCCTCACACCCTCACACACACTCATACACCCTCACTCTCACACCCTCACACACACTCACACACACCCTCACACACACATCCTCACTCAAACTCTCACACACCCTCACACACACTCCCTCACCCACACACTCTCACAGACACACATCCACACACTCACACACACACCCTTATTCAAACTCTCACACACACACCCTCACACACACATCCTCACTCAAACTCTCACACACCCTCACACACACTCCCTCACCCACACACCCTCACAGACACTCCCTCACACACACACTCTCACACACACACCCTCACTCAATCTCAGACACTCTCAAACACTCTCTCTCACACACACATACACTCAAACACACTCACATACTCTCACACACAGACACACACCCTCACACACACACCCTCACTCAAACTCTCACACACCCTCACACACACACTCTCACACACCCTCACACACACACCCTCACACACACACTCTCACACACCCTCACACACACACTCTCACACACTCACACTCACTCTCACACACCCTCACACACACTCACATACACTCAAAAACACTCACACACCCTCACACGCCCACACACTCACACACACTCTCAAACACACTCACACCCTCACACACTCACACACACACACACCCTCACTCACACACACACCCTCTCACACTCTCTCACACAATCACACACCCCCTCACACACACACCCTCTCACACTCTCTCACACACTCACACACTCTAGCACACACTCCCTCACACACATTAACACACTTACACACTCTCAAACACTATCACACACACACCCTCACACACCCTCACACATTCTCACATACTCACACACTTTCACACACCCTCACACACACTCATACACTCTCACTCTCACACCCTCACACACACACCCTCACTCTCACACACACCCTCACACACACACCCTCAAACACACACACCCTCCCACACACACTCTCACTTCACCCTCACACACACACACTTTCACACACCCTCTCACACTCTCTCACACCCTCACACACACACATACTCACACACACACTCACACACTCTCTCACACACACTCACACACCCTCACTCACACTCACACTCTCACACACACTCACACTCTCAAACTCTCTCTCACACACACGCCCTCACACACACATCCTCACACACAAACTCACACACACTCACACTCTCTCACACACACCCTCACAGTCACACACACACACACACCCTCACCCTCACACACACACACACTTACTCACTCACACATACTCACACTCTCACCCCCAACACCCTCACACACACACCCTCACAGACACTCCCTCACCCACACACACACCCTCACAGACACACCCTCACCCACACACCCTCACACACTCCCACACACACTCTCACACACACTCACGCATTCTCACACACCCTCACCCACACTCACACTCTCACACACACTCTCACATACACACACCCTCACACATCCACACACTCACACACACAACCTTACTCAAACACTCACACACACATCCTCACTCTCACTCTTACACACCCTCACACACACACTCTCAAACACTCTCACACAACACCCTCACACACCCTCCTCACATGCTCACACACTCTCACATACACTCGCACACTCACACACTCTCACACACCCTCACTCAAACTCTCACACACCCTCACACACTCAGAAACTCACACACTCTGTCACACCCTCACACATCCGCACACACACATCCTCACACACCTTTCACACACACTCATACAATCCCACTCTCACATCCTCAAACACGCACACCCTCACACACAGTCACACACACACTCACACACACCCTCACACTCTCACACACTCTCACACAACCTCACACACACCCTCACACAATACCCTCACACACACACCCTCACACACATCCTCACCCACACACCCTCACACACACTTACTCACTCACACATACTCACACACTCTCACACTCTCACCCTCACACACTCACACACCCTCACACACACACCCTCACACAATTTCACACTCCCTCATACACACACCGTCACTCACACACTTACACACTCTCACCCTCAACACCCTCACACACACACACCCTCACAAACACCCCCCACACACACACATACACTCTCAAACACTATCACACACACACACCCTGACAGACACTCACACACACTCTCACTCTCAAACACTCTCTCACACACACCCTCACAGTCACACACTCTCACACAATCTCACACTCCCTCACACACTTTCACACTCCCTCACACACCCTCCCACACTCACACACACTCTCACACACACCCTCACACACACGCACACACTCACACACACACTCACACACACTCACATACTCTCAAACACACTCACACCCTCACACACACTCTCACATGCACCCTCACTCAAACTCTCACACACACTCACAAACTCTCACACACTCCCTCACCCACACACTCTCACACACACACACCCTCACACACACACCCACATACACACCCTCACAGACACACCCACACACACACTCCCTCACCCACACACTCTCACACAATCACACACACACCCTCACAGACACACCCTCACAGACACACCCTCACAGACACACCCTCACCCTCACACCCTCACACACTCACACACCCTCACACCCTCACACACACACACCCTCACACAACCTCACACACCCACTCTCACACACACACCCTCACACACACATCCTCACTCAAACTCTCACACACCCTCACACACACACTCTCAAACACTCTCTCACACCCTCACACACACCCTCACACACCCTCCTCACATCCTCACACAACACCCTCACACACACACCCTCACTCACACTCACACACACCATCACAGTCACACACACACACTTACTCACACACTCTCACACACACACCCTCACACACTTTCACACTCCCTCACACACCCTCACACACACACTGTCACTCACACACTCTCACACTCTCACCCTCAACACCCTCACACACGCACCCCCCACACACACATACACTCTCAAACACTATCACCCACACACCCTCACACACACACTCACACACACTCTCACACACACTCACACTCTCAAACACTCTCTCACACACACATCCTCACACACACCCTCACAGTCACACACTTTCACACTCCCTCACACACCCTCTCACACACACTCTCACACACACATTCTCACACACTCACACACCCTCACACACAAACTCTCACACATACACCCTCACACACACACCCTCACTCAAACTCTCGGACACACTCACACACTCTCACACACCCTCACTCAAACTCTCCGAAACACTCTCACACACTTACACACTCTCACACACACACCCACCCTCACACACACCCACACACACCCTCACACACACATCCTCACACACACACACTCATCCTCACACACACTCACACACTCTCACACACACCCTCACACACACACTCACACACTCCCTCACCCACACACTCTCACACACACACACCCTCAAACACACAACTTCACACACACACACCCTCACACACTCTACACACTCTCACATACACTCACACACCCTCTCACAGTCACACACACACTCACTCACACATACTCACAAACTCTCACTCTCACACACAGACACACACCCTCACACACACACCCTCACTCAAACTCTCACACACACTCTCTCACCCACACTCCCTCACCCACCCACACACTCTCACACACACACCCTCACTCAAAATCACACAATCTCACACACACTCTCAAACACTCTCACCCACACACCCACACACCCTCACCCACACTCCCTCACCCACACACCCACACACACTCACACACACTCACACACTCTCACACACACTCACACACCCTCACATTCACACCCTCTCACACACCCTCACACACACTCTCACACACATTCACACATACACCCTCACCCACACACCCTCCCTCAAACTCTCTGACACACTCACACACTTTCACACACCCTCACACACACACCCTCACTCAAACTCTCACACTCTCACACACCCTCACACACTCAGAAACTCACACACTCTCTCACACCCTCACACATCCTCACACACACATCCTCACACAACACCTTCACACACCCTCTCACACACACTCATACTCTCACTCTCACACACTTACACACTCTCACACACCCTCACACACCCTCACACACACCCTCACACACCTCACACACACACCCTCACACACCCTCACACACACTCACACACACTCACACATACTCACACACACTCACACTCTCAAACACTCTCACACACACCCTCACACACACTCCCTCACCCACACTCCCTCACCCACACACCCTCACACACACACCCTCACTCAAAATCACACAATATCACACACACTCTCAAACACTTTCACACACACACCCCCTCACCCACACTAGCTCACCCACACTCCCTCACCCACACTCACTCACACACCCTCACCCACACACTCTCACACACAATCACACACTCTCACCCTCAACACCCTCACACACACACACTCACACACTCACTCACACATACTCACACACTCTCACACTCTCTCACGCTCTCACACACACTCTCACACTCTCTCGCACACTTACACACACTCACACACTCTCACAAACTCACACACACACCCTCACACACACACACACCTTCACATATACACCCTCACACACACCCTCAACACACACTCTCTCACCCACCCTCACACACACCATCACACACTCTCACACACCCTCACACAAACTCTCACACACCCTCACTCACTCTCACACACACACTCAGACACACACACTCTCACACACCCTCACTCAAACTCTCACACACACTCACACACTCTCACACACACCCTCACACACACTCTCACACACACTCACACACCCTCACACCCTCACACACACCCCCTCACTCAAACTCTCACACACTCTCACACACCCTCACACACACACCCTCACTCAAACTCTCACACCCTCACTCAAACTCTCACACCCTCACACATCCTCACACAACACCTTCACACACCCCCTCACACACACTCATACACTCTCACTCTAACACACTTTCACACTCTCACACACACTCACACACACCCTCAAACACACACACCCTCACACACACCCTCAAACACACACACCCTCACACACACAAACCCTCACATGCTCACACACACTCACACACTCTCACACACTCTCAAACACACTCACACACACCCTCACACACTCTCACACACACACCCTCACACAGACACACACACACTCACACCAACACCCTCACACACATCCTCACCCACACACCCTCTCAGACACCCTCACACACTCTCTCACACACACACACCCTCACTCAAACTCTCACACACTCCCTCACCCACACACTCTCACACCCTCACTCACACACCCTCACACACACACTCTCACAAACACACACTCTCACACACCCTCACACACTCTCGCACACACCCACACACTCTCAAACACTATCACACACACACCCTCACACACACACACCCTCACAGACACTCCCTCACCCACACACTCACTCACACATACTCACACTCTCTCACACTCCCACATACACTCTCACACACACTCACACTCCCACACACACTCACACTCCCACACACACTCTCAAACATTCTCACACATCCTCACAGACACACCCTCACACACACTCACACACACTCTCACATACACTCACACACACCCTCACACACACCCTCACACATCCTCACACACACTCGCACACTCTCACAAACGCACATCCACACACTTTCACTTTCACACACACTTTCACACACCCTCTCACACACACACACTCTCACACTCTCTCAAACACTCACACTCTCACATACTCACACACACCCTCACACACACACCCTCACTCACACATACTCACACACTCTCACCCTCAACACCCTCACACACACACCCTCACACACTCTCTCACACACACACCCTCACAGACACACTCACACATTCTCACACACTCTCACACACACACACACACACACACAAACTCACACACTCACCCTCACACACAATCTCACACACTCTCACAGTCACCCTCACACACACCCTCACATGCTCACACACTCTCACATACACTCACACACTCTAACACACTCACGTACTCACACACACACTTGCACACTCTCACAGACACACACCCTCTCACACACTCTCACACATACACTCTCACACACACACCCTCACACACCCTCACACACACTCTCACTCAAACTCTCACACACCCTCACACACTCAGAAACTCACACACTCTCTCACACCCTCACACACACTCACACACACCCTCACAGACACCCTCACACAACACCCTCACACACACACCCTCACACACCCTCACACACACATACTCACCCTCACACACCCTCACACACACTCACACACTCTCACACACTCTCAAACACTATCGCACACACACCCTCACACACTCTCACATACACTCACACACACCCTCTCACAGTCACACAGACACTCACTCACACTCCCACACACACTCTCACACACACTCACATATTCTCACACACACACCCTCACCCACACACCCTCACACACACTCACACATGCACTCACACACACATCCTCACTCAAACTCTCACACAACCTCACACACACACCCTCACACACTCTCACTCTTACACACTCACACACACCCTCACAGACACTCCCTCACCCACACACTCTCACACACACACACATACACTCAAACACACTCACTTACTCTCACACACAGACACACACTCACACACACACCCTCACACACACTCACATACTCTCAAACACACTCTCACACACACCCTCACACACTCTCACACGCACCCTCACTCAAACTCTCACACACACTCACACACTCTCACTCTTACACACTCACACACACCCTCACACACACTCCCTCACCCACACACTCACACACACTCTCACACACACACTAACACACTCTCACACACACACCCTCACAGACACACCCACACACACACTCCCTCACCCACACACTCTCACACTCACACACCCTCACACAATCACACACACACTCTCACACATCCTCACTCAAACTCTCACACACCCTCACACACACTCCCTCACCCACACACACTCACACACACCCCCTCACACACTCTCACAGACACACATCCACACCCTCACACACACATCCTCACTCAAACTCTCACACTCCCTCACCCACACACCCTCACAGACACTCCCTCACACACACACTCTCACACACACACCCTCACTCAATCTCACACACTCTCAAACACTCTCTCTCACACAACACCCTCACACACACTCCCTCACCCACACACCCTCACTCAAACTCTCCGACACACTCACACACTCTCACACACACACTCACACACACTCACACACTCTCACACACATTCACACATACACCCTCACCCACACACCCTCACTCAAACTCTCTGACACACTCACACACTCTCACACACTCTCACACACATCCTCACACACACATCCTCACACAACACCTTCACACACCCTCATACACTCTCACTCTCACACACTTACACACTCTCACACACACTCACACACTCTCACACACCCTCACCCACACTCCCTCACCCACACACCCTCACTCAAACTCACACACACACCCTCACACACACACACTCACACACTCACTCACACATACTCACACACTCTCACACTCTCTCACGCTCTCACACACACTCTCACACTCTCTCGCACACTTACACACACTCACACACTCTCACAAACTCACACACACACCCTCACACACACACACCTTCACATATACACCCCAACACACACTCTCTCACCCACCCACCCTCACACACACCATCACACACTCTCTCACACCCTCACACAAACTCTCACACACCCTCACTCACTCTCACACACACACTCTCACACACTCTCACACACTCTCTCACACACTCTCACACACACCCTCACACACACTCCCTCACCCACACACCCTCTCACACACCCCCTCACTCAAACTCTCACACCCTCACTCAAACTCTTACACTCTCACACACCCTCACACATCCTCACACAACACCTTCACACACCCCCTCACACACACTCATACACTCTCACTCTCACACACTTTCACACTCTCACACACACTCACACACACCCTCAAACACACACACCCTCACACACACTCACACACACTCACACACACTCACACACACCCTCACACACTCTCACACACACACCCTCACACCAACACCCTCACACACATCCTCACCCACACACCCTCACACACTCTCACTCTTACACACACCCTCTCAGACACCCTCACACACTCTCTCACACACACACACCCACACACTCTCACACACACACCCTCACACACTCCCTCACCCACACACTCTCACACCCTCACTCACAAACTCTCACACACTCTCGCACACCCTCACACACTCTCGCACACACCCACACACTCTCAAACACCATCACACACACACCCTCACAGACACTCCCTCACCCACACACACACCCTCACAGACACACCTTCACCCACACACTCACTCACACATTCTCAAACATTCTCACACATCCTCACAGACACACCCTCACACACACTCTCACATACACTCACACACACCCTCACACACACCCTCACACATCCTCACACACACTCGCACACTCTCACAAACGCACATCCACACACTTTCACTTTCACACACACTTTCACACACCCTCACACACCCTCACACACACACAATCTCACATACTCACACACACACCCTCACACACTCTCACACTCTCACCCTCAACACCCTCACACACACACCCTCACACACTCTCACACACACACACCCTCACAGACACACTCACACATTCTCACACACTCTCTCACACACACACAAACTCACCCACAGACCCACCCTCACACACTCCAACACTCACCCTAACTCAAACTCACACACACACCCTCACATGCTCACACACTCTCACATACACTCACACACTCTAACACACTCACGTACACACTTGCACACTCTCACACACTCTCACACATACACCCTCACACACACACCCTCACTCAAACTCTCCGACACACTTACACACTCTCACACACCCTCACACACACTCTCACTCAAACTCTCACACACCCTCACACACTCAGAAACTCACACACTCTCTCACACCCTCACACATCCTCACACACATCCTCACACACCCTCAAACACACACACACACCCTCACACACTCTCACACACACCCTCACACACACACACCCTCACACACGCTCACACACACTCACTCACAGACACACACACACTCACACACACAACCTTACTCAAACACACACACACACATCCTCACTCTCACTCTTACACACCCTCACACACACACTCTCAAACACTCTCACGCAACACCCTCACACACACACCCTCATGCAACACTCTCACAGTCACCCTCACACACACCCTCACATGCTCACACACTCTCACATACACACACCCTCACACACACACTCACACACACACTCACACACACACCCACATACACACCCTCACCCACACACTATCACACAATCACACACACACCCTCACAGACACACCCTCACCCTCACACCCTCACACACTCATACACCCTCACACACACCCTCACACACCCTCCTCACATCCTCACACAACACCCTCACACACACACCCTCACTCACACCATCAGAGTCACACACTTTCACACTCCCTCACACACACTCTCACCCTCAACACCCTCACACACACACACCCCCCCACACACACACACTCACACACACTCTCAAACACACTCACACTCTCAAACACTCTCTCACACACACATCCTCACACACACCCTCACAGTCACACACTCTCACACACTTTCACACTCCCTCACACACATACTCTCACACACACATTCTCACACACACGTACTCACTCACTCTCACACTCTCACCCTCAACACCCTCACACACACACACTCAGGCATACTCACACACTCTCACTCACCCTCACACACACACCATCACACACTCACACACCCTCACACACACTCCCTCACACACACACCCTCACACCCTCACACACAAACTCTCACACATACACCCTCACACACTCGGACACACTCACACACTCTCACACACCCTCACTCAAACTCTCCGAAACACTCTCACACACCCTCACACATCCTCACACACACACCCTCACACACACACTCACCCTCACACACACTCACACACTCTCACACACACCCTCACACACACACTCACACACTCCCTCACCCACACACTCTCACACACACACACCCTCACACACTCTACACACTCTCACATACACTCACACACACCCTCTCACAGTCACACACACACTCACTCACACTCCCACACACACACACACACCCTCACAGACACACATCCGCACCCTCACACACACATCCTCACCCACACACCCTCACACACTCTCACACACTCTCACACACACTCACACACTCTCACACACATATCCTCACACACACACCCTCACTCACACACCCTCACACACACTCACACACAATCACACGCACCCTCACAGACACACCCTCACCCACACACTCTCACACACACACCCTCACCCACACACTCTCACATACACTCACACACATCCTCACACACACTCATACACTCTCACTCTCACACCCTCACACTCACACATCCTCTCACACACACTCACACACACCCACCCTCACACACGCACACCCTTACTCAAACTCTCACACACACATCCTCACTCAAACTCTCACACACGCTCCCTCTCCCACACACCCTCACACTCTCAATCTTACACACCCTCACACACACACACCCTCACACACACATTCTCACACACACATACTCACTCACACATACTCTCACACTCACACCCTCACACACACACTCTCACAGTCTCACACACTTTCACACTTTCACACTCTCACACACACTCACACACCCTCACACACACTCCCTCACCCACACACCCTCACACACACACTCACACACACGCACACACGCACACCCTCACACACACGCACACCCTCACACACACATCCTCACACACACACACTCACCTTCACACACACTCACACACACACCCTCTCTCACACTCCCACACACACTCTCTCACACTCCCACACACACTCACTCACACATACTCACACACTCTCACACACACACACCCACACACACCCTCACACACTCTCACACACACTCTCACTCACACATACTCACACTCTCTCACACTCTCACACACACCCTCACACTCACAGACACACACACACTCACACACTCACACACACTCTCACACACACTCACACACACTCTCACACACTCCCTCACCCACACACTCTCACACACCCTCACACACCCTCACACACAACCTCACCCACAGACCCACCTCACACAATCCAACACTCACACTCACACACACTCACACACTCACCCTCACACTCACACACAATCTCACACACTCTCACAGTCACCCTCACACACAACCTCACATGCTCACTCTCACACACACTCACACAAATACATACACTCACACACACTCTCTCACACACACACCCTCACACACACTCCCTCACCCACACACACTCTCACATACACTCACACACTAACACACACTCGCACAGACACACACCCTCACACACACTCTCACACACACACCCTCACACACAAACTAACACACTCTCACACACACACCCACACACACACTCCCTCTCCCACACACCCGCACACACCCTCTCACACTCTCTCTCACACTCTCACACACACATCCTCACACACACACACACCCTCACACACTCTCACCCACATACACTCACACACACCCTCACACCCTCACACACACATCCTCACACACACTCATACACTCTCACTCTCACACCCTCACACACACCCTCACACACTCTCTCACACACACACTCTCACAGACACACATCCTCTCACACACACTCACACACACCCACCCTCACACATGCACACCCTTACTGAAACTCTCACACACACTCCCTCACCCACACACCCTCACACTCTCAATCTGACACACCCTCACACACACACCCCCTCACCCACACTCCCTCACCACATTCCATCACCCACACACACACCCTCACACACACATTCTCACACACACTCTCAAGTCTCACACACTTTCACACTTTCACACTCTCTCACACTCTCACACACACTCACACACCCTCACACACACTCCCTCACCCACACACCCTCACACACAATCTCTCACACACGCACCCTCACACACTCACACACACGCACACACGCACACCCTCACACACACACACTCACCTTCACACACACTCACACACACACCCTCACACACACACCCTCACTCACACATACTCACACTCTCTCACACTCCCACACACACTCACTCACACATACTCACACATACTCACACACTCTCACACACACAGACCCTCACACACACACTCTCAAACACACACCCTCACACACTCTCACACACACTCTCACTCACACATACTCACACTCTCTCACACTCCCACACACACTCACTCACACATACTCACACTCTCTCACACTCCCACACAAACTCTCACACACACTCACACACACTCTCACATACCCTCACACATCCTCACACACACTCGCACACTCTCACAGACACACATCCGCACCCTCACACACACCCCCTCACACACTCTCACACACTCTCAAACACTCACACACACACACACACATACACTCAAGCACACTCACGTACTCTAACACACAGTCACACACTCTCACACACACCCTCACACACTCACACACACACACCCTCACACTCACAGACACACACACACTCACACCCTCACACACACTCTCACACACACTCACAAACTCTCACACACTCCCTCACCCACACACTCTCACACACACACCCTCACACACACTCACACACAACCTCACCCACAGACCCACCCTCACACAATCCAACACTCACACTCACACTCACACTCACCCTCACACACAACCTCACATGCTCACTCTCACACACACTCACACAAATACACACACTCACACACACTCTCTCACACACACACCCTCACACACACTCCCTCACCCACACACACTCTCACATACACTCACACACACCCTCACACACAAACTAACACACTCTCACACACACTCACACACTCTCAAACACTCTCACAGACACACCCACACACACACTCCCTCTCCCACACACCCGCACACACCCTCTCACACTCTCTCACACTCTCTCTCACACCCTCACACACACACTCTCACACACACATCCTCACACACACACACACCCTCACACACACTCACACATTCTCACACACTCTCACCCACACACCCTCACCCACACACTCACACATACACTCACACACACCCTCACACCCTCACACACACATCCTCACACACACTCATACACTCTCACTCTCACACCCTCACACACACCCTCACACACTCTCTCACACACACACTCTCACAGACACACATCCTCTCACACACACTCACACACACCCACCCTCACACATGCACACCCTTACTGAAACTCTCACACACACTCCCTCACCCACACTCCCTCACCCACACACCCTCACACTCTCAATCTTACACACCCTCACACACACACACTCTCACACACTCTCAAACACTCTCACACAACACCCTCACACACACACCCCCTCACCACATTCCATCACCCACACACACACTCACACACCCTCCCACACACACCCTCACACACTCAACTCACACACTCTCTCACACTCTCACACCCTCACACACACACCCTCACACCCTCAAACACTCTCACACACTCTCACACACACACCCTCTCACACACACACCCTCTCACACACACACCCTCTCACACACACACCCTCTCACACACACTCACACACACTCTCACACTTCTTACCTTAGATGTCTGATGTTGGACCTTAGACGTCTGACGTTGGACCTTAGACTTCTGACCTTAGACTTCTTTAGACGTCTGACG
Source organism: Stegodyphus dumicola (assembly GCF_044657685.1). Lineage (NCBI taxonomy): Eukaryota > Metazoa > Arthropoda > Arachnida > Araneae > Eresidae > Stegodyphus > Stegodyphus dumicola. The sequence continues at coordinate 289,905,266 of NC_140769.1, read as the reverse complement.
TTGGACCTTAGAGACTTTGAACTTAGACATTTAAAGGTAAGAGATCTAAGGTCAAATGTCCAAGGTAAGAATAAGTTTTGTGGTGTAAGTTTACTTATTATTGAAATCGAAGAAAAAGAAATGCTTCTCACTGCAATCTGGAAAGTGTGAAAAGGTGTCTCAAATAAAAGGTTTAAGTAAAAACGCATAAAAACCCGGAGAAAATGGACAGTAAACTGACCTCATATTGCACGGCATTTTACTGTTTTTGTCCTCCAGGTATTGATTTTATTTTTAAAGACCATTGCTTATCAAATTTGTTTCCTTAGTGATCTCTTACCTTTAAATGTCTATCACGCACAAATATTTTGTCTATGGTGTTGAATAACATTTACAATGAAAAGTTATTTTATTAAATTATTTTATATCTACAAAATATTTAAGCTTTATTTTATAGTGCTTTATATAATCATTTTTACTATTTACAGTTGCTGGCTTTAAATTATATAACTTATTTTTTATAAGAAATCTAAATTTTATAGCTTAAATAGTATATAATTTTAAATTTTCTGTAAGAATATACTTATGAAATGCAATGTGTTAATTGCAAGTGTCGTAAGAACAGCGCATTTACCGTTTGCACGATAATGTAATAAAGATTGTTCAAACAACTTAAAATTGTATTGAATTTTGAAAGAATAGAAGTTACCAATAATTCTTCCAAACAAAACATCGCATTTACAAAAATGCAAAAAAAAAAAAATTTACTTTCTGAAACACGTTTCTCTACTCTCAACTGGTGGTACGCAAGAGCAAAATAGGTGGTACACAAAGAAACAAAGGACTTTTAAGTATAAATTAAAAAATCTCGTGACAAAAAAGAACACTTGATATATATATTTCCTAACTGAAGATTTCATAAATAACACTTGTTAATATTTGGCTCAAACGAAAAAATAACTTAAAGGCATTTCAAATAAAGCTATTAAATTTTATTACTTTTTTTACACAATCTATTTGCGTGAACAAAATTTTGAAAAATAAATATAAAATAAAATTAAAAGTAGATCCTCATTTGCGATTAAAACTAAGTGAAATAATAAGGAAACTGATCTCTACTAAACAGGCCCAAATTTCGCACTAAATTTTAGAATTAAAGTATGATAATTTAAATTTTGATAATAAAAATGGTAACCAATTTTTAATCTAATATTTTTAGGTGTGTATATTTAATACAAATAACCAATATGCTGCACAAATGGCAATATATATATTTTATAAACTGAAAAATAACCATTGTTATTTTTTAAAGTTGTTTAATTGCCGCTAAGCCTTTTTTAATGGCGGCCATTGATGTTTACATTTGAAACGGGAGACTAGTGGATTTGTTGCCAATCTAGAGAGACTAAGCTTCGCAACAACAAAGATAACGCCTTCATTTATTATTGCGAATTAAATCATGCTTAATCCTTTCTGGAGTTTCTTCGAGGAAATAAGTGTTCAAGATTTACTTCGTAATTTTTAATATAGATATTCTGAATTTTTATGTATTTTTGCCTTCTCGCAAAGTGAGAACCGAATTAATTAAATGAGAAATACTCAATCGTCTGTGAAAAGCTGTTTCTTTTTTGTTTTGTTTGCTTAATTTCTTTTATACATAAGTCTAGCTTTATTATAGTATTTGAATAGAACATGTGGCAACGATTAGATAATTCTTTAAATGATATACATTATGTGCATTCTGAGTTATAATATGAATGAAATATAATTCTGTTAAGTAAACCTAGCGCCAGAGTGTCGCTATGGTAAACAAAGTGAGTTTTAAAGAATGCATTTATTCTATTGTGGTTTATGCGCTGTCCGCGAAGTAGGTTTAATTCAATCTAATAAGCTTAAATAAAAGTCAAGAAAAATGCGTATAATTTAATATTCCGTACAAGGAAGTCATGTGGTGTACACATCAGATTTTTTTTTAAAGTAGACGTAGACCTTTTTCAGGACCCAGAAAAGAATTGTAAAAACTTTGGTGACGATAGCTATAGTAGTGACTCAGATATCAGCAGATTTTCTTATATATATATATGCTATAACCACATATAATAAAAATTGGCCATCGTATTGACACCTACTAGGAAAGGTATAAATATCATTACGTGGATTGCTGTAGGGAAGGCATAAATGTCATATATGGGACATGGGGGCACTTTTAAAATACTGTTCGTCTTAAAAAAATTGCCGTAGAGTAAGAAAAGGTAAGAGACATTTGAATCTATCCCGGTGAGTATTCTCTATCGAAACCTGGACAAAGCCGGAGAAGTTTATACTGTCGTATGTAAGTTCCCCAAGACTTAAACCAACAAGAGACTCTTTACAGGCATTTAGCCACATTATTTTAGCCAGGCTGGCTTAATTTACATTGTGTTCAGATCAAGAGCAGCACAATTCTAACGTATTTTTATAAATTGCTAATAAAATACTACACTTAGTAAAGAGTGGTTTCTTATTTGTAGAAAATAATTTTGAGACATTTTTTAAAGAATTTGAATAGCACTTTATTCGTGCATTAAAGGATAAATTTTAATTCCTTCAAGGCTAATAATATTTAAATTTTCTTTCTTAGCTTTGGAAGACTTTGTAGTTGGGCACATATTTTCAACATTTCTAAATTCTTACACTATAAATCTCGCAGGGTGGGATTTGGAGGGTGACAGCCATGGAGGTAGGAAAGGGAGGAGGGGCCATTCCGCGCTAGAAGTGAAGCACTGCTTTGAAGCTTGGGTCACCAGACGGGGTGTTCTTTGTTTACATTCAGAAGCTCGTTTGACAAGATTCTGATAGTATTTCGACACACGACAGTTCCATAGAAATCGAAAAAGGGACACTCTCGCATGAAAGAAACATTCATAGTGTGATGGATAATAGCAATTTGTATAGTTTACTGACATTTACGCAAAAATCACATCTTGGTTATTTTTCGATAACTAACAACAGCGATTTTGATTATGAATTTGTTTTATAAAATTCTAAGCAGTTGCACTACAAAAATATAGATTTTAAGAAAATTGCTAAAAGAGATCTGCCAAAATTTATTTTCTAGAAGATTTGAAAAGTTTGAAACTTGATGACTAAATGTAAATATAAAATTATGTATGTTAAAATATTTGTAATAAGGCACATAGGTCAGATTAAGTTTTTATTAAATAGAGTAACACATGCAAGGGCTATCTGCCTAAAGAGAGAGATGCCATCGTGGAGGAATTTTGAAGAAAAACTGACCTCTGAGTGGGTATTAAAAATAATACTTATAATTTTCATTCAAATTATATTCATATGTATTTTTTATGTAAAACTTTCGGGTGTATGCTAAATTAGTGTAAATTACTTTACACGAAAAATATAGTGAATGCACAGAAATTAAAGATTTGCACATGCCGGAAATGATAAATAGGAAATATGTATGGGTATTTATGCATGTGCTTGCAAAAAGCATGTATCTGCCTTTGACAAAATACTTAAATATTCATTTAATTATTTATAAATGTATTTGAAATGAAGAATTTATTCACTTATAAACAACTGTGAAAGTACTGTGAAGAAATTTAATGATTAAATGTATCTAATTTATAATGATTATAAATGTTATCTAAATATATAATAACCTTAATATTGAATTGTAAACATAAATTGAAATCCTGTTGACAAATACGTTATAAAACTATTTAAGCAAGAATTGTTCGTATTGGAAAGCAATCTGTTAAAAGGTATTGTAAAGCAAATGCTATGAGATGCGCACTTAAGAACGTAATAAAGAGTTTTGGAATATGTATTGTTGAAAGAAAGGGTAAAAAAAAAAAAAAAAAAAAAAAAAAAAAAAAAAAAAAAAAATCTGATAAGTATAATTAAAAGAATTATTCCCTTTACATTTTATAATAACTCAGTTACAAGTTTTAAATAATACTTAAAAAAAACACTTATTTTATTCCCTTTCAGAAATGTTCAGAGAAAGTCAAATACTATTTAATACCTATTTAATTTTCGCTAATTCCTAATAATTCTCTAATTTAAAATGAACCGAATAGAGCATTAATTATAAAATGACTTACATTTTTCGATTTAAAAGAAGCCAAAAAATAATGTCATATTTAAGAAAGTATTTTAAGAAGAAGCTCTATAAATAATGCATAATTTTAATATTAATAATACAATAAACTTTGATCTTAATTTTTGTACCTTAACCGTTTAAAATCGAATTACCTTAATTTTTTTTAATGTAATTAACGAAAACTTGTGAAAATATTTCATTCAAATTAAACCATTCTGAGAAAACTGTCCTGTGAAAAGTATAGCATTTAATTCCGTTCAGAATGAAATGTTGTTTAAAAATATGTTGTTTTCACATACTTAGGACTCTGAAGTGTTGTAGAAAAAGAAAATATATACATTTATATGTATATTTGCGACGTAATTACAAAATATTTACACCCGAACGCGTCAAATCCCATAGAACTCAATGGTAAATGACCCAATGTTTTGGTCACCACGTAGGGATCGCCGGTGCTTCAGAGCAGGGTACGGAGAAACTTGTTTAGGGCGACTCCATCTTACTTCCTACCTCCATGGTGACAGCAGTTTTCGCTCCGTTTCGTGTCAAACAACGCAAATTTACTGTCTTGGTAGCAGAACATGTTTCCCACTTGCAATAATAACCTTGGGGAAGGGAGTGAATTGAAGGAGCAGGACGACCTCCTGTCTTGTCATTGTCCACCCAGACTGACCAAACAAGTTTGCTAAGCCAAAGAACGTTCTTTGGCTAAGCGCCATTTCAAGCGAGGACAGTCGTAACAATGGATACAGCTCCTTTGCCAAAAGTAAGTTCGCTTTTAAAATATATATACAATTATTTCTTAATATAAATATCTTAATTATTATAAATTATAGTTAGTTTATGTGTCAAAATTTAAGTATGTAATAAAAAGTAGTTTTAGTTTGCTCTTTTTTTTTAGGTGTCTGTAAATTTGCTTTAAGAGTGTAATGCTGTAACGTAGTTTTATTTATTACGTAATGCTAACACAATGAAAGCTGTACGTATGGATGGTACTTTTTGTAAATAATTCTTAACATTATTTTTATTTTTGAACAATTTACACAAAGCTATCGAATTTAATTATTTAAATTTAGTTTTGCATGCATTCCTATTTTAAATAGGAAGAACAGCGGTGGAAAAAAAAAAATGCATACTAAAGTTTTGATTTTTTTTAATAACACAAGTGTGTAAATTATTTGGTAGTATTGGAAGAAATAAAAACCGTATACTTTACTGAATTTCCTATTAAAGTCATATCGTTTTCAGCTTCTAGTAGTTTTTAATAGATTTTTAACTTTCATTTTTTATAAATTCTGCTTATAGTTTGTGACAATAAAATTCACTTACTGTTGCAAAGCTGAATTTTTCCAAAATATAAATACTAGCACTACCTGGGTCATATCAACATTCTAAAACTTATATTTTTGCAAATATGTTGTTATTCTCGAGAGTGTAGGTGTAGCTAAGGCCTCTTGAACATTCAGAAGTCCGGGAGGCCAATAAAGCTGCTAAGACGGCTTTCCGTTTACGATTTTAAAAAAATCTTGCATTCTTTAAAAAAGACTGAAAGCTTCAGATTTTAAATTACGTCCAAAGGGGCGTTTTTTTAACATTTTGTGTGTTACCTTTATTTATAAAATATCATGTTCTTCGCAGTTAAACCATAAAAACATTCAACAGCAATATCGCAAAATAATTTTAAAATGAACATATCTTTAGAATTTCCAATACTCTCGCGAGCTGGAGATTTTTTTTTTTTTTTTTTTTTTTTTTTACTCGTACAGTCTTGCCATTGCTCGCTTTGAAATCGTTTACTTTGTTAATCAAAAATTCGTTGAAGTATTAGAAAATATTAAATAATAAAGCAAATAATAAAACCAATTTCAAATTCCAATTAGGGCTTCCACATGCCCATATTCTATGGAAGATTACCTTATTCAAATTTTGTTGGCTCTAGGTACCGTTGTTTTATTGCAATACGAGAAACATACATACATTCATGCAGATTCTTCATTATTTAATTTCTTTAAATATAATGTTTGGTGGCAGCAATTTGAAATGAAACATATCGGGAATATGCAAAATGCAAAATATATGCAAAATGCCAAAACGAAATTAACAGTCCTTCTGGGAGAATTGTCCCTTTGGACTAAAAAAAAAAACCTTGTCCATTCTGCATAGGTTCCATATTCCTAATACTTGTGCCACAGCAAATTGTCAAATTTATCTGCCCCTTGTCTTTCTTTTAAATTGTAGCACAATAAAATACTTTTTTTTTCAGGAGGCATTACATGATAGTTCAAAATTATCAGATTTTTATAACTGCAAGAAGTTCCCGAAGATGCTGTTAATGTCCTAAAAGGTAATTTTATTTTCTACTCTGTTTTAAATTAAAAACTATACCTAGTCCGGATTTTTGAAAATTCCAGATATTCAGTTGACTTTATATGCTATATACATGTATTTATTTTATGCTAAATATGTATTTACTGACAAATATACGTATATGCCAATATATAATATGTACATCAAATGTTTATTTCTTTTAATGCAAATAAGAAAATTAAAAAAACAGTATTTATTTTTAAAAAATGTAAGGCATGTTTTTTTCAGACTTAATTAAATAGTAAAATTCGTACATGTCTAAACATTTTTATTTCAACTGAAACAAAACGACTTTTTTATATGTAAGCCATAAAACCTAAATGTTTGATGCATTTTTATTTTATAATATGAAAATTAAGCAATATTGCCTTATATTTGTGGCAGCGCCTATCATATTTAAAAAATTAACTTATTTTATTAACAGATAATAGAATGCACAATTAAAAAACAGCTTCCCCTCCCTTCTATTGCGGGAGAAAACCTAATTCGACGGGTTATTTTTATTTATTTATTTCCCCTTCTAAGAAAACTTGTCAGGCATACTTTCAAAATTGTCGAAATATATACTAATTTAAACATGATAATTCTGAAATGATTCATAGATAAATTCATATACATCAAACTCAATAGTTAGAAAGTTAAACTAATGACATTTACTTATTACTTTTCAAGATTATTGCCTTTTCATTTCAATTAGTTATTATATCTTCTCCTAGTGATATTAAAATGAGTGAGAGGATCTGATGAAGTAATGTTCAAAATAATATAATTGTTTACATTAGCAAAAGCTATTGTTGTATCAAACAAGTCTTATAAACCTTTTCGGTACTTTTCCGTTATGCCGGCGCAAGCGATAAAGTCGCCAATAATGGTACAACCGATTCCAAACGGAATATTCTCGCTGGTAACCTTTTACGCCTCATTTTAGAAACAAGTCGCAGCTTTTTCTTATCAGATTGATTGTTTCTTTCAATACTGGCATATTACATAGGATTTTTATCAGATAGTACAGTTTTATGTCCAAGGCCATTTTCGGTAATTAAGTCAATTAGGATGCAATCACAGCGCTTACCCGAAGCCGAAAATATAGAAAAGGTAAAGTCAAGGCTTAAATTCATCCATTCTAATGAGAATGCATTAGCGAAGTAAAGCACTGCCGGCGAATTCAGTCATGCAATCTGCCTTAAAAAGTTGATGAGGACAATAAATATCATAAAATCACTTAGCAAAATACTAAAAGAGAAGTAAAACAGTACTTACAACCCTAATTAAAGCAAATATATTCAATTTAATCGCACATAAGCTCCAAACAGGTAAGGCTGCAACTGATCAGCAATTATGTTCAGAGAGCCCTCATTTTTCATGGTCTGTTCTATCAATTAAGGGTCTCAGAGCCGTCCCTAAGAACGTCCCCCAAAGCATAATACTCGCTACTACCACCCGCCTGTGTATGACCTGCTGTACAGGGAAGGGGGCAGCGAATGCACGCCTGGAAGACGGCATATCCTGACTAGAGCATCGACATGATAAATGAGAAATCGTGACAGGCAGCTGTCTTCCACTTATCCATTGTCTAATCTTGTTATTCCCGGTCCTATTGTAAGCGTAGTTGGCAATGACGCTTAATCAACAGACGAGTGGGACGTCTGTTGCGCCGTCCAGTAATATCCGCTGAACTGTGTCTTCCGACACACATGTACTTGAAATTATGTGGTATTAAAGTGTAAGCTGAGCCACTGCCTGGCGTCGAAAGCGAGAAAGTCTTAGAAGACCTTTTTTTTTATCCAACACATTGACGTCTACTGCTGGTTTCGCCTTCATTTATCAACTATGCATACGCACTAACAATGGCTCATCGTAAACAACCTACCAAGTCGTGCAGATTCGGAGATACTCGTTCCGAATCTTCGACAATCACAATATGCCCTCTGTCAAATTCGCTTAGAGCCCATTACTCGCAAGTAAGCGAGATATACCATTCAAATTCAAGCACCTGCGTCATCCAGAGAAGTTCATTGAAAAACGTGGGGATGGTCATAATGTTTTGGCTCGTCAATGTACTTATAGCTGAAAGCATCTCTTACCAAAAGTGCTACGATTAAAGTGGAAATAATTTGCGTTTAATCGCCAGAAAAGAATTTGAAAAGGCTTTAAGTGAGCTTAATCTGCTTTTCAAGGAGGTTAAAAAGCTCTTTCTCTCGTTTTACGACAGATAAAACAGGAAAATAAAACTCTCGCAAAATTACGAACATAGTATTGCAAAATTATGAAGCAATTTTGTAGATTCGTAATAAAACTTTTTCCATCTAACGCAACCGATACAATTTGTTAAAGAAGACATCAAATAATCTAAAATTGTTTCATCATACAGTGGCATAGATTACTTTTTATACACGTGCATTGCCCAACCGGAATTGTGATTTGCGACGCTGACTGCTGTTTCGAAGGCATGGATGTTTGTAAATGTATAGTGTCTGTGTGACATGGGACACTTTAAATATGTCTTTTAGAGAGGTTGCTGGTAGAAGGCTCTCAGACCCGTTCCTGCCCAATCGGAGGCAGAACTGAGCAAAGTCATAGTGTCACTTGTATTGTGTTAAAGGCTATTGCCAAAGGAATAGCCTTTAACACAATACAAGTGACACTATGACTTGCGCTCTTTGCCACGATGAATTTTGTCAGCTTGTTCTGATATTACTGCCAGAGAAGTGAGATAAGTCAGAATAACAGCAATAATAACAACAACATAGATGTGCTCAACCTGTATGAAAAATCAACAATAAATCGACGGTGAAAATCCAGTGGCGTAGCGAGGGGGCGGTGCAAGGGAATGTATGATGCCCCGGGCGCCGCTCGCAAGGGGGCGCCAAATGGTCTCCAAACAAGATTTTTCGGAAAATTTCAATTTTTATTTTGATAGATTTCTGGAAAATGTATTTAAAATTAATAATCACTGTAATACAATTAATTATTTATTTCCTTGTATTGCCTGATAAAATGTTTGCAGTACATCAACCAAATATCTCCGTATACAAAACATTCCTTCTGACCACTTTATTTCTCTAAAATAGAGATATATTTTTATATTTTTAAAGGAAATGCAGGTAAAGCTCCCGGTTTTTATTTTAAAACGATAACACGACCTTGTCCCGAATTTCTCAAACATATCCATTTTCCAGAAACCGATTCCATGGTCTGAAAATTACATTTTTGGAAACTCCTAACGCTTCCGCTACAAAGGATTGCGTTTCACTGTCCTTTAAACGACTGATGGCCTTCCTGGTTACCGATTCAACTAAGTCATCTTACTGAGACATCAAATATTCATTGCTACAAAGCATTCAACGCGTGTCAATTGTTTTTAATCTGCTACAACAAAAGGAATGCTGCAGGCCGCTCCTTACTCCTTATCTAAAACGCATAGTTTTCGACGTCACACACTAAATTTACATATTCCCAATTTTGTAAACATTATAATTTTCCTTTATAATCTCTTCTACTTCCTTTTCTGAAATAGATTGTTGATTTTATGGTTATTTCATACCGAACCACAATATTCCCTAATTGTTTTGAGCAGTGAATGTGACTGCAAAATGTTCTAAAACTCCATTACAGATCTATAGAGAAAATGTTTTTCTAAACCTAAGAGTTGCACTTCAAATATTCCTAACTATTTCATTATCAAATGCTAGCTATGAACGTTCGTTCAGCAAATTAAAATTAATTTTGACATATTTACAATCAACGATGGGACAAGATCCCCTAAGTCATCTGGCATTTTTGAATGTGGAAAGAGAAGAATTTGAAAGGATCGACTTTGATGAAGTAATTGATAAATTTGCTTCATCCAAGGCAAGAAAAATGTATACATAGTAATTAATTATATTAATGTATTATAACATTGTATTATTATTAAAAATATATCTACTTATCTATAATATAAAATTTTAATTGTTTAAAAACTGTACTTTTTTAAAAACAATTATAAAAATATGTAAAATAAATAATACTTTTTTAACTAATTCTACATCATCGTAAGTCTGATTTTTCCGCCGATACAGATACATTTCAGAATCCAATGCTAGTGTGGTTAGGTAGTGACTATTCTTAATATATTTTAGAGTATTTTATGGCAGATTCAGCATTTTATTATTATTTGCATTATTTTTATTACGAATATATTCTACAAATTATATTTCTATCAGTGTTTTTTTTGTGGGGGGGGGGGCGCCAAAAAGGTATTTTGCCCCGGGTGCCAGTTATGCTTGCTACGCCACTGTGAAAATCTTATTTATACTTCGAAACCAAGCCTGCTGAAAGCCTGCAGCACAAGTTTAGGCAGCATCCAATTCCATATTCTAGTGACCAGCATGATCCGTTATAAACTTTCTCGTCATCGTATGATCATAACTGGCATAACATTTCCGAAAAATGAAGTCCTACGAGAGCGTTTATCTTTTTACTGGGAGCAGGTAAACTTTCTTGCGGAGCTGATAAATTAGTTTTATCGCTGAAGTATTTCCTTCAGTTAATAAAAAATATGGAAGAAGTAAAAAATAGTAGCCATTATTTCGAATCATAAAGCTTTTTCTTTTCTAATTCCGAAACAAGTTCAAAAAAAGAACTAAACGTTTTTACTGCAGGTATTGATAATTTAATGCAGTTTAACCTTAAAATTAATTAAATTAACAAATCATTGACGCTTGTTTAGGACATTTCTGAATGGTATAAAACAAAAATTTAAAATCGAAATTACATTTTTAGCTTCATGATAACGCAGTTTCAGGGATTTTCCTTTTTGACCACGGAATGTGTAGTGGTGTCATCTACATTTAAATCTTGTAACTAATACTTCAAACATATTCCATACTTATATCTTCCATATTTATTATTTTAGTATTCCCTGTTGTTCAACTTACATTTTTTAAAGAAAAAGTAAAAATATAGTTTTTGAGCTTTATGCTTTAAAATAAAAAAATGCAAAATTATCTATTACCTTTTTTTACTTAGAATATTTTAAAATAGTTCTATCAATTGCCAAGTGATGTCGCCACTGTGGTGATATTGTGAATGTTACTGAGAGGAGAGAGGAATGATTTACTCGACGTATTTTACTCTTATTGGCTGGTTCAAAATATCTTAGGTTTCTCTCCTTTGAATGTTTAAATCTGGACTTCTTTTTAGATGAATATTTTAATAACGTAAATAAATAACTTTTGGTAACGTCAGAATCCTAAGATTAACCATAATAATAATTGAGACTAAAATCATATAAATCTTAAACGTTTTATAGAAGTTTTATATAATCTACAGGTCAGAGAGCAAGAACTAGTGATCCAAATGTTTTCGATGCTCCAAATCTTCAATTTTTCCCAAAAGTTCGATGACCAAATCTTTGATTTGCTGAACCGCAAAATCACTACATCGAAATACGCCATAGACAGAAACAGTTCATGGATGGGCATTAAGTCATTATATTACAGGATCCGCCCAACCGGGATAGCGGTTAGTGACTGACTGTCACGCCGAAGAATACAGTTTCGATTCCCGGATAAGGCGTGGATGTTTATAAATGTATAGTGTCTGTGTGGCATGGTGGTACTCGATCGAACTGCCAGCTTTCAGCGACTTTACCGCCGCAAGGGGGCATTAAGTGTGTAGGAGAAATAAGATATGTATAATTTAAAAATAAAAGTACTAAAAAGGAAGAACGTTTAGACAAGAGAGCTACCATCACACTTCTGGCCGAGTGCCCACCTCGGGTTTTGCTGAAATGCTTTCTCGTGCTTTTCTCTTTTCTCAAAACATATCCACTGCCCAATAAATTAATGTTTTATCGAAATCTTTAAGGAGAGTATTGAAACAAATACGTGACTGAAATGTACGGGCCACATAAATTTCCTTCAGGGGCAGCATGCGACCCGCAGGCCACCAGTTTGAAACTATATACTATACAATAGCTAGATATTTATATTTGCAATTTGCATAAATTATACAAAGCAAAGTGGACTTATTTAATAATTAAAATATTTTGGAATTGGAGCTTGAAATAATAGACAATGTTTCGTTTTTTTTTTTTTTTTTTTTTTTTTTTTTTTTGGCTTATCTTCAGGCTGCGGACATAAACACTGCATAAAAATAAGCAGCAAGAAACAAGCTGCTAGAAGCAGAAGAAATGTCTAGCAGAAGCGCGACGAAATGTGAATGAAATGCGAGTAAAACATCGAAAGATTCCCAGTCAGCAGAAAAGAACAACGACGCTTTTTTTTTTTTTTTTTTTCCTCCTTGGAAGAAAAAATTAAATGCAGTGTGTATCTGTACACATGCTGCCCATAAAAAAAACTTTCTTTATATAAAATATGATGCGTAAATCTCTACATATTATAAAAGAAAGTGGTGTGTGTGTCTTTCGTTTGCGCTGCGCGTAAGCTAACAGACCCACGCTACGAAATTTGGTACATAGGTGCATCTAGACAAGAGCCAGTACACCTCGAAGCGATTTTTTAGAAATTCGAATTAGAATTTTTTTATTTTATGTTTTGTGACGAAATCACGTCATTTTGAGACATAATGGGCTATAGGAACCCAAGATTTTACTCTACACACTCCATTTTGACATCGTCATAAAACATAGGCATTTAGTTATTTTACGATTTTAAAATAAATTTCGTGTTTCAATAAATCGATTAAATTTGAATTTATTTAACAAAGGGAGCTTAACACCTTTTCAACGGGATTTTTTAAAAAAATGTTTATTTTGAAAAATGTACAGTTTTCTTTGATTTTTGGACACGTTAAACTTTCATCCTGTTATATAATACATTTTTATTGATTTTTTTTTTTTTTTTTTTTTTTTTTTGATAAAGTTGTTCTGTACTGCGCGGAATTTTATGTTTTTTGAGTTGCTTTCATGTTATTTTTTGCTTATTTCATTGTTTGTAAGATATTGAGAAGTTTTGCGTGATTTTTTTTCTTCAACGGAAAGTTGCTTAATTTTTTTATTAGGATAATTAAAATTTGTATTAAGGGATATAGCTTATTTGATAGTAATTTTTTTCTCTTGAAAATGTAAGATAAAATATCATTAATTATACTTTGCTTTTCAGAATTTTTTGCATTCTTTTATGTTATTTACTGCTCATTTCACTGTTTTTAAGATATTAAAAAGTTTTGAGTGATTTTCTTAAGAAACAAAGTTCTTAACCTCCTTTATACCATTTGAGGGAAGTTGGTTAATTTATTTATTGGGATAATTAATATTTGTATTAAGGGATATTGCTTATTTCATTGTAATTTTGTTATACGTAATAACTTTTTTTAATGAAGTTGTCCTGCAGAGTAAAATTTTACGCAATTTTTAAATTTAATGTTTGGTGTTTCCTTCAGACATTTTTCCGGTACATTTAAAAGCCAGACGAAGGCTGGCTGCGAAGCTGCTAGTATATAAAAAAAAAACGAGTTTTGCAAAGCGTATATTTTTAAATATGAATGATGTGAAGACCAAGGAAAGAGGGCAAAAAGTAATTCAAATGGAATTAGAGCAGAATGGAGTCTGAAGAAGATAAAATATACTTTCTAGAGTAGTAATAAAAGTTATATTGTCCCAGAAATCACAGTACTCATGATGTTAGCGGCAGAGAGGTAAAGTCGCTGAAGATTCGCATTTCAGCCCGGGACTCGAAACCCGGCATAAGCGGTTTCGCCCCTATAAACTGAAGCAGTATTTTCACAGTTCACGAATTATTTCGTTTATGTTAGAGCACGCCAATTTCATTAAAGGGTATCAGCAACCCTTATACCGACAATATTAAATAATTGGCCATTTTCAATGTACCTTTTCTCAAAACCTGCTGTAGATACAGGCTTGAAATTTTTGGAGTAATTAAAGTATACTAATCTTATTATACTGAAATGAGCTTTTGAAACATTTTGAATTTTAGAGTAATTTACAAAATATTTTGTTAGGCATAGTAAAATTTAGCACTTTTCTCACACAAAACATTTTTAAATTTTTTTTTCTTAGTTTATCACAAAAAGCTCATTTTATTAAACATTAGGAATAAGCCATAAAAATTTTAGATACCTTTGAGCAGTAGTTCCTGAGAAAAGGTAAATCGAGTATAAAAAAAATCACGTTTGGAGAAAAACGCGTTTTTATGTAAAAATCCTCGTTTATCAAAGCATTCGATGACAAATTAAAACTCGATTTTCTACAGTTATAATTTTCATAGAGATTAAAGAATGGTATTTTTAGAAAAATAAAAGTGTAGAGAATTTGAAAATACAAAAATCCGCAGTCACCGTTTTTTGAAGATTTTTGGGTTCCAACACCCCTTAACATAAAGGAAGTATGCTTTTGAGGAAGGCTTTCTAAGGAACATGGCTCGTGCTAATGTAAAACGTGGAGAAAACCGGAAAAAAAAGCCACCTGTTCCACGGGGTTTGTTCCCAGATCTAACCAGTAATTTTCGCTGATTTTACTTTTCTTCGGCTGCACGATTCTTCCTAAAACGGGGAGATTTGGTTTGTTTTATGTGATAACGGCAAAGCCTCATTGGCTATATTGCTAAGGGGAGAGATGCCATAATGGAGCACTTTCTAAGAGATACTGGCTCGTTACATATTTGAAAAACCACGAATACGCCCATGCAGCCAGCTCGTTCGCGGGATTCGGACCTCGGACCGAACTCCAAGTGTGCAGCGACATTACCGCTCGGCCGCTGGTGGGCCTTTAAAACGGGGAGGAGATTCGAAGCACTAGTCCAATGGATTTTGCAATATCTGTGCTTCACCACAACTGTGTGTTTAAGCTCCCGTTCCCACCAATCTAAAATGGCAATACTAACAATTCGCAAATACATGACTTCTCCTTAATGAGATGTATTATGCCTCCTTAATGATATATATGTAATCCTTTCAACAGCATGTGAACAAGCATCTTCTTATGCAGTGTTAGTGAACGCTTGTGTGCCTCACGGTGCACTAATTGCTGGGGCACTGCCCAATAATTAGTGCTACAACATCGTCGTGCTTTTTTATTAGTGTTTTTTATCTATGTTCTTAGCGACGCTACAATAATCAACGCCTTAGCAATCTAACTGCACTCTTCTGCACACATGAGTATTCACGAACTCATCATTCATCATTCAAGATGTACCTGTATTTATGTACAACAGAACTGTCCTGTTAAATATTTGCATAAGTCGCCTGTAGTAACGGCAACCGCCGGCAATAAAAGGAGGTGCTTTCCTTAGTGGCACCGCAGTTCCTTTTAGTTCGAGCCAGAATAGACCTGCCCGGGGCGGAAGCCAGGGGATGAGAGATTCCGGTTTCCGCCCTGTTCCGGTTCCCGTCTTGTTCCAGTCCTGTTCCGGTCCTGATCCAGTCCTATTCCAGTTCCAGCCTGGCCGTTTAAGTCCAAAACACGTAGAAGCGGATGTCTGAATTCAGCGGAATGGAGATATACGCCGAAAGGGCTAGATGGATTCTGTCTTTTAAGGGAAAGTGTTCTTCACCGTGCCGGCATAGCTGTTACTTTAAAGCACTTTGAAGTTTTCCACCCAGGATGTTAAGTTTTTGTTTGTGATGTTAAGTTTTCATCAGTGTTGAAGTTCCAGTTAAATAAACCTTATAAGTAAGTTTTAGACAAGGTTTTTGTGTTTTTCAGAAAATTTTAGATTCGAAGTCAGATATAGCACATAGGGTTATTATCGGAAAAATCAACATTTGGCATCAAGCGACAGGATATTATCTGCAAGGTAAGCGACTTTTTTATTTTTGAATTATGGAAGCTTTAAAATTAGCAAGAACTCAATATAGAAGACTATTCAGTAAAGCTTGTAATGAATTTGACAATGAAGAAACTAAATATAATCAGGAAGAAAAATTAATTAAAATAAAAGTTATTTCCGAGAAAGCTAAAATTTTGTTTGATACTGAAATGAAAATACGAGAATTAATGTTTAAAGAAATTACAGACGAGACTTTACTTATTAAGGAAATAGATGAATCTGAATTATATTTTGATAGGTGGAGACTTCTGGAAAGTAAAGTAAAAGATCTCACTTTTGGAACCCCGAATGTAACTTTAATTGATCCGTCCTTTGTTCAGAATAAAATGTTACATTATCCGAAGATTAAATTGCCTATCTTTGACGGCAACGTGAAGAAATGGCTAGGATTTTGGGGGCAATTCCAAAAGATTGATAAAGATCCTACATTAGATAATAATGATAAATTCGCTTATTTAGCACAGGCTATGGAGAATTCTCCTGCAGAGGAAATAGTTAAAAGCTTTCCGCCAACTGGCGATAGTTACAAGAGCGCAATCGAAGCATTGCAGACGCGTTTTGGTAACAAAGAATTACTAACGGAGATTTATATTCGTGATTTGCTAACCCTTGTTATTCAAAAACAAGGTACACATTCTTTGCGGGAACTATATGATGAACTCGAATCTAATCTAAGAGCCTTGGAGATATTGGGAATAAATAGAGGCAAATATTGCTGGGAGAGACTTAGGTTTTCGCGTAAAGGATCAGAAAGTTTAACCGGCGAAAACGCCGAGTTAAGAGAAAGGGAATCTGACCTTGAGCGCCTTTTATGTTTCTTGCGCGGTGAAGTTGAAAGTGAGGAAAGAATTTCTTTAGCAGCTAAATCTTTCAATGTTTTCGATCGATTGGCTCACGGTAATAAGAAAGGGAATTCGGGTTTAAAGATAAGAGAACCTCGCTTAAAACCTACGGCAGCTGAACTGTTTACTTCTTCTAATGAAGCTAGAAAAGGCTGCATATTTTGTTCCAGTATAAATCATGGTTCTGCGGAATGTTTTCAGGCGCGTAACTTATCGTTGTCAGAAAGAGAAGTTTTGGTCCAAAGGACACGCTCTTGTTATCTGTGTCTGAAATCTGGACATTCTGTCAGGAGGTGTAGATTAAAAACAGTTTGTTTTACATGCGGCAAAAGGCATCATATTTTTCTATGTAAGGGCCATTCACAAATGAGTGAGACAAGGCAACGGAACAGCCTCCAAATCAGGCTGAAACACTCGCCAACATTTCTTCAAGGTCTCCTAAGGTTTTGCTGCAAACAATAAGAGTAATAATTAAAGGAGATAAAAAAAAATCTCGTTCGGCTCGAGCTATAATTGATACTGGTTCTCAAAGGTCATATATTCTACAAAGCGCAGCTCAAGATATGGGTTACAGGTATACGGTAAAGGAATACCTTAGCCACGCATTATTTGGCGGTACAACGACCAGTTTGTGTGAACATAAAGTTTACAAAATTCATTTATCTAATATGTCTGGCTCGTACAGTTGTAATTTTGATGCGTTAAGTCAGCCTGTTATTTGTAATAGTATACCTTCTATTGGACAAGGAATATGGCTTAAAGAGCTTGCTGACTGTGGAATAAGTTTAACAGATCGTTTAGAAGGACCCATAGAAATTTTAATAGGAGCCGATGTTGCAGGACGATTATTAACGGGGAATCGTAAACAAATTTCAAACGGTCTTGTAGCTATTGAAACAAAGTTAGGATGGACGGTTATGGGAAAAACCGGGGAGTTGAATAGTGAAGGTTCAACATTCTTAGTTACATCAATGTTGAATAAAGAGGCTTGTATTTCTGATTTATGGGCCCTCGACTCGCTTGGTATTACGGACCCATCCGAACAAAAGACTAAATTGGAATTGTATGAGGCTACCAGGCAACATTTTCTTGATACTGTAAAAATAGAAGATGACCGCTCTGTAGTGTCTTTGCCTTGGTTGGAAGGGCACCCTCCCCTGTCGGATAATTTTGAGTTATCGCTTAAAAGGTTGCACGGTACGATTAGGCAACTTGAAATAGATAATCTTCGCCAAGAGTATGAAAATATATTCCAAGAATGGCTCAAAGAGGGCATAATAGAGGAAGTACCCGTAAATGAATTAGATTTACCCCATCATTATTTGCCACATAGACATGTTGTTAAGGAACATAGTACTACGAAGTTACGGCCAGTATTTGACGCTTCGTCTAAAGTAAAGGGTTCTCCGAGTCTCAACGATTGTCTTGAAAAGGGATTAAACCTTATTTCATTTATTCCTACAATCTTAAATAGATTTCGCCAAGAAAAAATAGGGGTGATTTCTGATATTCGTAAAGCCTTTCTACAAATTGGCCTGAATTCTAGTGACAGAAACTTCCTCCGATTTCTTTGGATAAAGGGTGAAGATGGCTTGAAGCATTTTCGTCATTGTCGAGTCGTATTTGGTGTAACTAGTAGTCCACTTTTACTTGGAGCTGTTATTCAATATCACTTAAATTCAATTTTGGAGAAAAATGATGCAGATGAAAAATATTCTTCCAACATTATTGTTAAATTAATGAATAGTTTCTATGTTGATAACTGTGTAACAAGTGTTGGAAGTGAAGATGAATTACAGCGCTTCATGAAAGTATCTTCAGATGTTATGGCAGAACGAAAATTTGAATTGCGGGGTTGGGAATATACCGACTGTAGTTTAGAAACAGAATCTATTGCGAATGTATTAGGTTTGTTATGGGAAAGACAAGGCGATACTCTTCAAATAAATGTTGCTAATTTACAAAATCTTTGTTTCGAGAAAGTTACGAAAAGAAGTATTTTGGCAATAGCCCATAAAGTATTTGATCCCATCGGTATAACATGTCCAGTCCTTATATTACCTAAGATGTTATTACAGCGTACATGGGAAACAAAAGTAAAATGGGACGAAGAAGTTAACACCGAAATTAAAAGTAAATTTTTGAAATGGGTAAAGGACATTTTTCTTTTGAAAAACATTAAAATTCCAAGGTGGATACGATATCAGCCAAAACAGTGTTCAATCCATGTTTTTTGTGACGCCAGTCAAGCAGCGTATGCGGCAGTAGTTTTTATTCGTGTAGAAGAACCTGAATCAGTTAAAGTACAGTTGCTTCAGCCTAGGTCTAGAGTTTCCCCTTGTGGTAAAAAGGAAACTACCATTGTAAGATTAGAATTGTTAGCAGCAACTATTGCATCTCGTCTTGCTGCAGACGCTCTAAAAGACTTTGAGGCCAGAAGTATATTTTTCTGGACAGATTCAACTACTGTCCTTGCATGGATAAAAAGGGAAGAACAATGGGGGACATTTGTAGAAAATAGAGTACAGGAAATAAGGCTTTTGACACGTGTGGAGGATTGGAGGCATATACCTCGTCACCTTAACCCTGCAGATCTTCCAAGTAGAGGGTGTTCAGTTCGCCAACTCTCCCGGTCAAAATGGTGGGAGGGTCCGAGCTGGCTTTTAAAATCGCAAGAAAATTGGCCGAGTGCCGAATTTATAACTGATGAAGCGGAAATAGCCAGCGAGAAAAAAAAGGCAGTGGTTTCATCTCTAGTGTCTACTGAAAGGTTTAGTTTGAGTGAGCGATTTTCTAGCTATCGAAAAACAGTTAGAGTTGTTGGTTGGATTCAACGATTTTTCTTTAATTGCAGAAATAAGAAAAAAAGGAAAGGTGAACTCACTGTTGATGAAATTGATTTTGCAGAAAAGGTTGTTATTCGCTTGATTCAATCGGAATCGTTTCAGGATATAGAAGACGCATGCTTACGAACTCTTAGTCCATTTTACGATGCGGGAATTCTAAGAATTAAAACTGGTGCGTTTCGAAGAGATGACACGTTAGAGTTTAGAACACCTATAATATTACCAGGAGAACATCCATTAGTTAGGAATTTAATTATGGAAGAACATAAAAAGAAAGGACATGCAGGTGTACAATATATACTGAATACCTTAAGGGAAAGGTTTTGGTTGTTATCTGGCAGAAGAACGGTGCGTTCTGTTTTGAGTAAATGCATTACTTGCAAGAGATATTCTGCTGCACCTGTTGACCACATATCAGCCCCACCGCCAATAGAGCGAGTAAATGATTCAGCAGTATTTCAAGTAACGGGTATAGACCTTTGTGGTCCTTTATTGTTGAGAAACAAAGAAAAGGCATGGATTTGTGTTTTTACATGCGCCGTTTATAGAGCGGTCCATTTGGAGTTGCTGACTTCTCTATCTACAGAAGTGTTTCTTCAGGCTTTTCATCGGTTCGTGTCACGAAGAGGTAAACCCACAACTGTGTACAGTGATAATGGAACTAATTTTGTAGGAGCTTCAAATGCATTTAAATTAATAGATTTTGAACAAATTAATCGGCAGGCAGCCAATGAGCGGATAACATGGAAATTTATTCCCCCAAGTGCTCCATGGTGGGGTGGTTGGTGGGAACGTCTGATCGGAATGATGAAGCAAGTCCTTAAAAAAGTTCTTAAACATGCTTGTTTAAATTATGAAGAAATGTACACGATACTGTGTGACTGTGAAGCGATTCTTAATGACCGACCGTTGACAGTAATTCCTTCCGATCCTGAATTTAAAGCTTTAACTCCTGCCGACTTTTTAAAAGAAATTAGAACTAGTAGTTTGCGGGATATAAAATACGGTATTAAATCAAGTAATTTACAAAGAAGATTTCAGTATATTCAAACTGTACGAGAAGCATTTAAAAATAGATTTCGTAAAGAATATTTGGGAATTCTCAAGGTTTCGCATAAAAGAGCTGAAAGGAAAGTTACTATTAAATTAGATGATATTGTTTTGATCGGTAGTAGTGACAAAAGACTTTTTTGGCAACTTGGTCGTGTCATAGAACTACTTCCAGGACCTGATGGAATGGATCGGCTTGCAAGAGTAAAGACCCGAAATGGAATTTTGCTTAGAGCAGTTCGAACTCTGTATCCTTTAGAGGTAGCGCAAAATGATGTACCCGTGAAGCTGCAGAATGAAAAACAAGATTCTTTGTCTGAACTTAAACTCAACATAGATGATAAATCTGTCAGGCCTGTAACACGATCTGGTAGAACTGTAACTCCGCCGGACAGATTGGCATATTAAGGCTCTTTTGCATTGTTTTACTTTGATGTGAAAGTTCACTTTTTTTTTTTTTCTTTTTTTTTTTTTTTTTTTTTTTCCTTAGGTGGAAGGATGTTAAATATTTGCATAAGTCGCCTGTAGTAACGGCAACCGCCGGCAATAAAAGGAGGTGCTTTCCTTAGTGGCACCGCAGTTCCTTTTAGTTCGAGCCAGAATAGACCTGCCCGGGGCGGAAGCCAGGGGATGAGATATTCCGGTTTCCGCCCTGTTCCGGTTCCCGTCTTGTTGCGGATCCAGTCCTGTTCCGGTTCCCGTCTTGTTCCAGTCCTGTTCCGGTCCTGATCCAGTCCTATTCCAGTTCCAGCCTGGCCGTTTAAGTCCAAAACACGTAGGAGCGGATGTCTGAATTCAGCGGAATGGAGATATACGCCGAAAGGGCTAGATGGATTCTGTCTTTTAAGGGAAAGTGTTCTTCACCGTGCCGGCATAGCTGTTACTTTAAAGCACTTTGAAGTTTTCCACCCAGGATGTTAAGTTTTTGTTTGTGATGTTAAGTTTTCATCAGTGTTGAAGTTCCAGTTAAATAAACCTTTAAGTTTTAGACAAGGTTTTTGTGTTTTTCAGAAAATTTTAGATTCGAAGTCAGATATAGCACATAGGGTTATTATCGGAAAAATCAACAGTCCTACACTAACCTTGTGCTCCAGCTCTCGTGTGACTTCATGTACTCCATTTGTCTTTTTGTGCCTTAAGTGACTATGTGTATGTACCTGTTTTATGTGCTCTCTGTTTATGCATTTTACGCATTGTGTTTTGTGTATTGTGTGCCTATGTGTTTTTAGGTCTTTTTATGTGTACGTCTTATTGTAAAGTATTTTCAGTTTAACTTCCTACTATCTGTAACACCACAGCTTGCCTCTTCAATCTGTAATATAATCCTACTAATGCCCTTGTAAGGCCATGTACTTCCCTTTGACAACCTCAATAATCTCCTGGTGCTGCCTCGTGCGGCTCCAGGGAGCTTTTGCTGTAGTTAGACTAGGAAGTGGAACATATGCCTGTTTACCTCTGTTAGACACCAGGCGTTCCAGTCCTCCGTGACCTACCTACCTTTGATACCGGTTTCAAGGAACTCCATATACTTTTCTGAAAGCTCATGTCACAAGTAGAAGAACTGGGAAATCTTAGGGCAGAGGGACAAGCGTTTAGGAGCTATAGGGCGCACAAAGTATCAGAAAAATGTTGGAAACATGACGCCAAAAGTAGCTAAAATACTCGTTTCACGTGTTTATATGAACTAATAATAGAGTAAGAAGGTGGGGATCTTAATATAAAGGAAGAAACAACTCGTTGAAAAGAAACATTATACGTTGAGATGTTGAAAATGTGACTCGTTATTATCTTCAAACAAAATCCATTACAAGAGACAATCCATGTGCAATTCATCGAAGTTCCAACTGCTCTAGGGAGGACATCACGCATGCTCTATAAAGAAGTGGAGAGGGTCCATGCACGACCATTCAATTCATTCATATGATAGTCTATCTATTAAAAGTTACAAAACAGAATTCATGGATAAAGAGAATTTAAAGAAAGGAAAAAATGAGCCTACGGAAATCATCTATATTGTGTTCATTTAACGCTACAAACAAGGAAGGAACAAGGAAGTTATTTTTAAATATTTGAAACGTTTCATTTAACAGAAAAAAATTGAGTTTATTTTCGTACATTCAAAGGTGGTGTGGTGTATTTAATTATGGCAAAGCACACGAGGGCTATCTGCCTAAAGGGAGGGATGCCTTTCGTGGAGGACTTTCTAAGGGAAACTGGCTCGTATACACGTTACACATGGGGAAAACCACGAAAACGCCCATGCAGCCAGCCCGTTCGCGGGATTCGAACCTCAGACCGAACTACCAGTGTTCAGCGTCTTTACCGCTCGGCCGCTGGTGGGCCCGTACATTTAAAGGTAAACTGATTTATTTTTACTGCTAACAAATCAATTATTAGGCCACAAAATAGTTTTGTATTTTATATGTATTTCAACGAATATGATGTTTTCAAGGGTATTTAAAAATTCCTTATCGTTTTTATATAAACCTCTGGGTATTGGGCTGTATTAAAGCATGGTACGCCTAATTTCTCCCCAGTCTTCGTTTCTTTAATGTTTAGATTTATATAACACGAAAGATTGACAGTTCAGTGAAGTCTGATTTCTTAAGCTTTCCATTCCTCCTTTTGAACAAGGTTAACAGAAGAAAAATTCTTCTGTTGAATCTGGGCTACCTCCCACAATATTTCCCTGTTTTGAGAGAATATTTCAAACGGCAAGAGGTAAAATTAAGACTAAAGCTGTCTCTTAAAAATCCGAAAATTCGAATTGAAAACAACTTTAAACATAAAATGATCTCTGCAAACTATGTAAGAATTTCAAAGAAAATTTCAGGAAAGCTCAAGCCTTTCTCTGATTCAATTTTTTTTTTAGCTCCAATTTTTTTTTTTTTTTTTTTTTTTTTTTTTTTTTTTTTTTTTTTTTTTTTTCTTAATTCATTTACTTTAGAAAGTACACTTAGCCGAATTAAATGCATTGACTTCTGGATGGTCGTCTAGTGAAACCGTATTACTTGTATATTCAAGCTATGGTATGAAAGATACTATATAGCACTGACATGAAGGATATAAACTGATAACATAAATATGTTCATACGCTTGTCATTAATAAATTCTGAAAAGCAAACACGCTTTAAATTTACTAAATTTCTTCTGTATACGTATGTGAATAGGTCAACACGCAGCGGTTTTTTAAAAATGCAGCCGCTCTAAAAGTGTTACAATCAGAAGATTCGGTACAGTAAATTTTGCTGATTAGAAGTGAGTATATTAATTGCAATTACATAAGCGTTACTGCAGCGAACAGCTTTGCGAAATGACAGGTAAAAAAATCATACGAAATGTTTCTCCCACTGTTGTATCAATTTTTTTTACTCTAATTTATGAAATATTTAAGAAAAGTGAAATTACAACAAAATTTGGAATGCCTGAAATGGTAATAATTTCTCCCTGGAGTTCAATTAATTTCTGCTTTTAAATCAATAATTTAATTTCAATATAAGTAATGACTCCAGTTATCAATTGAGTCTCTGTGACAGCCAGCTAAAGGAAACCACCGAGGTTCAGAAAGCTACGAGAGATGACAGTTCAGTCGAGCTAAAGCGGGACTCTCAAATCGGGGGATTCGAATTTTAGAGGGTCTTTGATGTAACAAGCGAGGACGCTGTCTGATAAAGGCTTCCTGGCACGCGACCCATTATCGTTTCCTAGCGGGCGAGCAGCAGTCTACAGATCCAGTGCTATTTTTATCGGGTATGTTACAAGTATGGTAATACTTGGAGTATGCATCGTCCTATGGCGATGTAACACTCATTGAATTTATCTAAAGTGGCTCAGAGGATAAGATTACAGAATACTTGTAGTTTTGTTACGGGGTTGATTTCCAACAGAATTGTCTGGTTGTGTGGATGTTTCTTTATGGTTTTTCTCTTTGCGCAATGGAATGCAGTGGAACCTCCACGAGCAGAAGCTGAAGGGAGATAAAGGGACATTCAATTAATCGAAAGCTCAGCTTATAAGGTATTTCTCCCGCAGTGGCGTAACTAGGGTGGGGCAAGGGGGGACATCTGTCCCCGAGCGCAGCATCCAAGGGGCACCAAAGTCATGCTACGAAATTTTTTAATGAAATATTTTCCGTTTCTGTCACACAGAAAGGGGCGCAGATTCTTTATTTGTTCCCGGGCGCTAGAAATTCTAGCTACGACCTTGTTCTCCCGCCTTCCTAGCGTGCCTTCGTGGTGTAGTGGTCAGCACACTGAGCCGGTATTTCAGAGGTCCGTGGTTCGATTCCCAGCGAACACGATTGCATATTTTTCATCCCTCCTGCTTCAAAAATATACCTAATGTCTCTACAGTAGCACCCTAACTAAAAGGATTTTGGATGAGGATTCTCCACACCCAGGATTTGGCGAATGAGTCCCCTAAAAATCCCAGTCGCCCTTTAAAAGGGGGAGTATATAAGGTATTTCTCCTGCCTTCGTAATATAGTGGTTCTGCACGCTGGGCCGGTATTCCAGAGGTCCGCGGTTCGATTTCCGGGGAAAGCGTTGCTAATTTTTCATCTCTCCGGCTTCCAAAAATATACCCAATGTCTCTACAAGCTAATGAGAAAAGGCAATAACAATTTCGAATATACACTTCATCATTCCATTCGACTTATTTAAATTTGAAAAACAGAAGTTCTATTGTACAATTTCTTAAACAGAACAGTTCAGTACAGCTCCATCCGGGATCTAGATTGTTTTCTGTACTTTGAGTAATAAACTACAAATCGTATAAATCAAATAGAAATGCTCTTTACTTAGAACTAACTCAAGTGTTGACCAAACTTGTTTTAAATGACTTGTCTTGACTTACTTTGTCTTAAATGACAAGTCATTTTATGTTTCTTCCTAATCATTAATGTGAAACCTACTGTAAATATATTAAAAAATTAAATCAATACATGAAATACAAGGAATACATATCACACTAAGCGGAATTCGGTGCAATTATTCTTTTATAATATTCTTTAAAATGGGGCGGGGCGGAATTGTACAGAAAATGTGTACGAAAAAATAGCTAATTCATTAAAATTGAAAAAAAAGATTGTCGGAAGAATCATTTGAGCTCTAAAAAGACAAATAAATAAAAATAAATAAAAATGTCAGAAAAAGTGAAAAGTGAAAAAGCATCAAAAAGCTACAATTTTAAGAAGTTTTTTAAAGTGAAGTTTAGTTTGGTTTATTTATGGGAAAGCACTAGAGAACAATCTGACTAAGGAAAGGTATGCCTTCGCGGAGGGCTTTCTAAGGAAAACTTGCTCGCACAACACGTTACACATACGGAAAATCGCGAAAACGCCCATGCAACCAGCCCGTTCGCCGGGATTCAAACCCCAGATCCAACTACTAGTGATCAACGTATTGTATTGTATTGTATTGTATTGTGTGTGATTATGGCAAAGCCTCGAGGGCTATCTGCCTAAGGGGAGGGATGCCTTCGTGGAGAACTTTCCAAGGGAAACACATGTTACACATGGGAAAAACCACGAAAACTCCATGCAGCTAGCCCGTTCGCGGGATTCGAACTACCAGTGTTCAGCGACTTTACCACACTGCCAATGGTGGGCTCGCTAGTGATCAACGATTTTGCCGCTCCGCCGCTGGTTGGCCCTTTTGAAAATTAAGAAAATAACCGTGCAAAACGTGTTATTGAATCAGCAGCAAAGTAGTTACATTTCATTTGTAATTAAGAGGAAAATCTAGTGTTTAAAGAACTCCGGTAAAATCCACCAAAGAACGACAATATACTTCAAAGACAAGACTAAATATATGCAGTTACTCTGATTTTCGCGCCTGTTGAAGACTCTGGGTTAACTGACAGTGGCGAATACATTTTAATGATTTTTTTTTAAATATTTGTACAGTATAGAATCAGTTTTTTTAAACTTCTTTTAGAAATATGCATATTATTTATACAAATTAGATGATGATACAAAATATATGAGATGAACTATTATAGAAAGTTAGGGTACTTTTCCGTTTCGCCGGCGCAAATCTCGACAAGCAGACTTTATTGGCGACAACATACAGTATACACGTAAAAAATATTTAAAAAATGTTAGTTCTAAGAATTCTTTTTAAAAAAGAAGGCATAAACATTTTAATATCGCTTAAAATTTTATAAAAAGCCAATAAATAAAGACAATAAATTTGTAAAAACACATTAATTTAAGAATTTACTATGCTTTCACGGTTCAACATTCTGATTCGCCGGTTTATATCACGTGACCCCAAGCGATCTCATCTCACGTAAACTACTCTACAAAAATCTAATGCTCTCAGTAATTATCTACATTAATTTCAAGTTAAATCTTAATTTGGAACACAAGTTTAAATGCAAGAAATATTTCAATTCGTGCGAATAGCTTACTCAGAAATTATGTAAAACTGCAGTGCATTACTTCGCTAATGCATTCTCGTTAGAATTGATGAATTTAACCCTTGACTTTACCTTTTCTATATTTTCGGCTTCGGGTAAGCACTGTGATTGCATCCTAATTAACTTTATTACCGAAAATGGCCTTAGACATAAAACTGAACTATCTGATAAAAATTCTATGTAATTATATGCCAGTATTGAAAGAAACAATCAATCTGATAAGAAAAAGCTGCGACTTGTTTTGAAATTGAGGCGTAAAAGGTTACCAGCGAGAATATTTCGTTTGGCATGGGTTGTACCATTATTGGCGACTTTATCGCTTGCGCCGGCAAAACGGAAAAGTACCAAAGTTAGTTTTATTCGTATATTTCGTAGAATTTTTGGTTGAAAATTTAGTTTCCTTCGCAAATAGCATATTTGCTTTGCAGTTCTGAATTATCTTCTAAAATGTTTTATTTTTCTCAAAATTTATTTTACCGTAGCAATATGTTTTTTGAATGAGGAAAACAAGAGTGTTTTTTAGCTAAACGTTTGTTGTTACGCCTAATTCACAAAGGAAAATATATTACCTCAATATAGATATTTATCTCAATGCTATGCTCTAAATGTACGAATATTTCCGTATCAAATAGAGTTAATTTCTAAAATTAAAAATGGCGTAACTCTACGGAACGCTGTTATAGTCTGCGTGTGTAACAGAACTATGTTTCATTTTACATATATAAATAATAAAATTATATAAATAAATCTCTATACAGATAAATAGGTTATATGGTTTTATAATAAATATTAACTATTCTAATTCTTTATATATATTCTTTATCTTATTATTTATATTATAATATATTAGATAAAATAAAATTTATCTTAGACAGATAAGAAATAAAATATGTTAAATCGAAATGAATATATGGCAAAAAAATTAACGAAATATAAGAAATGGAAAAAGAGTAAATTATGAGAGTAAAATTTGATAAGAGTGTAACAAAAAAAATAAATATTCTTTAATAGCATATAAGTTCATTTAAAGCAACGGAGTGCATTTTGCATTCAACATTTAATGAAAAATATATTTTTAAATTAAAAACTTATCACTAAAGAAGTTTACTACAGAAACTTAATCGTGCGCTAAAATTATTAAATACTACAAGGTAATTATTGATTAAATGTCAAACTTTGCAGTAACTTCGTAACTGAAATTTAACCTGAAATCTTCCCATCAATTTTACAGTTTTATATAGATTTGGAACTGGAAATCTTATTATCCTCTACTTCTAAAAACAAATGTGAACAGAAATCAGAAATGTGATATGTTTTCATGTCTCCGACTGGCCGAACTTTATGTCTCGTATACTAAAAATTTTTAATATAAATCCATTTTTTTTTTCAGCTTACGTTAACTAGATGCTGGGCTTATGGTTCAGCCTCGGATGTTTCTTGTGCGTGTTTTGCAGGGGCATGGACCTTTATTTTTCCGAATGAAACTAAGGTCCCAATGAACAATGTGTATTTTGTAACTAATATCAGTATTAGTCTTATTAATGCTAAAAGAAATATCAAGTGAATAATGGACTTCCCTGCTGATATTGCAATCTCTAATCATAGTAAAGAAATATTGAAGACTGTCTTATAGAAAACTCCGGCTGCAGTTAAAATTTTTCTCAAAACCTGAGAAATACCTAAGCCATTCTATAGTAGAACATAGCTGAATTCAAGCAAAATACCACTTTTTTGAAATGACGTAATTTTTAATATAATATTACTCCATTTGCAGAAAGAAATCAATTACATTATGAGATTACAAATAGTCTTTTGACTACAAGTTTGAGAGACGGCAAACTTGAATCCCTGTTAATACATTCTCAATTAATTCTAAGCATTTAGTGGCAAGTGAGAGCAAGTTCAGGTGTGCTTCAATGCATATCTTGATAATCTGAAAGCCAATATATATACAATATATTTTAGGTTGTATTATAGGTTGAAAACCTTTCTGAATTGTTTAAATATCTTTTAGTCTGATTATAAGCTTCTAAAATAATTTCCAACATAGGGGGGAAAATTGTTTCCGATAGCTGATTTTTCACGCTAAAATTTATGTAATTTATATTGCAGCATTTTACGTATGTTTTACGAAACATACCTTGACTAGTTAAATATGGAAAACTGAAAAATGATAAATAAAGAAAGTATATATATAGTTAAATATGGAAAACTGAAAAATGATAAATAAAGAATAGAAAAAAGTAGACTATTAGAAAAATAACAAAACAACTTCATAATCAAATCTAAAATAATGTGCTGTATGACCTTTTGCTTGCAGAAATATTTAAAGTTTTCTTCGCAAATTTATAACATTCGTACTGTCATTTTCATTGTTTAAATGTATTTCGCCAATGTAATATATAGATGCTGTGAAGATGTCCTTATGTGTTACTATAATACTTTTCCATATTTAAAAACAAGTGAATAGCCATTAAACTATTTTATGTGCTTTGAAAAATTAAGATATTGCTGGTTTAGTATCGTTTTGATAGTAAGAAATGAGTCAACATTAAATAAAAAAATTTAACAACCAAAATTATTTATGTTCTGTTCCACCACAAAGAATCCTCTGGCTGTTATAAAAGATATCCCAAAATGTTTCTAGTTCATGTAGTCTTTTAGTATGACGCAGAGGGTTACATGGTTCAGATGGCACCCTATCTTTAAGAAACATATCTGTAACTGATAGAAAATTTAATAATCTTCTGAAAATTAGACAACTGACTAGCGTCTCCTCTTCCCTTTGTTGGAGGATATAAATCCTAATGTCATTTATACAAAAAAGTCTCGAAGATGAAACGTGAATGACGTAGAAATCTTCTCAGTCGGTTACCCAAACAGAGTGGGAAATTATTCTAGAAGATTATATTTCTGCGATAAATGATTACGACCTTCAATCAAAATCATTTAGAGCTATTAAAATTAATTTTCATATCTGTATTTCTTAATTAGCTATAAAAAGTTACACACTATTTAATAATTGTGTCATGAATTACTCCACTGGCTCTTGGCAACATAACCAACCGTTCTTGCGCTCTTTTAAAAGCTGCATTACTCAGAATACTAAAACTCAAGCAAATTCGGACATATTTTCCTCCTACTGTTGTTGTCGTGAATATAAGATGAATATAAGGCGGGCAGAGGTGTACTGTAAGGGCAGGGTAACTGGATCTAGTTGTAGAGCCATCTGCTGCGCAAACATTTGTACTAAATTTAGAGATCAGGCGAATGAATATCGAAAACGAGCTGGATGTGGCAGCGATTAGTGATCTTATTTGATTGTTTATTTAATATTAAGCAATTTAAAAGAAACTAAGGACTTTAAAAAATAGCTTATTATTATTATTATTTTGAATAAGAAATATAAAACTGCAAGTTATTGGAAAATTTATATAATAATAATAGCTTAAATGGTTATTAATAGAATAGTTTATTTTACCATTATTGCTCCATAACCTATTGTATTACAAAACTAATATACATATATAACAAAACTAATGCATATATATATATATATATATATATATATATATATATATATATACTTTTCCATTCGTTGCATATATATATATATATATGCAACGAATGGAAAAGTATACACCAAGAAACACATATCCTACCTGTCAATTATCACGGGATCGGAGGGTGTTTCATTTCTGTTTCCACAGCTCTTCTTGTCACAGCACCGACTAAAAGCAGGTAAAAGAAATCTTTAGTTACATTTTAAAATTAAATCGAAGCATATATTTTAATTCCAGACACCGAATAAAAATAAAAGGTACTATTATTGAAAAAATGCAGTATTCTGTAATATAATTCATAGTGACAAATTAAATTATGCCTGACTGTGTCAATAATTTCCAGAAAACATTTATAAGGCACCCGAAATTATTAGTTGGATTATATTAATAGACTTAATAGTAGTCTTCATTTTAATTCGTAGATGTCGAGCAGCTTTTATTATAAACATTACTTCCATCTCATTGTCTCAAAATCTACAAAAAAAAATTATTTGTTATTTACTTATTTTTTTATAATCTTCAGAAGCCAAAAAATGCACCACACGCAGAAGAAATTTTTTGTTATATCATTAAGAGTGTAGCTGTTAAGCCTGCAGTTTAAAATTGGTACAGAATAAAAGTCACAGAATACTTAAAAAGGGTAAAAAAAAAAAAAAAAAAAAACTATGATTCAAGTAAACTTAATTTTTTTAAAGTTAATTAGATAAAAATTTCTTATTGATATGCATTTCGTATCTATATTAATTATTAATCTATATATTTCGTAGCATATTAAATATCTAAAAAATTTCTAATATGAGGAAATATGACGAGATACACTCTAATAACATTTTCTTCTTTCTGCCTCATTTACGTAAATATTTACTAAACGTTTGATTTAAAACTGAGTTTTAAAATTACTATTAAATAATAACAATATTTTTTTTTAATATTAATTTTTTTTTTTTTTTTTTTTTTTTTTTTTTTTTGCTTCTGAACACCAGACTTAATTGAGAAATTCGAAGAAAAAGAGTTCCATAAAATAAAATTTATATCATATAGTATCGTCTGCAGTTTTGGCTTAAGAGTAGAATGAAGTTTTGTATATGCATAAAGTAGAATTATTCCTGTCTTCCTTGCTAAATCCTGCTTGGGTTCATTTTTTTCTTTTTACAGTTTCTTTCTAATTAGCCTTATGAACTCAATCTTTCTCTCACTGTTAACAGGACGCTGATGAAAAACATAATGTATCTACTCATTAAATTTTTTCCAGAGAAAATTCCACCTTATTTTCTGTCTGTAAACAGCACAATTTGAAAACAAATTACTAAAATTCCGATACATTGATTTGAATTAGGTACATAACCAGTCTAAAACAAAGGAGTGGTTATCTAGTCATTATTTATAAGAAGTTTTCATATTGCTTATAAAACAGCAAGAAAACTCAAATGGAATCAGTTGGACTAGAAGTAGCATATTAAGAAAACGCAATTATCCGGAAAAATCAATATCCATCAGGTCATTAAGAAGCGCAATAGTGTAAATGATAAGTATAGTTTACCTAGATTGCGATCGCACCGTAATTAATCATACGCGAGTAACTAGACTATACTATTGAAATTAAATAAGTTATAGAATTATTAATTCTAGGCTGGAGTCAATTCAATGTATATTAATAATAAGTTTTTTTATTTATTTGAAATTTTATTTTTAAAGAAGGCAGTTTGAGAAAGACATCAGAGTCTGGACTATATTGTTATCAATGATATTAATATAAATCATTAGCAGTATACTGATTTAGGATTAAGATCATTATCAAGAAGTTTTCTGCATGAAATAATCTTTACCACTGCTTCTGCAGTGTTTCTCAACACAGACAGTTTTAGATAAGTTATTAAAATTTATTTAAATCATCAATTCGATAATTTTTGAAATATTTGTGCTTACGGAGTGGAAAAAAAAAAAAAAAAAAAAAACATATCGAGTGCGGAAAAATACTGTGAACATTAATAATTATAATATGATGATATACACATGAATATCTGAAATTTTACTGCTAGCTATACTTGCAAGAAAACAAACACCTTAAAAAGCTCCTTGAAAACTTTTATTTTTGATAAAAGAATTCATATTTAAAAAAAATTACAAGCGAAAATGCTTATTTATCATAATGTCTTAATTCTACCGAGTATATTTTCCAAAAGCATTTTTTATTCACTAAGACACTTAAGATAAATTTCTTTTAAAATGTCTATTAATTTGCTCGCAATTACTTCTTGCTAAGAAAAGTAGATACATTTGAACACTGGCGTATTCATTACTTTGAAAATTACATTTGAACACTGGCGTATTCATTACTTTGACAAGTAAATAAACTAAGATTCCATGACGGAAACAATAATTAACTTTTCATAATCTTAATTAACTATTTTACGTTTCCAAGGTAAATTGAGCTCTCACCTGAGTTATTTTGGTTCGTAATTATATGCGGGGAAACTCCGATCCTGTCGACTGCGCCAGTAAAAATCCTTTCCTTATTTCAATATACTGAATATTGAATCTTGTAGGAAGAATAAAGCTAATTTTTCAGAATAAACAAAATACTTTTATTTAAATTTTAAAACAGAACCAAAAAAAATAAATAAATAAATACTGCAGCTCTAAACTATCAAAATTTTAAACTCTTAACTACTCAGTTAAAACTCTTACAACTATTCAAAAAATTAGAAAAACATTCAACTCTCTAAACAAATATATATATATAAAAATCTTTCGAATCCTCTTCTTGTTGCCACACCGTAAAATGCAAGTTCTTGTCCTATTATTTATATTTCACGTTCTCTTTAAGTCACGATCTTCACAAGTCATGATCTTTACAAGTCACGATCTTTACACCGAGTATGTGCAATTCTTAAAAACGCGTCAAGCAGTGGGTTATTCTG
The DNA here is from genome assembly GCF_044657685.1 of Stegodyphus dumicola. NCBI lineage: Eukaryota > Metazoa > Arthropoda > Arachnida > Araneae > Eresidae > Stegodyphus > Stegodyphus dumicola. The sequence goes on along the minus strand of NC_140769.1, from coordinate 289,871,385 downwards.
CACTTTACCCAAAGTTCTATCGCAGACTTTTCATCATAGGTAATTCCTAAATTGTTAGATCCATAGGATATCAAAAAAGGAATTAAAAATTAAACTAGTATTTCAATGGCGTCTTAAGAAATACAGAACTATATAAACTTACGCAATCTGAAATCAGCTCGTACGCGAGATTTGGCACGCTGGTAAATGGGCGTGTATGCTAGATTTGGCGCTTTCGCGCATACATTTTCGCTGCAATTTTTTTATGGCCCTCGAAACCGAATAGTACCAAAAAAAGTAAACTAGAAGTTGTCGCCAACTTGTGGCGTTACCGCCATCGATTTCATAAAAATCATACTTTTTCTTCTATTAGAAATGTATTTTTATCCTATTCCTTATAAGTAACGTGCTCTTTAATTACATCTAGTTCTCGAGTCAATTAAAATGTAGTTCGGTCGAAACTATCTTTACTGTATACTACCTAAGGCAAGCCGATAAAAAAGTATCTTTTTGTTAAAAACAGATTCTGCAAATGAAAGATAATTAGAGATATCTCTTTCATATGTTCATTTTCTAATCTGTAGTATCTGTTATTTTTCCTTTCTGCCCTTCATCTTCTTTCCTCTTTTTTTTTTTTTTTTTTTTTTCTCCTGGTTTTGATTTAATCAGATTACAATGCCAGCATGCTTAAAACAGAATCGAGTGTAAAAAGAAATGCTAGGAGAATTTCCCTTCTCATTTCGTGAAAGAAATTCCGCCAGATAAAATGAACTTAACAAAGAGTCATAATTTTTTAGCTCTTTATAGAGCCAGAGATCTTATGTAACGCTACCGTTCTTTCCCTCTCTTCCATCTTTTTTATGGCAATCTTGAAAACCAGAGAAACATTAAAAACGCTTTATAAAGAAATAGGGAAGTTTTCTTGAGAAGGATAAAGGAAAATTTTTTAAATGTATTTTATGCTATAGCTTATTATTTTCTTATTTTTTTAGATTTTAAGATCAGAAAAAAATTCAGAGCATTTTCTTAACTGCACATAACTTCGTACGTGAGTAAAACGTGGCACATTTCAAGATTTTTGTCTTGGCCTTCGTACAGGATAGCCTAATGAATAAAAATGGTATTATCTGTGAGTTCAAAATATAACAAAAGAATTGTATTGTTTTTATAGGAAAGGATTTTAAACTTAATGGGCGGATGGTTTCAAGATTTACATATTTCAAAATCATATGTAAACAGCACAAGTAGCCCTTTATATACCAATACATGTGCTTAAATACAGCGTAAGTAAAGAGTTTTATTTTAATATATTGCATGCCGTACTTCGTTTGATTTATTTGGAATATCTAACATTCAAAATAAGCTTTTCTTCCTATTACAGCTTAAATAATTTACTTCTGACTTACAAATCACTATTTTTTACTTAATCACTCGTGCTATTAAATTTAATATCACAAAGTTGTAAACACTTCCAAGTTAAAAAAATTTGTACAATTTTCGTAATGAAAATTTTGACTCTTGATTCAATAGTAATCCCAGTAATGAATTTTGAAAACAGGCGACGTAAAACTTTAAATCACTTTTTCCATGAAATTTAGAATAAATATTACTTATTTGTAATTTTTAATTGAAACGTAAAAATTTACTTTTGAAAGTAAGTGATGATATAAAAAATGCGTCTAATCCATAATCTGAAGAATTTCTAATAAACAATATTTTATTTAACATTAGCAGATGTAGAAGCTCGAACGATTTTCTAAAATGGTTATTTTCTAAGAATTAACAGCTAACTGTTTAGAGCCTACGATTATTAAGATTACATGTGTAAAAGTCCTTCAGCATTGTAAGTATTCATTGTACATTGCCAAAGATTTAAATGGGGGGGGAGGGGTTCTTGATATTATTTGCTACTGTAGAGAGATACAAAAGTTTTCAAAAGAAAGTAAGTGTTTCATTTTAAAATACAATAGGCATTTAAGGCAATGAGACATATAATGACACATGAGTAAGTTTTCTCTTAAAGGCTGCCTTATGTTTAGTTTAAAATGATTAGAGAAACCGCCTCCAATTCTTGATTTGTAAAATTCAGGTACCTCAAAGAATGTATTTAGACGCAATGCTATATAAAAAACAAATTTAATTATTTGACATGGTTTCAAAATTCAGAACGTCTCTACCTAATAAAAACTGTGATTTTAAAGTAGCGATGCTTGGAATTTTCTTTCAAAACAACTAAATTCGCAGTATAAAATCAGTTATATTCAGCATTACTGAGCTCATAGTATATGAAGCCCATTAAAATCTACAATATTTAGTCCAATATACATAAAATTCTTTTCAAAATGCCTGTGATGTCAACTGTCAATTTATTTAACAAGAAGAATAGTAAATATTTTTTCATGGAGGTAAAATGTGAGAGCAGAAATTTAATATGAAGTAAATAAAATTACAATTAAGATACAATAACATGCCGAACAAGTATTAATTAGTTAAACAACAAAAATCAGCGTTATATTTTCAAATTTTCACAGGTCTCCTTTCGATGGTTTTCCCGAACCATCATGATTTGCTGATGGTTCGGTAAAATCATCGAAACGAGTCCTGTGAAAATTTGAAAATATAACGCTGATTTTTGTTGTTTGACTTCTAAATTAAAATTACAATTATCAAGTAAATATAATTGCTCTAAACAAATAACAACACAGTTTAGCATTCGCCGCGGATCTCCAAAAAATGTATCTAAATATTTTCATCTCAGAAAGTAGTAAAAATGGACCTTAATCGCTATCAAACATACACTACTATATCACTTCTTAAAAGATGTTGTACTAACTCCATATTAGTTATGCTATTCCTTTAGTTGATGATATGCTGTTTTTTTTCCAATTTTTTTCAATAAACATAATCTACATTCAGCCCGAACAAGTATTTTTCTCTTTGCTGTGATATCAAACTCCCTTTTAAAACAAAAATAGCACAAATCTTATAAGTTTTGAGCTGCTTTTCCACACCCCCGGTTAGAAAGCTTTTACCTAAACTGATTCACAATCACAAATAGCTTGTACTCTGGCAATCTCAAGATTCGAACTTGGATGAACATCTCCAAGACGATAGCAGCATACATCAGTGTAGTTCACGTGATGTATATTTCAGGTTTAGGGACATTAGAAGATTTAGAAATCATTAACGTAATAGAATTTTTTCTGAAGGATGCTGTGCCAAAATCCCATATGGAATAGCTTGCTTAGCGATTTCCTTCCTTTACCTCGTGTACCTGGGAAACGGAAAGGATAAATCAAGGGTGTCGCAGACAGAGAGAATGGTTAGGGCACTTAAAATGCTTTCCAACGGATATCTTGATTAATGACAAATGATTATTGCCATAATTGATCCGTGAGTGTTTCATCCTTCTTCATTAAGATAAATGGGCCGGAACTGTCGGGAACTTTTCATATTTAAAACCTATTTAGCTGAAAGCTTCTCCAATTTGCGCGCGTCATTTATGACCGGGATGCCTCCACAAATCTTTGACTATTGGTAGAATTCCAAACTTTTAAAATTTCTAGACCGTGGACGTTTTATTTTAAATTCCGGTCTTCTCAGGCGTAATTTTGGAGGATCAATCATTGATTATGGATGATTCAGTATTTTTCTTAATATTTAATCAGATTGACTATATCTGATCGAACCGGTTTTTATGTTTTAATTTCATTTTCGTGTTTCAAATCTTTAAATTGACAGCTTTATCGCTTTCATTTATTTCTGTTCCTTCATAAAATTCATTCATTTTTTTCATTTATTTCTCTCTTTCCAAAATTTTATTGCTTACTTATTCATGTTACAAGAACAGATTCTTTTAAAATTATATATTCGATACTGGTTATCTTATAAAATCAACGAAGCGAAACTGAACGTTTATAAGGTGTTCTTTAATGTCGATATCAGTTGCATTAAAATCAGACACGACGGCTCGTCTTAAATCTTACACACACACAAAAAAAGTTAAAAATTTAAAACTCCGTTTCTATTTTATGATGAAAAATTAAATTTATTATTTCATTATAAACAAGAGAACAACTCAAAAATGAAGAAAAAGAAGTCATGTCTTACCTTAGATACAATCGTATTCCAGACATAACAATTAATGAAACAGGCTGACAGAAAACTCATTTAATCCATCCAGCAGTGTAATCCAGAAATAACCATCACAAAACTAACTATACAGTTCCGTCCCAAAATAAGTATCAATACAACCTCGCACCATGGTTATCGTTCGACAACAAATTTTACTCAAAAGTGAAGCAAAAACTTGATAATAATGGAACACTTTATCGGTAAATACCTTCATTTAGATCCTTCAACGCTATTCTAGTCGGCCTTTATGCCTTATGTGGGTTGCGACAAAAATAGTTCCAAAATCAGTTATAAGTTGAGAGTGTACAGGTGGTGAGATTTGTTCCGGATCAACTGATATGCTGCCTCGCGGGCTCCACGCAGCGATCATGGTTCTCCAAGGAAAGGTGTATTGAAAGTGCAGAAGATCTAGCCAATTATAGCATTTCGTCATTGGCAACAAAAATAGACTGTTGCGATACTGTATAGTATTGATATCGATATTATATAGTTTATGTAAACTCAATAGACTTTACAAAGTTTGTTATGGTGAAGTAAAATCTTCAGCCCAAGAAAAGAGAAACACACCAAAGTGAAACATAAAATTAGCAAAGCAACAAAATTAATGTTTGGCGTAGATTTAGACAAGATCTCTAAATCTTGACTAAATCTATGCCAAAAACATGATTTGTTGCTTTGCTAATAAACAATTGATAGTAGAGAATATTAACGTCTGCGCCATGGTGCTATCTAGGCTAGTTGAGCCATTGCAACGAGCTAAAATTCAACACGTTTGTTCGAAGATTAAATTTTGATGTTAGAAACATCCAGTGCTGCGAAACCTCAGCGCTTTAAAAAAAAATTAGTATTATGAATTCTTCGCTTAATTCATCCGGAGTACTCGAAAGTATTTTAATTCTTTTTCAACTTCTTGATGTACTTCCGAAGTCTAATTTCTAAATTTTTGTGGCTAATTTGGCACCTCTTCGAGTAGTTCACCTGAGACAAGGCCCAATCATTGGCCCAGTTTGCCACCCACAGTAAACATTAGTGAACTAGGTTAGGTTAGGTTATTTAATTACGGCAAAGCCTCGAGGGCTATCTGCCTAAAGAGAGGGATGCCCTTCGTGGAGGACTTTCTAAGGGAAACTGGCTCGTATATACGTTACACGTGGGGGAAAACCACGAAAACACCTATGCAGCCAGCCCGTTCGCGGGATTCGAACCTCGAATCGAACTACCAGTGTTCAGCGACTTTACCGCTTGCCCGCTGGTGGGCCATTAGTGAACTAAATGAAAACTCATAATAAAAGTTGCTTTAGTACATTGCTATAGTTCTTTGTTCATAAATGTTGCCAGCTAAGCAAGAAAACTGAGGCTTGTTGTTGTGCAATGAAATAAGTTGTTGTCACACAACAATCAGCTGACATAACATTTTCTTAGTACCAACCATTGCGAAATCAATGCTGTCTGTATGCCCTCGTTATCTTCCAATCTGAAGAGAAGAATGCGAATTTTGCTTGAATTTAGAAGGCAAATTAATTAAATAACATATGAACAGGAAGTAATCTATGTAAAGCGCAGTGCACCTGGTTGGACAGAGTATATGAGGTTAATGGGGATAGAAAATAGTTCATTGTATGCGGAATCAGATGTTCCTAGCAATCGAAAGTTGATTCATCTTGTCATGAAGTGTTATTTTGATTTTGCTAGCATTCAGTTTATGTTAAAAGGCTAATTTTGCTGCTCTTACATTTCTTACCATGGGAAAGCAAAAATAAGAAATTTACAAAAATCATTCGTTACAATTTCGAATATTTGTCTTCCGAATATCCAAAAATTGCCATTTAGATATTTGAAAGATTTGGCTTGTTTATTTGATTACGACAAAGCATTCGAGAGCTATCTGCCTACGAGGAGGGATGCCTTCGTGAAGGACTTTTAAGGGAAACTGGTTCGCATACACGTTACACATGAGGAAACCACGACAACGCCCATGCAGCCAGCCCGATCCGAACCTCGTAACGAGCTCTCAGTGTTCTGCGACTTTACCGCTCGGCAGCTCGTGGGCCAATATTTGAAAAAGGGTAGTTTGAAACTGCTTAGGGAGCATCTTGGAACCAGCGAGCACTGCGTTGACGATACCTGGTTGAAACGGTTATAAGCTATATACCTAGTATTCAAGAACGATAAATAGAATTTCATAAGGTTTCTGTGTATAGTATGCATCATATGACGTAAAGTGAAAGCCTTTATGTTAATTCCGTCATTGCAAAGGATTAAGTATATGTACGTTATGCGCATACGAGTGCGTCTCCATTATGCATGTGTTCATATTCCATAGAACAATCGCGAAAAACACTGCGTAAGTTTCCGGTTTGGATTTCTAAAATCCGTTGTGCCAAGCGAAATAATTCGAAAATGTTCTAATTGCATGGGCGTTTTCCTGGTTTGCCCCATGTGTAACGTGTCTGCGAGCCAGTTTCAATTAGAACGTCCTCCACGAAGGCATCCATTTCTCTAGACAGATAACCCTAATGAGATTTGCGTAATATCAATAAAAATCAAAGCACAAAGTTTCAGAGTTCTGCAACCAGAGTTTCAAAAAATAAAGTGCATTCAAATAATTGTACAAATGCATAAAAATTTTACTTTTAAGCATACTTAAAATGATACAAAAGAACTGAACATTTATTACAAACTGGAAAATATATATATTAATTCAGTGTACTGTAAAACAAATGCTGAATGCAAGTGTGTACAAGGCACAATTAAATATAAACAAACATACGCGGATAATAAAAACAAAGGTCTACACGCGTTAAGAGCAAAATTTTAACGTAGTATTTTAAAATACTTTGCATTTTCTTTTACATTATTGTTAAGTATTTGAATGCAGGAAACTGAAAAGAAATATAGTTTGCCATATCTGCATGTTCACCCCAAGACCTTCAAAACAAACTTGCATGTGCATTGAAGTTATATTTAATTTTTCAAGAAACAGGTTTTAAATTTTTAAACATCTCCTCTCCATAATTGAAGACTTCTGTTTGTGAAATCAGAAACACATTAATAGAGAATCTTAAAATACACATATGTAAAGATCGTGAATTATGAATAAAAGTAAAATGAGTTGTGTTTTTCCGAAATGGCAACATCAGAAGATGTTCTAAAGGTCCAATATAAAAATTTGTACTCGCTATTATTAATCTGGAGGAATCATGTTTGTGCTCTCAAAAGAGTAAATAAAATTTATAAGTATTATCAAAGATAGTTTTTATAAGATTCGAATTCTCACTTTATTGAAATAAAGTGCGGGAAGATCAGTAAGAATTTCATCTCAGTATGGAATTTTAGAAATACAATGGCAGATTGTGAATAATTACAAATGTAAACCAGTCCATTAATCCATACAAGGCCAGATGTGGTGGTCTCTTTATTATGGAGGCACCCAATAGGTGGGGCAATTTAAAAGTTGTTTAAATAAGGCTGAGCCAAATTTAGCAGAACTGTGAATTAAGTCAGTTTCTACACTTTCAGTGTCTTTTTGCCGAGTGGGACCAAAAGTAAACTTTCAGTTTTGTGCACAGAAAAATCTGACTTCTTGACCGCTGGCTTTAATTGTAAAATTTGATAACTGTTTTCACTGTACTTGGTGTTTTACATTTACTAGCAGCCTTCGTCTGGCTTTTAAATGTACAGAAAAAATGGCTGAAGGGAACACCAAACGTTAAATTTAAAAACTGCATAGAATTTTACTCTGCAGAAGAACTTCATAAAAAAAGTTATTACGTATAACAAAATTACAATGAAATAAGCAATATCCCTTAATACAAATATTAATTATCCTAATAAATAAATCAACCAACTTCCCTTTGCAAAATCTTAAGAAAATGGTATAAAGGAGGTTAAGAACTTTGTTTCCTAAAAAAAATCACTCAAAATTTTTCAATATCTTAAAAACAGTGAAATGAGCAATAAATAACATTAAAAGAATACAAAAAACAAAAAATTCTGAAAAGCAAAATATAATTAATGATATTTTATCTTATATTTTCAAGAGAAAAAACATTACAATAAAATAAGCTATATCCCTTAATACAAATATTAATTATCCTAATAAAACAATTTACCAACTTCCCGTTGAAGAAAAAAAGTCATGCAAAACTTTTCAATATTGTTACGAATTTGCTATTTAAAAAGCTAATGTTAGTTCAATTATAAATTAAATGGTTTTATTTCTCGCGCAGTGCAGCGCGTGACGAATATTAAAAGAAAGCTAAGCCGGAAAAATTAAAAATACAAGAGCGCGGGCGTTAAATAAATAAATATCTCTTTTTGATTTCGAGAAAGTACTGGAAAATTCTAGCGCGTGATTTTAAAATCTTATAAAAGAAGGAAAACATCTCAGTTCGTAGTAGTTGCTTGCTTAGTTTGTTGTTGTTTAGAAAACTGCTCTTGTTGATTGTAGCGAATTCGCGGATTAGCATTCTTTAGCTGTTTTGAATTACGTTCTATTGGATATTTGAGTAGTTAAAAGATAACTACTGTGAGATATTGTAATACTGCATGATAATTTGAGAAAATTTAAGCATTTTTGTTGTGATAATAATAAATTTTTGTTCATTTTTCATCGGACTTGTGCATTCATTTCATAACGAGCCCGTACGCACGCAACAATTTTTGGTGTCAGAAGTGGGATTTGAATGCCAATAACAAGAGGGATGGAAGAACAATTGAGAAATAAAGTGAAAAATAAAGTGCATTCAAATAATTGTACAAATGCATAAAAATTTTACTTTTAAGCATACTTAAAATGATACAAAAGAACTGAACATTTATTACAAACTGGAAAACATATATATTAATTCAGTGTACTGTAAAACAAATGCTGAATGCAAGTGTGTACAAGGCACAATTAAATATAAACAAACATACGCGGATAATAAAAACAAAGGTCTACACGAGTTAAGAGCAAAATTTTAACGTAGTATTTTAAAATACTTTGCATTTTCTTTTACATTATTGTTAAGTATTTGAATGCAGGAAACTGTAAAGAAATATAGTTTGCCATATGTGCATGTTCACCCCAAGACCTTCAAAACAAACTTGCATGTGCATTGAAGTTATATTTAATTTTTCAAGAAACAGGTTTTAAATTTTTAAACATCTCCTCTCCATAATTGAAGACTTCTGTTTGTGAAATCAGAAACACATTAATAGAGAATCTTAAAATACACATATGTAAAGATCGTGAATTATGAATAAAAGTAAAATGAGTTGTGTTTTTCCGAAATGGCAACATCAGAAGATGTTCTAAAGGTCCAATATAAAAATTTGTACTCGCTATTATTAATCTGGAGGAATCATGTTTGTGCTCTCAAAAGAGTAAATAAAATTTATAAATATTATCAAAGATAGTTTTTATAAAATTCGAATTCTCACTTTATTGAAATAAAGTGCGGGAAGATCAGTAAGAATTTCATCTCAGTATGGAATTTTAGAAATACAATGGCAGATTGTGAATAATTACAAATGTAACCCAGTCCATTAATCTATACAAGGCCAGATGTGGTGGTCTTTTTATTATGGAGGCACCCAATAGGTGGGGCAATTTAAAAGTTGTTTAAATAAGGCTGAGCCAAATTTAGCAGAACTGTGAATTAAGTCAGTTTCTACACTTTCAGTGTCTTTTTGCCGAGTGGGACCAAAAGTAAACTTTCAGTTTTGTGCACAGAAAAATCTGACTTCTTGACCGCTGGCTTTAATTGTAAAATTTGATAACTGTTTTCACTGTACTTGGTGTTTTACATTTACTAGCAGCCTTCGTCTGGCTTTTAAATGTACAGAAAAAATGGCTGAAGGGAACACCAAACGTTAAATTTAAAAACTGCATAGAATTTTACTCTGCAGAAGAACTTCATAAAAAAAGTTATTACGTATAACAAAATTACAATGAAATAAGCAATATCCCTTAATACAAATATTAATTATCCTAATAAATAAATTAACCAACTTCCCTTTGCAAAATCTTAAGAAAATGGTATAAAGGAGGTTAAGAACTTTGTTTCCTAAAAAAAATCACTCAAAATTTTTCAATATCTTAAAAACAGTGAAATGAGCAATAAATAACATTAAAAGAATACAAAAAACAAAAAATTCTGAAAAGCAAAATATAATTAATGATATTTTATCTTATATTTTCAAGAGAAAAAACATTACAATAAAATAAGCTATATCCCTTAATACAAATATTAATTATCCTAATAAAAAAATTTACCAACTTCCCGTTGAAGAAAAAAAGTCATGCAAAACTTTTCAATATTGTTACGAATTTGCTATTTAAAAAGCTAATGTTAGTTCAATTATAAATTAAATGGTTTTATTTCTCACGCAGTGCAGCGCGTGACGAATATTAAAAGAAAGCTAAGCCGGAAAAATTAAAAATACAAGAGCGCGGGCGTTAAATAAATAAATATCTCTTTTTGATTTCGAGAAAGTACTGGAAAATTCTAGCGCGTGATTTTAAAATCTTATAAAAGAAGGAAAACATCTCAGTTCGTAGTAGTTGCTTGCTTTGTTTGTTGTTGTTTAGAAAACTGCTCTTGTTGATTGTAGCGAATTCGCGGATTAGCGTTCTTTAGCTGTTTTGAATTACGTTCTATTGGACATTTGAGTAGTTAAAAGATAACTACTGCGAGATATTGTAATACTGCATGATAATTTGAGAAAATTTAAGCATTTTTGTTGTGATAATAATAAATTTTTGTTCATTTTTCATCGGACTTGTGCATTCATTTCATAACGAGCCCGTACGCACGCAACAATTTTTGGTGTCAGAAGTGGGATTTGAATGCCAATAACAAGAGGGATGGAAGAACAATTGAGACAGCTCATTACTGATTTTGCTGCTTTCCAAGAAAAGATGGAAGCTGGCCAAACATCTTTTAAAGAAGAAATGAAATTGGGCCAGGAATCCCTCAAAGGAGAAATGAAATTGGGCCAGGAATCCGTTAAGGAAGAGATGAAATCCCTTAAAAATGAGATGAAAGCAGGTCAGGACGAAATGAAAAGAGAAATTACCTGCGTAATAGAAAATAAATTTGAGGCTATGGAAGGCAGAATAGACGCGGTTGAAACTAAAGTTGGACATATAGAAGAGAGAGTTTCTGCCGTCGAACAACAAATTGATGATAGGGTTTCTGCTGCCGTCGCCAAAGAAGTTGACAGCCTAAAGAAGTGCATAGCGACGGTAGAAAACAATTCTGAAGGTTTTAAATTTTTATCGATGCCTGCTCGTTCCGTTCTGAAACTATCTACATATGATGGGAAGACCTCCTGGCAGGTGTATAGGACACAATTTTCTATCGTTGCGGATGCGAATGGGTGGGATTCCCAAGCTAAGGCCTGTCATCTCGCCGCTTCTCTGAGAGCAGACGCAGCGGATATCCTGCAGACGCTTCCCGAAAATCAAAGGCTAGATTTCGAAGCTCTATCCGGCGCTTTGGAGCTGCGCTTCGGCGAGAAATGTTTAAAAGACTACAGCAGGCTCCAATTAAAATCTCGTCAACAGAAGCTCACCGAAACGCTTCAGGAGCTCGCCACGGATGTTGAAAGGCTGTCACATCACGCCTTTTCAGAGTGCCCGACAGAAACAAGGGAAATCCTGTCCCTGCAGTATTTCATCGATGGCATCCGGGACCCTGAAATACAGAAAGCACTGCGAATGGCGGATGTTAAAGATCTGAAAAGCGCTTTAGTGTATGCCATGAAATTTGAGGCAGCCCAGCAAGCCACCCGTCGAGACCGCCATCCAGTCAGAGCTGCTCAAGTCCAGGAGCCAGGGGATCAAGTCACTGCTCGTCTAGACGATTTAACTAGACAACTGAACGCCTTGAGTCAGAATATTGGTGACAAGAAACCGACCGTAAAGTGCTGGAACTGCGGTGCTGAAGGACACATCCGACGAAACTGCAGAACACCCCAGGGCACGGATGCTAAGACCGCTCCTAACAAACAGCAGGGAAGCTAATTAGTGGCCATCTCGCGGGGCGGAGGTTGCCAGATCATGAAAAGCCCCAGTTTAAAGCGCTTCAGATTTCTGCAGTGAGAGGCGGCAGTAATGGACTTTTCATAATAGGACATATTAATGGAGTTCCCTGCAATATGACGATAGATACAGGAGCCAACGTTACCATCATCCGAAAAGATTTGGCTCAACAACTGGGAAGCAAACTTATCTGGACGCCGCCCTGCGTTACCCTACAGACTGTGTCCGGTGAGAAGATCAACATCGATGGAAAAGTAAATGCTAACATCACGTTTGGAAGTGCCGCTTACCATCACACGGCATATGTAGCAGAGATCACTGATTCTTGCATACTCGGATTGGACTTTCTAAGGAAATACAATTTTTCCTTGGACTTTAAAAATAACGAATTGCATTCTACATCTGAGGACATAGCGTTATTTGGAGTCAATGATGAAGTTAAATCTGTCCATAAAATCATAGCACAAGACAATATCACAATACCGGCAAGAACAGAAATTTTACTTCCTGGATCCATAGCCGAAAACAAAAATTTCCGCTACGGCGTCATAGAATATCCCAATAACTGTAATAGCCCAAAAGGAGTACTAGTAGCCTCAACACTCGTCGACCTATCCAGAACGGTTATCCCGGTGAGAGTCGCCAATGTAACTGAGAAGGGGAGAATTATTAAGAAAGGTGAAGTGGTTGCAGCATGTACTCCAGTAACCACCGTTGAAAGAAAGAGTAACATCCAAGAATCCGTGTCCTCAGAGAGAATTACATCGGAGTTATTGCAGAATGCGCAATTAAACGATGAAGAGAAGAATGCTGCCGATCGCGTTATTAAAGATCTTCAAGTTGTTTTTTCCCGCTCGTCTTCTGACGTGGGTCGAACTAGTTTGACACAACATAGAATAGATACCGGCGATCATCGCCCGATCAAGCAACATCCAAGGCGTCTGCCGTTTGCTAAACAGGAAGAGGTGCGAACACTGTTAAAAGATATGGAAGAAGGCGATGTCATCGAGCCTTCAACAAGTCCATGGGCATCTCCCATCGTTCTCGTCAGAAAGAAAGACGGCTCAACAAGATTTTGCGTTGACTATCGCCGGTTGAATGAGGTTACGAAGAAAGACAGTTACCCTCTTCCTAGAATTGACGACATTCTAGACACTCTTTCTGGAAGCAAGTGGTTCTCAACGCTTGATTTAAAGAGTGGGTATTGGCAGGTAGAAATACACCTTCATGACCGAGAAAAGACGGCATTTACTACGGGACAAGGGCTTTGGCAATTCAAGGTGATGCCGTTTGGACTGTGTAATGCGCCGGCAACATTCGAACGCCTCATGGAGACTGTTTTGAAAGGACTTTCCTATGAAGCCTGTCTGATATACCTGGACGATATCATCATCGTCGGAAAGAGTTTTGAAGAGCATCTAGAAAATCTTAGAAAGGTGCTTCAGAAACTGAAAGAAGCCAATCTAAAGCTGAGTCCCGCTAAATGCAAATTGTTCCGAAAGGAAGTGACTTACCTGGGACATGTCATCTCTGCAGAAGGTGTGCGCACGGATCCTGAAAAGGTATCAGCGGTTAAATCCTGGAAACATCCCGAAAATGTCCATCAGCTGAGAAGCTTTCTAGGGCTTTGCACCTACTATAGGAGATTCGTGAAGGACTTTTCTTCCATCGCAAGACCCCTTCACAAGCTGACAGAGAGCAACCAAAAGTTCTTGTGGACAAAAGAATGCGACGATGCATTTAACAACTTAAAGGAGGCTTTAACATCTGCTCCAATCCTGACGTATCCTCAGCACGACCGACCATTTATTCTCGACACCGACGCGAGCAATGAAAGTGTCGGTGCTGTTTTGTCCCAAGAAACAGACGGCCAAGAACGTGTAGTGGCGTACTGGAGCAAGTGCCTGTCTAAACCGGAGAGGAATTATTGTGTCACCAGGAAAGAGTTGCTCGCCATAGTCAAAGCTGTAGAACAGTTCCATCACTATCTATACGGCAGAAAATTTCTGCTCCGCACCGATCATGCATCATTGACCTGGCTTTTAAATTTCAAGAATCCTGAGGGTCAAATAGCCAGGTGGATACAGAGACTCCAAGAATATGACATCACTATCCGTCATCGTAAGGGATCATCACACGGAAACGCCGACGCCCTGTCTAGAAGACCTTGCCAAGAAAACTGTCCATATTGTTCCAGGGTGGAAGCGAAATACGAGCTGCTGACTCCGGTCGCAAGACAAATTACAACATCAACATCGGCTGATCGAGAACCGTGGAGTGATGATGAAGTCAGGAAAGACCAGCTGGAAGACCGCGACATTAAACCCATAATTGATCTAATGGAGTCGTCAAACAGAAAACCTACCTGGCAGGACATTTCTATCTGTAGTCCTACAACCAAACAATATTGGGCACTCTGGGATTCACTTCACATTCGAAACGGCGTCTTATACCGGAAATTCGAATCGGATGATGGGAAGACGTTCCGATGGCAGCTGATACTTCCAAGATCCCGCAATCCTGATGTCCTTAAAGAACTACATAACAGCCCTACGGGAGGTCACTTTGGAATAATGAAGACCTTACAGAGAGTTCGTGAGCGCTTTTACTGGAATAATGCAAAGGATGACGTGCAAAAGTGGTGCCGATCTTGCGATGCCTGTGCAGGTCGGAAAGGACCTAAGAGACGCAGCCGAGGCAAGCTGCAACGTTACAACGTAGGGGCGCCTTTTGAACGAATCGCCTTTGACATCCTGGGACCTCTGCCACGAACTGCTGATGGCAACAAATACATACTCGTTGTCGTTGATTACTTCACCAAGTGGCCTGAAGCTTATCCTATTCCTGATCAATTTATTTTAAGTTCGTAAAATAGTTAAGTGCCTACATTTCATGACGATGTGAAAATGGAGTGTGCAGAGTAAAATCTCGTTTCCTATAGGCCATTATGTCTCAAAATGACGCGATTTCGTCACAAAACATAAAATAAAAAAATTTTTAATTCGAATTTCGAAAAAAATCGCTTCGAGGTGCACTGGCTCTTGTCTAAATGCACCTATCTACCAAATTTCGTAGCCGTGAGTCTATTAACTTACGTGCAGCGCGAACGAAAGACACGCACACACAGACAGACTCTTTCTTTTATTATACTATGTAGAGACTATATTTTTCAATTTTAATAAAGTTATTTTGATGTTTTATGTATTTTTGCCTTGCCACGAAGTGTGAACTGAATTAACTGAATGAGAAATATATATCTAATGAAATTCGAGGAAATAAGTTTAAATTAAATGCAGCAAAAACAAATCGTACAAGGAAGTCATGTGGTAATACACATTCGATTTTTTTATAAAGCAATGGAAATATCAATGCAATGACATTAAAAATTTAATATGTTTTTAAATTAGTAATGGAATTATATTCATTTATGTACTCTTAATTGCATTTATTTTTATACTAAAAATTAGAATTTTAATCGCACTATTTGAGAAAAAAGTAACAAAAAGTGGTAGTTTGCATACTACATCATTACCAAATAAAATATTTATAAATACTTTCGGATTGTTTTCCCTTCCATAATACAAATTCTTTAGTTAAATCCTTAAATCAAATTTCAGGTATAGTAAGCATTAATTACATTAATCTACATTCCATTACCAGCAATATTCTTATATTTTAAGAAGGATATGTTTCTGAGACATGTTACTGTATTTTGAACAAGCGATGAACTAAAGTTCAAAAGCTTGACAGGTCTAGATGATATGAAAATTTCTTTAATAATATCCCAATTTATTGAACGATGATCGCTAAGCAAATCTTCGACTTGATCGACACTCAGTTATTTAAAGTAAATGATCTAACAAAGCGAGTTTCGTCTTCGATGTATTCTATCCCTTCATTAAACATCTTACACTACTCAAAATCTCTTACGCTGAATAAAATATTGCCTTCAAAAGCATTTTACAAAGTTTCAAAAACTTACCTAGCGGATTTCCATTGCGAGGACAAAATTTCACGCAGATTCTTTGCGATAAGAATCGCTATTTTGGGAAATTTCCAAAGGAAAAATTCTTTATTCATTAAAAATTAATATATCTGCAAACGATAAAAGAAAATGAAATGCGAATTGTTGCCACATGTCGATGGAACTCGTCAACTTCTGAAAAAACTTCGCAAACGAATTTTGGACGCTCGCATTTTAAATTATTCATTCTCAATATTTTGATTCCAATGTACGGAAATGAATTTTAAATAACAAAAGTAAAATGTAAATCCACTGCACTACAGAAATCTATAGAAAGCATAAAACGTAATCTGCTGTGATTGCTATGAGCAATTAAGCTGAGAATGGCTGCATATGAATTGAAGAATTTTTCATTCAAAGCAATTGAGGAAGTTTCCAAAATTACGTAATTTCCTACTTTTTCCAAGAAAAAGAAATGAAATCTTACAAGAAATCCACTTTTTACTCTATCTTGTGTTCCTAATTGGAAAACTAAATTTGAAAAAGTTGTAGTACTTATTGCTGAGTACTTCTTTCGTTGAAAATTTGTTCACATTTGTTCACTAGAAAGCCATTCTGATTTCATCTCAAGTAAAAATTTTTAATTGAATTTTATTATTTATTTATTTCTCAAAAAATAGAGACATGATTTTCAGAAATATTCAGAAAGGGAAAAAAGAAAAAAAAAGATTTCTGGATTAGGTTTTTGTCATTTTGCTCCATCTACCGACTGTATAATATCGTTCATTTATTAACACAACATCTATAACACCTTATATCTATAAAACAACATCTTACATCTCCTCTCATAAAACAAACTGTTCAAAGTTCTATCAATTTCACTCGTGCAGTCAACAGCTAAAAATTAGACAGCTCGCGAAGAAAATTGTTAAACTATGGATTTAGTATCCCACATTCGGGTTCCTGCTATGCGTCGACCTCGAAGACATTATTCTACTCTTGACATCATAAAAAGAACCATCATCGTAAATAAGCCGAAACCTGAAAAGAAGTACGAAGGGAGAGGGGAAGATTGTGTGCTAAGGACAATATTGAAAGGAAACATCTTAATTGTCCATCTTTGCACAATAACATCGTCAACAGTCCCTTCTATATTTCATCTAAAACGAAAAATATCTTCAATCTTTAACAGTTTTGGAAATGTTCATTTCATCTTAAAAATAGCATTTACTGAAATAAAAGTCATTATTAGGTGGAAACTCACAGTTCGGTTATCAGTTGTATCACTTCAGGTTAAGAACGTCATAATCAGTATTATTTTATTCATCTTCTTCTGCTTGAGTCCATTGTTTTATGTATTCAGCGCATGTACTTGTTTTAGTGGGTCCTTCATGATCTCCTTCTTTTACAACATCATAGGAGTCATTATTCTTTATTTTGACAATCTTATACAAGCCTAAATACTTTGATTTTAACTTATTGGTCCAAATTGCGTCCTTTTGATTGCTACTAAATCATTAATTTCATAACATTTTGAAGAACGTCTTCGAAAGTTATATGTTTTCTTATTTTCTTCTTGTACCTTAAACATTTGTATTTTCGCATCTTTTCGAAGCTCTTCTCCGTAAGTTTCAAAACTATTTTGAATTTCTGCGTCAATTATTTCTTTTCCAGAAGTATAATCAGTATTTGCTTGAAAATTAAAAGCATTTTGTTTGCTTACTTCAGATATAAAATTAACAGCTGATATTGCTTTAGAAAGTCTTCTTTTGGGGACAGAAGATTCTTCAAGAAACGCCTCTTCTGTGACGTTGTCTTATGTTTAGTTGCTTTGTAAATTGATGTTGAAGTCGCACTAGATGGCGTTGGAACAGCATCAGCACCACACAGGTCTCCCTAATGTTCCCAATCATCAGCATTAAGAATTTCTCGCAACTGACGACAACCTTTCTGATATCTTCATGAGTGATACACATTTTCCTTTCTAATTCTGCTTGTTTAGCAAATAATCTCTTCTCCATAATTTCCCTCATGCAATCTTTTTCTAAAGCTAGCATTTCTTGCATGTTCAGTTTAACATTTTGAACTTTATTTTCTTTCTCAGACAGGATTTTATCTTTGGTGATTGCTACTAAATCATTAATTTCATAACATTTTGAAGAACGTCTTCGAAAGTTATATGTTTTCTTATTTTCTTCTTGTACCTTAAACATTTGTATTTTCGCAGCTTCTATTTCATTCTTGGCATCTAATAGTTGTTTCTGTAAAATTTCTACAGCCTGATACGGAAAGTTTTCTTTCCAAAGACATAACTTGTTCTTCATGAACATCCAAATCCAATTGTAAAATAGATTTTACTTGTTTTAGTTGAACACTTTCTTTATCTCTTATATCTTCTGGGTATCAGAGATATAGGTTTGTTATCTTTTAAAATAATATGCATTTCAGAATTAGTATCTTAGGCTTGTCTTCCTTTAAGTTTTTCAGACATACCAGGATCCAGGATGGAAGTTTGATATTTCTGTTTCACCTGCGCACACTGAGCCGGTTCTTGGTGGTTGTATTGGTTACGCGGTCAGAGCGGACAGTGGCTACAGTGGACACGTGAGAGTAGCTAGGTGGACAGAGCGGACATTCTCGCACTTATTGTGTTGTTTTCCTAATCAGTCATATGTCATCTATTGTGTAGTTTCGAGCTTTGCACCTGCTGTAGAGAAAAGCCGATACTTATAATAGAAAATGTCTTTCTCATTTTCTCAGTCGATGTTTGATCCTTATGAAGCGTGTATGTCTTTTTTAGCGTCGAAAAAAAATCTGCGATGGAACCCATAGCCATTTTAAAAAAATTACTCTCTACAAAAAAAGAATGTTTAGTTGTAGATGATTACCCACACCGAAAAAATAAATTAGGAATGAGTTGGGTATGTGTAAAAGAAAAGACACATCGTTGTAAAGGAAATGTAAAGAGAAATTTTCAATACAAAGTACTGAAGAAAGTACATATACGAAGTACATTTCTGCGTGCCCAACATTACTGAGAACGAAGTTAAAAGGAAGTTAGAGACTTGCAGAAGAAAAGTCCCCCCCCCAAAAAAAATCAGTTCCCGTTCCCCATATATTTCCAAAACTACTTTCAGAATTATATCAAAAAGGTTATGATTTTATTACTAAAATACCGGCATACTCCAGTGCCAAGACTGTTTTATGTAAGGAGAGGAGAAAGGCTTTGGGAGCTATCCTAATTAAAAGGCTAAATATTGACAAATTAAATACATAAACTGATTCAAAAATTTAAGTTTCTCGTTTGAATATTTTGATCAATTTTGTGTTAGTTAATATTTTTTGTATTTTCCATATATTTGTATTTTCCATAGCTGTCACTGATATTACTTACTGAACCAACTCACAGAACATTTAGAATTCGTCTGCAATTTTCATCAAAACAGATAAATTCAAAGTGTGCAATTTTGCTGTTTAAGTTTTAGTTTAAAATACTAAAATTCAAACAAAAAATGCCTACAATGTTTAAATTGTAACATGCATTATTTTGTGCTTTTGTATTTTAATATGTTTGTTTATATTTTTAATATGTGTTTTTGTTTAATTTAAAAGGGTCAAAATTCAAGCAAGTAAATTTACACAATTTAAAAATTACAGTAAGCATACTTGTCTTATTTTATCTTAAAATTCTAAAAGTTAAATGCTTACAGTTACATTTAAATATTTCTAGTAGCTTTATTTGCCATTTTTTCCCCTTAAATCTTTATTTCATGTTTTATATTTATTTTATTTTTGTTTGAAAAGTTTTAGTTTAAAATACTAAAATTCAAACAAAACAATGCCTGCAATGTTTAAATTGTAACATGTTTTATTTTGTGCTTTTGTATTTTAATATTTTTGTTTATATTTTTAATATGTGTTTTTGTTTAATTTAAAAGGGTCAAAATTCAAGCAAGTAAATTTACACAATTTAAAAATTACAGTAAGCGTATTTGTCTTAAATATTTTATCTTAAAATTCTAAAAGTTAAACGTTTAAAGTTACTTTTAAATATTTCTAGTAGCTTTATTTGCCATTTTTTCCCCTTAAATCTTTATTTCATGTTTTATATTTATTTTATTTTTGTTTAAAAAAAATCTGAATTTCAGCTTTAAAAAAACTATTTAAAAATTACTAGTTTATTTAATTTAGTTTTTTTGTTTTAAAATGCTAATATGAGCCGGAAAGTTTTATATGCATCAGAAAAAGAAATATGTATTTATATAAATTTTGCAGATTAGAAACCTTGGAAGTTCTATCATTAGATGAAAAAGAATAATTCATTTATTACATAACAGTAAATGGTTTAGAAACATGTAATTTAAATCAGAATTTTCCGAATTCATTTAGTAGGAAAAAAGTCCATATCAATCATGAAATTGGTAAATTATCAATTGTAAAACAAGTTAAAAAAATTAAGGAAATGTCGTTTTCCAAATAATTCTTATTAAAATTCTGGATTGACAGTCTCGTTAATTCACAATAAGGGGGAGGACAAAGACCACAACAAAGTTTTGTTCACATCTAATACAGCAAATGCTTTATTGTGTGCTGCTGCAAAAATAATCATTAACGGTTTTTGTAATAAAATAGTAACCATAATAATACAACATACTACGGAATCATAGCACCCATATAGTGCCACCTATTCCAACTGGGCACAAAAATAAGAAAAACTAAAGCAAGTCACAATTTTTTTTTCTGCTGTAGCATTTTGTGAACCAAAGTGGTCCTTTCATTTATATCCAACAATTTAAATATTTCCATACATTGGTAAGATTTACATTTTCATACATTGGTCAAACATTAACATTCAAGCATATATTACTACAAACTGACAAAACAGCAGTGTGTGTTATGAAGCATTTCAACAAAGGTGTGTTTCTTCGTCACACACGTATATACATACATAAAAATATCTTTCTACATTAGTAATAATAATATTATTGCAAATAATATGATTCAGCATCATAAGCATAACAGTATTTTTTTAGGGGAACAGCTTTAGTACAATACATTAAACAAAATGGTCTCGCAAAACAGATTTAATTCATTAATTTGAATCAGTTTTGCCAGCAAAGATTTTTAAAAGTAGAACTGAATAAGATATATTCTCATGTACTTTTAACTCAATGAATGTCTGAATTAATATAATTTATAAGTATAATATGGGCATACTATATATGTAATATATACAATCCCTTTGTTTTCAAATAATTTTCAATCTACAACTAAGTAGTTTTTGAAGCAGCTGTGTGATGCCATTTGTAATAAGCAAACTATGACTCTAATGATTGTATTCCACAAAACATAGAATTTGTTATTAATAAAATAAATATACTTTAAATAGTTTTTGACACACTTCAATCTGTGTATCGCTTCATTATGAATAAATAAATTTCTTAAACAATTTTTGTGTTAGATTAATATACAATAACAAAGTTTTGTAAAGTAGGGAAGAAACATAGTAGAGGTTTTGTGGATTATTTCTCTAAAATCCCAAGTATTCAGGAATGGTACTTTCACCTTTTATAGATAGAACTAAGAACAGCTGTACATTGACAGCAAATTTCGTGTTCAGTACTGTAATTAAAAAATGAGTTTAGATGTTGCAATAAATTTTACTCTTCACCATTTAACATGTTTTGATAAATTCTATCTAAAAGCTCTCAAAAAATTGTCCATGGTGTCACTTCACTGGCTTTCTTTGAATTATAAGCAAATTTCAGAATTATTCATACCCTACCCCAAAACATACATTTTTTTACACTTCAGTTCGTGAATTTGTAATACATTTTCTGGTATTGGTCTGAAGGTTCACGTTCCTGCACAATGAAAGAACACAACACTGCACAGAAATCACCTCTTCTTCTAAAATGCACTTTTCAGAGAGTTTTTTTTTGGGGGGGGGAAACTTTCTTTTTTTCTCTTAACCACAGTAAGTGTTTGACAGCAGTTTTCGTTGCCTTTTTATGTTTTCCTTTATTCTTTCTATGATGTGTTGGTCTTCAGAAAAAGATCGCGACTGCAAAAATGCTGGAATGATGGATAAGAAGCCATTGCTAGGTGGACCAATGGGAGCACCTGATTTGGTAAGATCACGCCTCATCATCATTACACGATCAAATCATGTGTAGGGCGCCATTGACAGTTTACACATCTGGGCGGACGATACGAGCTTGACGACCTTCCCATTCCAACAACAGTTCACCTAAATTCAAAGGAGATTCAAATAAATATTTAATCAAAATTTAAATAAATACTCATTCATTCATTTAAATAGAAAGAACAAAACGTTATTAACAGAAAATTGCTAACGGAACATTGTTAACGGAACAGTGTTACATAATGAAACACTGTTACATAATGGAACATTGTTAATATTGTTATTTAAATTATTAACTTTGCTTATGACAGAAAATTAAGATATTAGCTGAGAAGCTAAATATAGAGATACTGCAAGAAAACTTGGAATATCATTAGGCTTACCAGAAGTCCTCTTTTGACTAGAAATGATCTCGTCTGGCGATGCGGTGCCTGCCTCTCAGCCAGTTATTCATATTTTTCCACTTATGTGTTTAAATTTTAAAAGTCCAGAATACACTCAAATGATATTAATACAAACCTAAAAGAGCTTACAACATTCTACAATGCATTCATTATTACACTAAGGCACAGAAAGAAGTTTTGATGGAGCAGAACCTCTTATATGGATATACAGCAGTGAATTAACATGGTCTGAAATTGAAGCTTCAGGTGTAATTAAAAAATGTTGTCTAAATAAACAATTAAAACACAACTTTGAAGCTTTAGAACAGCCATTTTATTTTATTTTTAACAATAACAATGGTAAAGCAAAAACTGGTAACCATGGTAACGCTTTACGACTGTGCAGATAGTCTCGCAGACGAATACAAAAATTTTAAACAAGGTGAAAGCATTAATGAAGTTCCCGCAAATAACGCAATAAGCATGGATCATCCTTTTGATAATTGATTAAGTTGATGATTGCAAAGGCTTTTTGGCTAACTAGTTTGAAAATTTGGAACGGGATTATTTGGGAAAATAAATACTGAGAAGATGGATGGATATTTTTCGGGCATTTCAAAGGAGTCTGATGTGTACACCACATTGCTTCCTTGTAAATATTAAATTATGCACATTTTTCTTGCATTCCATTTATACTTAACCTAAAATTAAATTAAACCTACTTCGTCGATAGCACATAAAGCAAAATAGAATAAATGCATTCTTTAAAATTCACTGTATTTATTTACCATAGAGACACCCTGGAGCTAGTTTCACTTAACAGCGTTACATTTCATTCATTTTATAACTCGGAATGCACAAAAATGATATCATCTCAAGAATTAAATTATATTACCTGAAGAAATAAATTATATCATCTGAAGAATTACATATTTTGCCTAGGCTTTGTGTATAATGCATAAACATTCTATAGAATGACAAATGCTCTTTATTAAAAGATGTTCATTCCTCAAAAGTACAAATGTTATTTTGAAAAAGTAATGAAAGAGTCCCATTAAAAATCTGTCATTCAAAATACGTAAAAAAGTAGCGAGATGAATTTGATACAACATTATAAATTTGTATTTTTTATCTGGTCGAGACTGGGAATCAGTAAGACAACAATCTACCTGACAACGGAAATTAATTTCAGAAATAGTCATAAGTTTCACAACAATGCCCTTTATTAATAACTTTTTGTTTTTTCCGGCAGAGCTCACAAAGGTGGTTGTACAGTTCAGTATCATTTATGTGCAATGTTTTTGTATTTGGTTGAAAGTTCTTTCAACATTCTGTCGCTTCACCCATGTCCAGTACTCAAATGAGTTTTCATGAAGTACGGGAAATAACTCGGCATCCGCAACGTAGTACTGTACAGTATTGACGCTTCCTTTAAAATGATAAATCAATGTACTTTTCTTTTCCACAAATACACATCTTAGCGATTCAGGAACCATTAGTCCCATGGTTCCTTCTTAGTAGTCATTTGGGTTTTCATACATGATTTATTAACTTCTAGTAAGTAGTTTAGGTTCTTCAAAATGAATCAAAAATGTATTTCATGCTTTGCCTGTTTCTCATTTGGTATTCCTAGGAAATGTATGAAATATGAATAATTTCATACATTCCCAGCTAGTTATAGGTATTATGTACAATGCCTTTTAATTTTTTTATTACTACGGAATTCATATTTCATGAATCATCTTCAAGAATTAGATATAAAAATATACAATTTTAAAAAATGTGTTTTAGTAATATAATGCACATGCGAAATTTCATGTGAACAGATGCCTATGAGGGCTGAAAGTTTACATAAGAGAATACTAAATCATTTGTTCGAACCATTTTAAATAAAACTAATAGAAAACAAAACAAAAGGTGCTATGCCATTCAATTGACTTCTCTACATAAAAACAAGCACTAATCTGCTGCAAATAACAGGAATGATTAAGCATTCAGCAATATAATTGAGATAAACATAGTGAGCAGGGTGCATGCACAATGCTTACTCACCTAACGGAGGCTAGTCTCCAGATATATTGCTCAACCCTGAATGCAACACAAGAAAGATATTAAGAATGCAGGCATAATAGAATGAATGCAAATAACACTGCTTAAGGAATGATCGAAGAATACGCAAAGAAGCACACTGCACAAAATAAATAAAAAAGTAAAATGGGACAATGCTATATCTGCCGTTCTACTAGGGAAACCCGTAGAAAAGATGAGTGTTCTTAAACGTATACTCTAATATTTCAAGTCTCGTAAACTAGCGTTAGTCCTGCATATACTCTTAATATTTTCTAGTCTCATCTTCAAGTGTTCGCTACCAAAAACCAGTTCAATATGCCAAGCAGATATAAAATGGTGCTCCGTGTAAAAGTGAACCGCACGTTTTTCAATGAACACAGTTTTCAACTCAACACGAGTGAGTACAATGAACGTGACAAGCAAATATTAAATAGGAACTCTGGAAATATGTGAATAGCACATAGGATGCACATTAATATACCCAGTTGATATTGTTCGTTTTAATGCATCAGAATAACTTCTTATATCCAAACTCTACAGTCAACATTCTCTATAAACTCACAATCACAATGCATAAAACACTGCTAAAATACTCATTCATCACAGGGTTTCTTTAATAACCCATCTTCCAGAGTAACTTATAAATTTCGCTACAATTTTTAATACTCCACGGAAAATTTTGGCTGGGCCTAGTGATAATAGAATGCTCCATCAATTGAGTCATACAACAGGAGGTACAGCAACTCAGCTGGTGGTAAGTAAGCGTACACTCTCTCTAGGGTAGAAACTTCTTCTTTTTATGGGATCAGATGAGTACCGTTCACTCGCTGAAATAAACCGGTTCTTATTTATAACTTACAACTCACTAATAATAACCTTGATGAAAAAATTTGAGAAAAAATGTAACCTTATTCGGGTACAGTATTATATTTTAATTACGCTAAAGCCCTCCAGGAATATCTGCCTAAAGAGAGTGATGCCTTCGTGGAGGATTTTCGAAGTAAAACTGGTTCGTATACATGTTACACATCAGGAAAAGCACGAAAACGTCATGCAGCCAGCCCGTTTGCCGGGATTCCAACCTACTAATGTTCAGCGACTTTACTGCTCGGCCAAGTTAGGCATAGATATTTTCAGAGAATTTCTTTGCTCCTGATTTTATTTATTGAGATGATGGTAAAGCCTTGAGGGCTATCTATCTAAGGGAAGGATGCCTTCATATAGAGGACTTTCTAAGGGAAACTGGCTCGTATACACATTTCAAATGGTGAAAGCCACGAAATGACTCATGCAGCCAATCCATTTGCGGAATTTGAACATCGTATCGAACTACCAGTGTTCAGCGACTTTATCGCTCGGCCGCTGGTGGGCTGTTTGCTCCTGAAGAGAAGAGACTTGTGTCCGATGCTAACACTGCTTAAGGAATGATCGAAGAATATGCAAAGAAGCACACTGCACAAAATAAATAAAAAAGTAAAATGGGACAATGCTATATCTGCGTTCTACTAGGGAAACCCGTAGAAAAGATGAGTGTTCTTAAACGTATACTCTAATATTTCAAGTCTCGTAAACTAGCGTTAGTCCTGCATATACTCTTAATATTTTCTAGTCTCATCTTCAAGTGTTCGCTACCAGTAACCAGTTCAATATGCCAAGCAGATATAAAATGGTGCTCCGTGTAAAAGTGAACCGCACATGTTTTTCAATGAACACAGTTTTCAACTCAACACGAGTGAGTACAATGAACGTGACAAGCAAATATTAAATAGGAACTCTGGAAATATGTGAATAGCACATAGGATGCACATTAATATACCCAGTTGATATTGTTCGTTTTAATGCATCAGAATAACTTCTTATATCCAAACTCTACAGTCAACATTCTCTATAAACTCACAATCACAATGCATAAAACACTGCTAAAATACTCATTCATCACAGGGTTTCTTTAATAACCCATCTTCCAGAGTAACTTATAAATTTCGCTACAATTTTTAATACTCCACGGAAAATTTTGGCTGGGCCTAGTGATAATAGAATGCTCCATCAATTGAGTCATACAACAGGAGGTACAGCAACTCAGCTGGTGGTAAGTAAGCGTACACTCTCTCTAGGGTAGAAACTTCTTCTTTTTATGGGATCAGATGAGTACCGTTCACTCGCTGAAATAAACCGGTTCTTATTTATAACTTACAACTCACTAATAATAACCTTGATGAAAAAATTTGAGAAAAAATGTAACCTTATTCGGGTACAGTATTATATTTTAATTACGCTAAAGCCCTCCAGGAATATCTGCCTAATGAGAGTGATGCCTTCGTGGAGGATTTTCGAAGTAAAACTGGTTCGTATACATGTTACACATCAGGAAAAGCACGAAAACGTCATGCAGCCAGCCCGTTTGCCGGGATTCCAACCTACTAATGTTCAGCGACTTTACTGCTCGGCCAAGTTAGGCATAGATATTTTCAGAGAATTTCTTTGCTCCTGATTTTATTTATTGAGATGATGGTAAAGCCTTGAGGGCTATCTATCTAAGGGAAGGATGCCTTCATATAGAGGACTTTCTAAGGGAAACTGGCTCGTATACACATTTCAAATGGTAAAGCCACGAAATGACTCATGCAGCCAATCCATTTGCGGAATTTGAACATCGTATCGAACTACCAGTGTTCAGCGACTTTATCGCTCGGCCGCTGGTGGGCTGTTTGCTCCTGAAGAGAAGAGACTTGTGTCCGATGCTAACACTGCTTAAGGAATGATCGAAGAATATGCAAAGAAGCACACTGCACAAAATAAATAAAAAAGTAAAATGGGACAATGCTATATCTGCCGTTCTACTAGGGAAACCCGTAGAAAAGATGAGTGTTCTTAAACGTATACTCTAATATTTCAAGTCTCGTAAACTAGCGTTAGTCCTGCATATACTCTTAATATTTTCTAGTCTCATCTTCAAGTGTTCGCTACCAGTAACCAGTTCAATATGCCAAGCAGATATAAAATGGTGCTCCGTGTAAAAGTGAACCGCACATGTTTTTCAATGAACACAGTTTTCAACTCAACACGAGTGAGTACAATGAACGTGACAAGCAAATATTAAATAGGAACTCTGGAAATATGTGAATAGCACATAGGATGCACATTAATATACCCAGTTGATATTGTTCGTTTTAATGCATCAGAATAACTTCTTATATCCAAACTCTACAGTCAACATTCTCTATAAACTCACAATCACAATGCATAAAACACTACTAAAATACTCATTCATCACAGGGTTTCTTTAATAACCCATCTTCCAGAGTAACTTATAAATTTCGCTACAATTTTTAATACTCCACGGAAAATTTTGGCTGGGCCTAGTGATAATAGAATGCTCCATCAATTGAGTCATACAACAGGAGGTACAGCAACTCAGCTGGTGGTAAGTAAGTAAGCGTACACTCTCTCTAGGGTAGAAACTTCTTCTTTTTATGGGATCAGATGAGTACCGTTCACTCGCTGAAATAAACCGGTTCTTATTTATAACTTACAACTCACTAATAATAACCTTGATGAAAAAATTTGAGAAAAAATGTAACCTTATTCGGGTACAGTATTATATTTTAATTACGCTAAAGCCCTCCAGGAATATCTGCCTAAAGAGAGTGATGCCTTCGTGGAGGATTTTCGAAGTAAAACTGGTTCGTATACATGTTACACATCAGGAAAAGCACGAAAACGTCATGCAGCCAGCCCGTTTGCCGGGATTCCAACCTACTAATGTTCAGCGACTTTACTGCTCGGCCAAGTTAGGCATAGATATTTTCAGAGAATTTCTTTGCTCCTGATTTTATTTATTGAGATGATGGTAAAGCCTTGAGGGCTATCTATCTAAGGGAAGGATGCCTTCATATAGAGGACTTTCTAAGGGAAACTGGCTCGTATACACATTTCAAATGGTGAAAGCCACGAAATGACTCATGCAGCCAATCCATTTGCGGAATTTGAACATCGTATCGAACTACCAGTGTTCAGCGACTTTATCGCTCGGCCGCTGGTGGGCTGTTTGCTCCTGAAGAGAAGAGACTTGTGTCCGATGCTAACACTGCTTAAGGAATGATCGAAGAATATGCAAAGAAGCACACTGCACAAAATAAATAAAAAAGTAAAATGGGACAATGCTATATCTGCCGTTCTACTAGGGAAACCCGTAGAAAAGATGAGTGTTCTTAAACGTATACTCTAATATTTCAAGTCTCGTAAACTAGCGTTAGTCCTGCATATACTCTTAATATTTTCTAGTCTCATCTTCAAGTGTTCGCTACCAGTAACCAGTTCAATATGCCAAGCAGATATAAAATGGTGCTCCGTGTAAAAGTGAACCGCACATGTTTTTCAATGAACACAGTTTTCAACTCAACACGAGTGAGTACAATTAACGTGACAAGCAAATATTAAATAGGAACTCTGGAAATATGTGAATAGCACATAGGATGCACATTAATATACCCAGTTGATATTGTTCGTTTTAATGCATCAGAATAACTTCTTATATCCAAACTCTACAGTCAACATTCTCTATAAACTCACAATCACAATGCATAAAACACTGCTAAAATACTCATTCAGCACAGGGTTTCTTTAATAACCCATCTTCCAGAGTAACTTATAAATTTCGCTACAATTTTTAATACTCCACGGAAAATTTTGGCTGGGCCTAGTGATAATAGAATGCTCCATCAATTGAGTCATACAACAGGAGGTACAGCAACTGAGCTGGTGGTAAGTAAGTAAGCGTACACTCTCTCTAGGGTAGAAATTTCTTCTTTTTATGGGATCAGATGAGTACCGGTCACTCGCTGAAATAAACCGGTTCTTATTTATAACTTACAACTCACTAATAATAACCTTGATGAAAAAATTCGAGAAAAAATGTAACTTTATTCGGGTACAGTATTATATTTTAATTACGCTAAAGCCCTCCAGGAATATCTGCCTAAAGAGAGTGATGCCTTCGTGGAGGATTTTCGAAGTAAAACTGGTTCGTATACATGTTACACATCAGGAAAAGCACGAAAACGTCATGCAGCCAGCCCGTTTGCCGGGATTCCAACCTACTAATGTTCAGCGACTTTACTGCTCGGCCAAGTTAGGCATAGATATTTTCAGAGAATTTCTTTGCTCCTGATTTTATTTATTGAGATGATGGTAAAGCCTTGAGGGCTATCTATCTAAGGGAAGGATGCCTTCATATAGAGGACTTTCTAAGGGAAACTGGCTCGTATACACATTTCAAATGGTGAAAGCCACGAAATGACTCATGCAGCCAATCCATTTGCGGAATTTGAACATCGTATCGAACTACCAGTGTTCAGCGACTTTATCGCTCGGCCGCTGGTGGGCTGTTTGCTCCTGAAGAGAAGAGACTTGTGTCCGATGCTTTCAAAATCAACAGAGTTATTGAAAATCTACATCAAACTAAGGCTGAGTTTGCACCTAATATGTATAACTGAAATTTCAAATTAAAATTACAAACCACGATGTTTGGCGACATTTTGTTGTTTGGCAATTTTTATAATGCCTTTTAAATTGTTTTGGCAGCTTTATTTTTTGTTTGAGGAATTTATTTCAGTTTAAAAAATTATCCTACAATTATCTAATTATTATAATTCATATTAATATAATTATTGATCATAATAGTGATGTATTTACAGCAATGAAAATATTACTCATCTTAATTTTTGCTCAAACTCAGTCTTGAGAATTTTAGATTAAATACTGGAAAATTGCCGCGAATTCGCAAACAGATGTTTTGAACAGATACAATCGAAATTTATTAATATTTTAAATCTGTGCGTTAGCCATTTTTTTGTATGGTTGGAAAGTGCTTTCAAGCATCAAAATTCTAAGTAATAACTTCCATTATTGAGATTTTCAAGGAAGCGAGCAGAATACAGTCACTTGAAAAAAAAAAAAAAGACTTATGCGAGATTATCGCTTAAAATGCACAAAATGGTTTTTACAATCAATGTCATTTGAGGCTGCAGTTTTATTAATTAAAATAAAAATACTAAATTTCAATTTCCTTTTTCTGAATTTTTCATATTTTTAGCAAAAAAAGATGCAAAATCTTACTGCGGTATGCTTCGGCTGAAATTTTTAAGAGTCTGCATGAGATTATTCTCTCTTTATAGATGCACATAATCATTTTTACAATCAATGTTATTGCGATGTTGAGATTTTCTGTATTTAAACAAAAATGTTAGTTTTCAGCTTTCAATTACTGATTCAGATTTTTACAGCAACAAATGAAAACTTTTATTGCAGTGGCTTTCCATAATCCAAGCAGAATAAAGCTGCTTAAAAATGAGAGACCCACGTGAAATTATCGCTCGAAATGCTAAAAATCATTTTTCTAATCAATGCCACCCTCACGTTGAAGTTGTACTAAATTTAAATAAAAAAGTTATATTTCAAATTTAAAACACTTCGATTTCTAAATTTTAAACATTTCTATTGCTTAGAAATGCAAAAATTAAATGTGTAAAATAAAAGATACATATAAAAATATTTCAGTAGTTTTAATCGCATCACAAATACCTTTTCTGCCCCCCCCCCCACTTTTACGGTCGGGAAGAAATCAAAGTGAAATTATGTTTACAAATTATGTTTCAGTGACTTGTTTTATTTTCCCATGTCTTATTTCCTATAGCAGGTAACAATCAAATCCTAAAAAGACTTACAGATATGATAGGACATAACACTGTTCTCTCTACCAAGAATCCATTCCTTGTTCCTATCTATAGGCTTGCTGGTGGGAGCGAAGACGATGATCAGATAACGTTGCAATAAACTCCTGCACAATTCATCCCGGTTGACCATTTCATGGAACTGAAATGAAATGAAGAGCAATTTCTTAGATCATTTGAAAAAGTAAAAGCCGGAGAACGTGTCACATCTCCTTTAAACGAAATGATTTGAATAGTCACAAATGCAGATTCTCTTTTGAAACGAATCAAATTATAGAATTTTTTTTTTTTTACTTCCAACCGCAGCGTACAAACAGAACAAAACAAAACAGAATGCACACAAAACAAACAGGATATTGTACAAACAATGCAATAGAATGCAGTATTGTGCAAACAGAACTCAGTGAACATATAATGTTAAAAGCCAATATCTCATCATTTGCCCTCCTAGTGCTCCAGTAACTTTGTTGTTGTTACTTATGCTCACTTGTCTGACTGTAAAATCAGCCCAAACCCACAAAATTCCTCTTGGCAAGGAGTGCAAGATACGCCTGTCGTTGGCAACAGCATTGAGCACCTTACAGGTGACGGTGCTATTTAGCTCAGTTCCACCCCCCATTTTGATGGAGAGCACCCCGGGGGGTCTCCATTCCTCTTCCCTTCCACCAAACCGCTTGTCGCATATTTAAAAAGCAGCCATGCGTTTACAAACATCTATACATCTTTTCATTTCGTCCTGACCTGCTTTCATCTCATTTTTAAGAGATTTCATCTCTTCCTTAATGGATTCCTGGCCCAATTTCATTTCTCCTTTGAGGGATTCCTGGCCCAATTTCATTTCTTCTTTAAAAGATGTTTGGCCAGCTTCCATCTTTTCTTCAGTAATGAGCTGTCTCAATTGTTCTTCCATCCCTCTTGTTATTGGCATTCAAATCCCACTTCTGACACCAAAAATTGTTGCGTGCGTACGGGCTCGTTATGAAATGAATGCACAAGTCCGATGAAAAATGAACAAAAATTTATTATTATCACAACAAAAATGCTTAAATTTTCTCAAATTATCATGCAGTATTACAATATCTCACAGTAGTTATCTTTTAACTACTCAAATATCCAATAGAACGTAATTCAAAACAGCTAAAGAACGCTAATCCGCGAATTCGCTACAATCAACAAGAGCAGTTTTCTAAACAACAACAAACTAAGCAAGCAACTACTACGAACTGAGATGTTTTCCTCCTTTTATAAGATTTTAAAATCACGCGCTAGAATTTTCCAGTACTTTCTCGAAATCAAAAAGAGATATTTATTTATTAAATGCACATGCTCTTGTATTTTTAATTTTCAGGCATAGCCTTTTCTTAATATTCGTCATGCGCTGCACTGCACGGGGAATAAAACAATTTAATTTATAATTCTACTAACATTAGCTATTTCTATACCAAATCCGTAACAATATGTAATATGTTGTACTTTAAATGCGACATGGTGTATGAACCAAAGTATTATTGTATGGCAATGTACTATCTGCCAAGCCTCTTGTATGGCACTGTATTTCAATCAGCGACTGGTGTTAAGGCCTCTCACCCTTTCCCATACCATCTTGGATGCTCTGGACAAGGGGAATGCTAATTAATTGTAGATGTGCGGTGCTTGTCACCTCAGAGGCTCCATGCAGCA
Organism: Stegodyphus dumicola; assembly: GCF_044657685.1. Taxonomy (NCBI): domain Eukaryota; kingdom Metazoa; phylum Arthropoda; class Arachnida; order Araneae; family Eresidae; genus Stegodyphus; species Stegodyphus dumicola. Next base: position 289,838,270 of record NC_140769.1, on the reverse strand, counting down.
CCGGGCACATTACGATAGGGGTCCTGTCCATTTTTCATTTGAGCCACAGCTGGGCAGTTTGGGTTAGTAAAAATACCAGAACAATAGAAGTGGCATGCCCAGTGCTTAAATTGTGGCGGAGCCCAGCTCCGGTGCTTCTAAATTTTTAAGATAAATTACAATTGTAGCCAGAACACACCGGAGCCCTAAATAAGATGAGCTCCAGTACTACTTTTATAAAACTAAACCACAATTTCAAGGACAAAAATTAGAATTCCTAACGTTTTAGTTTAACAATAAGCAGATCTTGCAATACTCTATTTCCCTAGAAATACGAGCTCATGAGAACATGAGACGTTCAAGTAAAGTCCTCTCACTCACAACTCACATGTGGAAACCTTTCCGTTTAAGAAGGGCAATAAATTTGGGGGAGTTTGTTTAGGAACGCGTACATTTCTCGCCATGCCATCTTATCTAGTGCATTCTTATCGATGCTTACAGCTAGTTACCCTTCCAGGAAAGAAAATTTGTGTTCTTAAATGTGCATTAAGTGACAGCGAGTACAGTAAGGGGAAATACTGAGATAAACTGCTCAAGCACATCCTACACATCGTCTTCTCAGAGTATCCACTAATGTAACCAAATACGGAGGTGCAAAAAGCGTAACCAGCAACTTCGCATTCATTCTTAACAGATTCAGACTCATTTTACCCCTGACATACATCGCTTGATGGCTATAATTGTTGGCTTTAGTTTTTCCTTATGCAAATTTTGATCGGAGTTCAATCGGTGGTAAGCTAACGTGGTTGCCGCTGATTGGCCGAGTATTATATGTACGCCGGTATTGGCGAATGAGTTATAATGAGTTAGCATAATGCTAGTTTTCTTTCACTCAAATGATTTTAAATGTAAAGGCTACAGTACTAACTTATTTTATTTTAATTTATGGAATAAAGCATGAATTTTATTTAGATTAGTCTTAGCTTTATTTAAGGGAAGCAAAATATGATTTGCATTTATCTCCACTGCCATAAGGGTTATGGGCCCAGAGCCAACAGCTAACCTGTTACCCAGTTCAACTCAGCATTGAATGAATGTAGATGAAGAGGGCCGTTATCCATGAAAAGAAGCTGACCTGTCTTAGAAGTTTGTTCAAGTCGTTGTGCTCACGCTTAATTGAAGATGTCATTACTACCTAAAAGTTTTGAGCTGCTAAACCATGACAACTGGGATCGATGGAAAGTCGATATTAAAATGCTGGTACTGGATAGAAATTGTTGGATCTTCATAGAGGATGAAGAAGAAGAATTAGATAAAAGTACAACAAGACGTGAAAAGCAGGAATTCACACTGAGAGAGAACAGAGCCTCCACTACATTATATTATGGAATTAAAACTGAGTTCAGGCCGCTGATACAAGAATGCTCAAGTGGTAAAGAAGCATGGGAAGTTCTACAGAAGCAATTCGAACTCAAAACAAAAAGAAAGGATAATTCAGTTACTGGATGAATTTTTTAGCATTAGATATACCCCAAATGAAGAAATAGGATTATTCATCGCGAGGATAAAAATGACTGCAAAGTTGGCTGAAGCTGCACACAACTTGCCAGATCTTTTTAAAGGATTTCAGGCAATAAGGAGATTACCCAAGGAATACGCCGGCATTGTACAGTTGATCTAAGGTGGAAGGACGAAGATTTTACGCTGGAAAGAATTGCTGAAGAACTGGTAAGGGAAGAAAGCCGACTTATGGTAAATGCTGATTTAGAAGACAGCAAGGTAAGCGTGTTCAATACTATTAGTTCAAATGCAGGGAAAGATACGCAGGGAAATGGGGAACAAATTCAGAGAAATGGGGAATATGAGAATAGGACCTTGTTTCATTGTCATAAATTTGGACACTTAATCGCTCAATGTGAAGAAAATGTAAGTAAAAATCAGAAATTTAAAATAGACGATAATAATGGACAGTTTAAAGATAAAGAATTAATGTTAGTAGAAAATTATGTAACAACTACAGATAAAGGAGGTAACGCAGGTAAATTTAATTGGGTCGTAGATACTGCAGCTACAACTCATTTCTGTAATAATAGAAATTTAATGACAAATTTTGAAGAAATAGATGATATACGTATGTCTTTAGCTGTAGGAAATTCTGAAAGTAAAGTACAAGGAAAGGGTACCGTCAAATTTGCAGTAAAAGTAGGCAATCGAATAAATTGGATTGAGTTAGATAATGTGTTATATAATCCAAATCTAAAAAGAAATTTACTATCGGGAGCAAGGTTAGAAAAGGCAGGTGTTCATTTTGTGATTTCAAAAGGGAAGATGTGGATATATTTTAATAATTGGGATAGATTATGCTACGCTAAACGATATGACGGACTTTATCACGTAAAACCATTTAGATATGCAACAGATAAAAAGGAAGCTGGTTACGGTACAGAAATTGGAAAGTTAAATAAAGTAGACAATACGATGCTATGGCTTCGGAGATTTAGCCACGTAAATTTTGATTATGTTAAGAATACTAGTAAGAATCAAAGCGTGAAATGGTTACCAGAAATTGAAAAACCAATGGAGAGGTGTGAACCGTGTATTATTGCTAAATCTAGTAGAATAACTTTTAAAACTGTTCCGAAGAGATCAAATAAACCATTGCAGTCGGTTTATTTAGACGTTTGTGGCCCACTCCCAGTTTCATCTAACGGTGGGAGTAAATATTTCCTCACTATTGTGGATGACTATAGTAGATTAGTAACAGTGTATTGTATGAAAAAAAATTAATCATTCTACAACTTTAAGAATTATCATAGGCAAATGGAAAGACTGACGAATAGGAAATTAATAAGTATACGCACCGATAACGGTGAGGAATTCTGCAACAGGCAATTCGAAGGGTACTTAGCCGAAAATGGAATTAGTGTTGAACGCACAAACGCGTACAGCCCAGAAGAGAACAGTGTGTGTGAACATTTTAACCGAACGGCATTAGATGCAGTTAAAGATATGCTTAATGATGGTAAAATGGGAAAAGAATGGTGGGCAGAAGCTCTTGGCTGTTTCATACATACATGGAACAGAGTATGTCATAAAAGCAACCGAACCCCTTATGAAATGTTTCTAAATAGAAAACCCAATGTTGTTTATTTTAAAATATTTGGTAGTTGGCATGCGAAAACAGATTAGAAATTACAAATGAGAAAATAAATTACAAATGAGGTGCAAAGAAGAAATCATGGTAGGATATGTGAAGGAAACTATGGGTTATAGGATATGGCTACCAGAAGAACGCAGATTAATAGAAACCTGTAATGTGAAGTTCGTTGAAAAATTGAATTTGATGATACTTTGATTTCTGTTCCAGGATGCCATTTGCTTCCTGGAACAGAAATCAGACAAAAACTGGGATCGATGGAAAGTCGATATTAAAATGCTGGTACTGGATAGAAATTGTTGGATCTTCATAGAGGACGAAGAAGAAGAATTAGATAAAAGTACAACAAGACATGAAAAGCAGGAATTCACATTGAGAGAGAACAGAGCCTTCACTACATTATATTATGGAATTAAAACTGAGTTCAGGCTGCTGATACAAGAATGCTCAAGTGGTAAAGAAGCATGGGAAGTTCTACAGAAGCAATTCAAACTCAAAACAAAAAGCAAGGATAATTCAGTTACTGGATGAATTTTTTAGCATTAGATATACCCCAGACAAAAACTAAGTTTAAAAGACTAGAGGAACCTGAGCTATTAGCAGAATCAGATGAAGAACAGGAAACTTCTAGAGAAGAAATAAAGTTCTCAGATGATAAATTTACCCCGAAAGAAGAATCAGACTTAAACTGGCAAAGAAAAGCAGTTAAAAGGCCAGACGGAAGATGTACAGACATATATTATTATGTAGAGGGAACAGACACCCGTTTTAGATCCTATAATGATATTGAAATGTATTGTGAGGCAAGAAATATTAAATTTGAAAAAGATAAGTTTGGTTTTATTGGAAAAAAACGAATACTCGGGTTAATTTATTATTTATTAATTTTGTAGAAAAGGAGACTAGCTCCGTGTCTGAAGAGGCAAATTCCGTAGAAATTGTTATATCACAAAATTTTAAAGAAGCACGAAAATCAGTAAATGCCGAAGAATGGGATAAGGCAATGAAAGAAGAAATTGACACAATGAAGAAAAGAAAGGTTTGGGAATTAGTCGAAAAGCCAGAAAATAAAACTATGCTAGGAAACAAATTGTTCTATATGCTAAAAAGAAATGAAAAGAATCAAGTGGTTAGATACAAAGCACAGGGATTCAGGCAGAAAAGAGGTGAAGATTTTCATGACGTTTACAGTCCTGTAGTAAATTTTTCAATCATAAGAATATTTTTCACTATACTGGTATGTTTATATATGGATGGACTAATTGTCAGTTAAATGTAAAGAATGCATATTTATATGCAAACCTAAATGAAAATTATATATGACCTAACCAAAGGGATTTATTGAAGAGGAAAATAAAGTGTGTTTATTACACAAGGCCATTTACGGTCTACATCAAAGCGGCCATGAATGGTTTTGTGAATTTGAAAGTACTTTAGAAAATCTACATTTTAAGAAAATACAATGGTGTAATTGTGTTTATAAAAGTTCAGATGTAACTCTCTTGTTATATGTAGATGATATTGTGATTTTTAGTACAGATCAATATGGTATAAAGTAATTTCACAGCTGAGTAAGTTTTTTGATCTTAAAGTATTAGGCAAAGCTGAAATGTTACTTAGAATTGAATTCTTAGAGAACGAGAATGAGGTTTTTATATATCAGCAAAAATATATAGAAGAAACTTTTGAAAAATTTAAACATTTTCTGATACCAATAACTTCACTTCCCATAGATAAAGGCATTATTCTTACCAAATTAGATTGTCCATCTACAAGTGCAGAAATTGCGGAAATGCATACATTACCCTTTAGAAATCTGTTGGGATGTTTAGTTCTTGTAGCTAACAGGACAAGGCCTGATATTACATATGCAGTGAATATCTTATCACAGTTTCAGGAGAATCCTGGAATTAGGCATTGGGAAGCATTGTTGAAATTGCTTGGTTATCTCAATAGTACTAAATTATATAAATTAAACTTATCGAAGATTAAACATCTAAATTTATATTGTTATTCAGATGCTGATTATACAAGTAATAGGAATGACAACTTGTCATTCCTATTATATTTATATTATATTTAGATGGAGTACTGGTAATCTGGAAAACTGTTAAACAAAAAAGTGTAAGTTTATCAACCATGGAAGCGGGGTATATCGCCTTATCTAAAGCAGCGAAGGAATTAATGTGGACAAAAAATGTCTTACAAGATGAAATTTTAAAGTTTAATTTAAGAGAATATAAACTATTTTGTGATAACAAGTCTGCCATTGATTTTTCTAGATCGCCAATAGAAAATCGCCAAACTAAGCAGAGAGACATAAAATATCACTTTATTAGAAGACTAGTAAATGATGGAGTGTTTGACCTTGAATTTATCACCAGTAAATTAAATACTGCGGACTTATTTACAAAAGCGGCGACTGCTGTTAATTTAAGGAAGTTTTGTTTAGATGTTTTCAGTGTTTAAAGACAATAAGTGCTTTCGTATAATAGAATTGAACTATGAACTTCTGTAATTCTGTGTAAGTTTTGTTTTTCTATTTGCATGAGGAAAACAGGGCCGTTTGTTGGCTTTAATTTTTCCTTATGCAAATTTTGATCGGAGGTCAATCAGTGGTAAGCTAACATGGTTGCTGCTGATTGGCCAATGACGTCAAGATCTGCGGGTTGGTCGAGTATTATATGTACGTCGGTATCAGCGAATGTGTGTTTTTATGAGTTAGCATAATGCTAGTTTTCTTTCACTCAAATGATTTTAAATGTAAAGGCTACAGTGTTAGCTTATTTTAATTTACGGAATAAAGCATGAATTTTATTTAGATTAGTCTTAGCTTTAAGGGAAGCAAAATATGCTTTGCATTTATCGCCACTGCCAACACTACATATATATAAAGAAGAATGTTTGTGTATTTGTTCGCAATTAACTCAGCTACTACTATAGCTATCGTCACTAAGCTTTCTACAGTTCTTTTTTGGGTCCTGAGAAAGGTCGACATCCACTGCCTCCCCAAAAATAGCTAAAATCTGAGATATTAATTAATTCTGAAAACTCTAATTTTCGACCTCATTTTTTCGAGTAGGAACAATCTCGCACGTTGGAGATAAAAATCTGCTTTCTTTCGAGAAGTGTTGTCACTGCTTGCTTTCAAATGGTAGAGTTTGTTAAAAAAAAATTTGTAAGTTTTACGATGAAATAAAAATAGCTTTGCTCAACATTAAATACATTTGCTAGCTTTCAAATCGCAGTTTGTTAGTCAAAAATGTGTAAGCGTTACAATATATATATATAAAGAAGAATGTCTGTGTGTGTGTGTGTTTGTTTGTTCGCATTATTGACTTCTAATAAATTATGATAAACTTTTTGTCACATTTAATGGACTGAAATTGAATATAGGTGACATATTGGACGGAACTTGAGCTTTTACGACCTTTTGATTAGAAAGACGAAAATCATTAAAAACTGTGTGCGATTGTTGCCAATATAATGGGAGAGAATTAGTTTATTTTTCTACAGAAATTTATATTATTCTAAATTTACAAGATACATTATTCTAAATTTAACTTAACTGGCATCGGATACTTCCTCTAGTAAGTAAATAAATAAAAATGACTCATTTATAGTTTTGATCTCTGAAAGAACATGCATAATATGTAAAAAATGCTTTTTTCTCGAAAACGTCTTAGAATAGACTGCTGTTAGTAATTAAAAAGATGTAGAAAGGAAGACAAAATCTTCTCAAACCTCTTTGAGTCAAGCAGAATAAAATATTATGGTAGAATTAAAATATTCTCTCGAGAGGCAATATAAGTGGATAGCTATCTTGGTTAATTCTGACTGCTCTGGTTCATTAAGCCTAATTAGCAAATTCTGTGTTAGGTTTTTGACAAGTGAATGTCAAGCTACTAATTTCTTTTAAATAATGGCCTTCCTTTTTCTTTCCGACATTGAGTTGGAGTTAGATATTTTTCTTAATTATTGGTCAAACAGTTGATTCGAAAAAGAAAACTGAACCAGGAGTTTTATTGCCATCTTGGGGCACGTGAGTGAAAAAGCGTTACTACTATTTTTTTTTTTTTTTAAACTGAGGAGGAAGGGAAGTAAATATAAAAATTTAAAAATCTGGAAGCTTTCAGATTTTGCATTACTCCCAAAAGGGCGTTTTTTAAAGTTTTTGTGTGTTACCATTATTTATTAAATATGTTCTTTATAATATAAACAAATTCCAAATTTGGGTATAAAACAAATTCCAAATTTATTCTTCCAGATCCCCATATAGGAATGGAAGACTACGTTATTCAAAATTGGATGTCTCTAGGTACCGTTGTTTTATCACAATGCCAGAAACATACATACATTTGTGCAGATTCGTCATTATTTAATTTTTTTTAAATATAATACAGGGCTCTAATATTTGGTGGCAACAATTTGAAAAGTGATATGCTGTTTATAGTGAATCAACACAAAAATGCCAAAAACGAAATGAATGGCCCTCCTCGGTAAATTCCCCTTTGGGACAATAAAATGAAATAAAACTGAAAGTGTTCAGATTTTAAAGTCACACAAGAGAGTTTATTAAGATTTTCTACACACTCGCTGAGTTCGCAGCTTATTAGTCTGCTCTTGAACTCACTTACATAATTTGTTTTGTTATACACATTGCTTTCTTCGCTTTTACTCCGTGTAAAATTCAATGGTAAAATGACAAAAGTATTATTTTACATTTAATGCAGCATATCTTTAGAATTTCCAATACAGTAACAAGTATTGTTATGCAGTTTCATATTTTTTTCAGTCTTTAATCAGTTCATCATATTAGTATTCAGTTTTGATAGCAAGATGGCTTACAAAACATTTTTTTAACATTTTGTTATTAACATTGTGTTATATTGCTATGTGCTAACAATATTGTTAATTTTTTCTTATTGTTGTGTATTAACCTTATCTATTAAATATAAGGTTCTTCACACTTCACCACATAAAATTCAATACCAACGGCAAAATCACTAAATATTTAAAAACAGCATACTTTTAAATTGGTGATACAATGGAAGAAGACACCATGCATATTTTTATATTTGCTATACTACTTCTATAAAAACTAGTTATCATGAAAAGTTAGAGTCGAATTTGTTTATTAAAATTGAAAGATAAATAACTTCCACTTTTCTGAATGGCAACAGCTTCGCACGCTGGAGACAAAAATATTTAGTTTCGAAGTTTCGCCGTAGGTTCCGTGGTTTCAAATCAATGAGTTCGTTAATGAAAAATTTTAAATTTTAAATGAAAAGTTTTTTAAAATATGAAATAAATAATAAAACAAATTTGAAATTCAAAAATCGGGCGTTCAGGTGCGAATGTTTGCATGCAGGACTACGCTATTCAAAATTTGCAAAAACATATGCTAGTATGCAGCTTTTAAAAATGTGACATTTTTCTGAAGTGTAAGCAGCGTAATTGGGAAGAAAGCAATGCTTAATAACAAAGCTTTAAAAATGGATAACTAGTAGCGAGTGCAAGACTAGATTAATAGACTACAAGCTGAGAGAAAGCACAGAAAACCTTAGCAAATTCATTTAAGCGACCGTAAAAATATTAAACCTTACCGAATTTTAATTTCTTCTAAATATATAAAAAAATTTTACACAAGAAGTGCAATATAAAAATGTAAAAGGCAGGAACACAAGAAAACACAACCACGAAAATTACAAAGCACTTAAAACTTCCTCAGAAGATATGTGTTACGTACGAGCCGCTTGCAAAATTTGAAAGCTTTTAATATTCGCTTTAATAAAGTGAAAACTTGATTGTGTTTGCATAGAACCGCTGAAATGCCATACGTTTCATTTTGAAATAACTATCAAAGAAAAACTGATCGCATTGAAGAAGGATTGGTTTCGAACAACAAACATCATTAACATTTCCCTTTTTCTTACCTAGTAGAAGCAGACTTCAGATAAGTCAATAATTTACCGTAGAAACCAAGAAACTATCATGTTAAGCAATTTTATGCTAAATATTTAAAATATTACATCAATACCTCAAGCGCAGCCATCGCGGTAATAAAAATTGAGCCATTGTGCAAATAAAATCTGTGATTCTGTTTCTGAAAACTTGTGTATATTTGTAAAATCAAAAACAATAACAATACAAAAAATAATAAGGCAAGAACCTAGTAAACCATTTTTCATATTCTAATTATTAAGTTATTTATGTGCCATAATTTTTATTACATTTATGTGGTATGCTGTATATTATAGAGAAGAATATAAGGGGTTTGCAGAAGAAAACCATACTTTTAAAAGCAGTTGTACAAGTAACAAGTAAAAGGTCATTCTTTCATGGTCAAGACAACAACAATAAGTAAAAGCTGGAAAGCCTTTTAATATTAAAACATATTTTTATTTTTACTTATTACGTGCTCCGCCTTTAGGCATTACACGGAAATGAAGGAATGCCCTGTGGAGGTCATTTTAAGGGAAACTGGCTCGTATCTGCCTTATGCATGGGGAAAACCACGAAAACGACTGGGCAGCTAGCCCGTTTGCTGGGAATCAAACTCCGAAATGAATTACCAGAGTTCAGTGGCTTTTACTGCTCGGCTGCTGGTGGGCCTCTGAACATACTAAGAAGGGTTTTTATGAATTTCAAGAAGAGTTATTCTAGTCTTTTTTTATTCAAGAGAAAATTACTCAACTTCTTTCTATGAATATTTCATGAATCACTCGAATATTTAACTTTTTTAATCAATAACTGGATCTAAATTTTAAAAGTTTAAATAAAACACATCTCCCTATTCGAATGAAACTAAGAAATATTTATCGTAATTTAAATTCTCTCGAAAATTAATAAAGTCTTAAATTTCACTGAGTGGTTAATCTAATATAAATGTACTATGACAAAACAATTAATCTACTAAACAAATTAATGTATCATTTAGGAAACGCCTTTTTCATGAAATAAGCTTTTATTTGACTTAAATTTATTTTTAAATCTAATGAGAATATCTTATTTAATTTAAAAAAGGCTCAATAAATATTATTTCCATTTTCAAAGCTGTACCAATACTCCTTTTGACTATTTAATTCCTGATCTTATTTTTAAAAATTATTTGCTATTACAAATGAATTTCTTATGACGTATTTTTCTTTTTAAATATTTCAAATGAAATTTTATACATTATGTGAAAAAGCATTTTTTTTTTTTTTTTTAATCAATGGATTTCTTCAAAAGCCCATAAATTGCATTTAAATGTGCTCGTGAAACTCTTGTATACTGTAAAATTTATTTTGGTTAGCTTTAATTATCTCATTCATTAATTAAAGGGAAATACATATTATTAATCTACTTGGTTCTATACATTTACAAATGTACACAGTTGTATATTAAGAATTTAATTTCTTAATAATAGGAAAAGTGTTAAAAATTAATATTTAATAATAATGGCACCTGGTGTCAAAACCTGAAGTATTCCTACAGAAAAAATTTCAGTCAAATGTAAATTGCTTTTCATTTGCTATATGAGATTTTTACATAGTAAATAATAAATTGCAATTTATTAAACAGAATGATTTAATGATTTGTAATTATGATTACAAATAATAATCATGCAATTATGATTAAAAATCATTAAATAATCCATAATTAAATGGAAATCATTAAATCATACATAATTAAATGGATTAATAAAATATGTAATTTAATGATTATTTAATAATAAAATGTAATTTATATTAAAGAGCATTATTTCATAAACAGGATTTTGACTTAAATGTTCACAAACTTCCCTTAGAAAAGGCTTTACTTATAAAATTACCCAGAAAAGCTACCTTATCTGAGAAGATTTTCAATAAATCTCTATCGATTTTGAGGGCGATCAGGCACAGTCCCTCATCTTCAGGAGTAAAACATTTTTGCGAACATCTCGCTATCTTAAAAATAGCTCTATAAGTCTAAACTGCGTCCTTCAAATTAATCATGCGATCTTACATAACACTTAATGTAGATGCCTCTTGCGAAATCAAAAAGATTGTAAATCAATAGCAATAATAATAAATAATTGTAAATCGAAACTTTTTCTAATTCAAACTGAAACTTTTGACTCCCTTCCTTCTTCCTCTGAATCTTTCTAGCTTTCATCCTAGCAAGACGCTGCTGCAATCATCTAGACTCGCTTTTATTGCCATTGTATCATGTATTGATTAGTGCTCCCTGCTGATGAAAAGTCAATATGGCTGCTCTCTGTGTTATTTTCCCAACATCAGTAGGATCAACAAGATTAATATTATCTCCTGCTTTCCAAAGTATGAAAAATGAGCTCTTGAATAATTTGACCAAGGACTCTTTTTATTGCTAGATTTTACTCAGATAAATACTACAAATGGAAGGATGAATTGATTAAAATTCAGGAAATTTAGTGGTACGGAGGATGCAGAAATCAGTACTCCCAATAATCATAACTCATTATAGCAGCTGAAAGGAAACTGAATGTTACCTGCTATTGTTTTTGTGAGTCAGACAAACTTCGGATGGCAGTCATGGGTACAAAAGTCCACCTGTGGTTTCAAGGTCTATGCTAGAGTGTTGCACTGGCATGTAAATATTGTCATTTCAGTCTCTCTCCAACTGTTAATTGGTGAGAAATCTTGAACATGCATTGTGCAAAGCAGGAGTTGAACATCCTGTGTATAAAGAATATGTAGGGCAATGTGAGGAACATTGGTTTGCCCATTGTTCTATTGAAAGGAGAGGGGACAGAAGCCCTGGATATATTCATAGCCATGGGCATTAAAACCTCAGTAATATGATAGTGACTGGTAAGAGTACCAGATATGCACACTACAGGTAAACAGGATGTGCATCCAGTGCACCTCATACTGTTGCTGGGCCAGCATAATGATGAAAAATGCAAGCTTCGAATATGCATTCTCCACACATGGATATGACTATCACAACATTCTAAAAGAAAAGTGGGACTTATTCAAAAAGGTGACATCACACTTTTCATGAACCTGTGTTTGGCGCTGAACACACCATCAAAGGCATTGATTCCTGTGTCAGAGTGTGAAAGAAAGCTGAAGTAATGCTCACTTTACAAATAATCTACAATGCTTCAGATGCCATTGAGCCATACTTGATGTTAAGCGATATATCCAGTTTCCTATAAAAAAATTCCTAACAGTCATGTGGGCAAGATATCTGTCATTTGGGGCAATAGTGAGAGAAGACCAATGAGATTCTCAGGCCAATCTCTGTGGTTCTCCTGGAGTTATTAACTGCAAAGGCTAGCAAAAATCATTAGACCAAAATGATTAGCAGTTGGGATACACAGTAATTCACAATACTGAGTCCCCTTGCAACTGAATTCTGAGACATGTTAGTATGAATTGCTTCTTGTCTTATGAGACATTACATGACCCCCAACCTTCAAAATAACAAGTAAACATAATGTATGGATGAAAAACTGGCATTTTAGTCTGCCTTTTTAAATTACTTTGTAGTGTTATTTACTCTTTCATATAATGTACACATGCTGTGGAATACTGAACATTTGCATATCCCAGCATGTTCTACTTTTTATGCAAATTTCAGATTTGATGTATGATTCTGTCATGGTGTAATGATTCAAATGGCCAACAGCTACAAATAACAGTTCATTACATATAAATTTTACAACCTTGGTAAGCATTTCCAGATAAAAAATCTTCATCTGAAGAAAATACAAATTGCTGTTCCTCGAGCAGTGTTTTTTTCAGTGCCTTTTGATATTAGACAATGATCAAACTATTGAATACACTGAAAACAATACATTCAATACAAAAGCTCTGAAAAGGACTCAGTAGTGAATGGCATTAATTGATTGCAAAAGATGCTTCCTGACCCAGTTAAAGCAACACCTCTAACAGTTTAGAAACTCAACAAATTAAAAACAGCTTAGGAAATTATTTAGGACATTACTACTTAAATAATTATTTAACTCATAATTATTAATTTAATGCAATTCTAATTCTAGAAAAGACTGGTCCAAATTCTAGAACCAAGTGCTTTTGTTAGATCAAATTGAGTCGATTTTATGTCAATTTTCGGCAATGACTCCCCAAGTCTCTGGGCTCATTCCAATGAAGGCCAGGAAAACACTAAAATTATCATAAAAGGCACAAGGATTTTTATGTGCTGTAAGTTTTAGAAATTATATTAAGAAGTGGAATATTCCACAGATATACTTTACACTTATTGTTTTGGGCAGTATGCTAATATCCCATGTTACGATTGCCCTGTTTGTTAGTGATAAAGAATGAAAAAAAAAAAAAAAAATTGTGCTAAGTTTAAAGCTTATTTTAAAATAAGTTTCATTTCTCAGCTTGATGTGTAATTAATTTAGTCACCGTTATGGATTTAAGCACCCAGCAAGTATCTGACCTTTGGAGGGTAAGAAAAAGTTTATTTTGAATGTAGTAGTTGATTAAAATTGGCAAAATTGATTCATAGCTGTAATCAGAAAGAAAATAAATATTGGAAATCAAAGGAAAAAACTTGTTTTCCTATTTGGGTAAGAAAATGTTCAACACATTGCAGAAAAATGTGTGTAGCTACTAAACATATTTTCCTGATAAATGAGCAAGAGCAAAAAATTACTTCTTTGTGTTTATTACGAATGTGCGAAATGTGAAAAAATGAACACGTGAAAAAAAATGTGTGTAGCTACTAAACATATTTTCCTGATAAATGAGCAAGAGCAAAAAATTACTTCTTTGTGTTTATTACTATGTGATTTTATGAATTAAGAAATGTGAAATATTATTAAATTACTTCAAACACTACTTTCTACCCTAAATCTGGTTTACTAATTTTAAAGATAATATTTATTACTTTTCAATCCTCTTCAGCTCCAATATGTGTCTCCTACTAACAAGAAATTAGCCACCCCTTTTTACTGCATTGTCTTCTTCATATAAATGCAATTTTATATACTAATTCCAGCTATTACATTATAAAGAATTTAGTCTACGGAAAAGTCACTTCATGTTCTCATTATGCTGCCAGAGTATAACTTTGAAATTTTAAATGAAAAAACTGAGAATGCAAATGTCCTTTTAAAACAAATGCTAACAAAATGCAAAAAAGAAAACTCTATTATAATACAGAAATAAAAAAACTGCAAGTAACTTCTTTTCTTGATATTTTCTGTCACATTGCAAATATTAAGTAAATCTTTCATTTTCTAAAGTATTAATCCTAGAAATGATTTCCAGTTACAGAAGTTTTTAAAATAAGATAGAGAAAGTTATTGAAATAAATTCAATTATGTATATCAAAGAAGTCTATAAATATAAAATCAAATATTGTATATGGTATCGGTAGCACAAAAATTCCAAGTAAAATATTCATTATGCCTAATCATGTATATATGCATGTATGTAGGTGGGTACCTATATATTTATTTAAACACATAAATATGGCTGACAAATTCACAAAAATATTCAAGAATGAATTTTCTGACTTAGATACCATTTCAATGCTTAAATTTTCAAACAAATTTAGGGAGCATTTAAAAGACAAAAATGCTTGTTCGGCAATTAATGGTTCTATATTATAAAATGGTATCATATGTTATGAAATTTGTAGCTTGCCCACTGAATTCTTACATCACATAGAATTCAATAGTAGATTCACATTTAGAATTCTCAATAGTGTGTTAAATGTTGCCATAAATTTTCCTACTTTCTATTGTCATTTCTGAATTCATCATATCAATGCATAGCTTTCTTAACAAAATGACCTGCACAACTATCTTTGTCTTTTTAACTTTATTATTAAGCATCCCTTTCTTTGCACTTACCCCACACAAAATTCAATAACAAAATCACAAAATTTTTAAAAACAGCATATCATTAGGATTCCTGATATAGTATTAAGTGTTGCCAAAATATTTTTTTTAATTCCCTATATCATTTCTTTCAAAATAATACATAACAATAACATTTAGAGGCAGTATCATTTTATTTGAAAAGTAATGTGAACATAAAAGTGGTGCGGAGAAGAATGAGAAGCGAGCACATCTGGCGATAGTAAAAAATTAAAAATAGAAACATCTACATAAACCTACCATCCCAGAGTTCAGTTTTTACTATAAAAATAACCATTTCTCTCATAAAATGAGTCAATGGTTAATAATTTAACTTAAATGGGCAACACAATACCTAACAGAACTTAAAAATACACTCAATTTTCTCACCTCAGAGTATGGCCCAAACCACCAGTTTGTAGGATCAAGTTCCTTGCTCTCAAATCATCCAATAACTCAAATGCATTGATTTCAGAACCATCAATAGAAATGTCATCATCTAATGCAGGCATCTTCAAAGAAACCTGATGGTTGCCACCAACGACTTCCAGTTGATGCCATTCTCAGGAAGAACTATAGGATAAACATGAGCATGAGAATAATTCAGTTCATGTAGTAGATGCCATTGTATGCCTGAGAAATGAGCAAAATAATTGAAAATTTTAAAAAATTAATAAAAAGTGATATAACTAAATATTACTGAAATAGTGAAACCATTTTAATGCATTAAAATATTTTTTGTGCGTATGTGTGTACTTATAAATATTTATGGGGCAAGAAAATAAAAATTCAGCACTAGAAATTGATGGATGATTGTCAATCAAATGGTAACTTTAATGTACATTTTAAATTGCAACAATGTAGTGTTTAGTTAATGAAGCAAAGAGAACTTGAATGATTCTTCTTTTTAGTGGCAACCAAATTGCTGATAAAAAATCTGAAATTTTAACAACTGTTTCTATGCAGTGGTTTTATTGTTATATATAAATACCAGCATTTAGTTACTTTCTTCAAGTGTCTTCTCATAACAATGAAGCAGGAAATGAAATAAGAACTGGATAATAACAAAAGCCTTCATATGCAGAAAAGGTTTCATTCACCTTTTTTGTATATTATATGCACAATGAAGTGCATATGCATATCTACACAATGCTATTCATCCCTAAGGATAAATATCATTATGCAGATATTCTGGTACTGCTGCCTCATTTTTGAACATGTGAAGATATTCCCATAGGATATGCACAAGTGTAAGTTTAGCATCTTGAAGCAATTGCTAAAAATCCTGATCATTTAAGAAGCAATCTTGAATGATCATGATCTTTGTAGTCTCAGCCATAATCATGTGTAGCCAATAACACTAAACCTTAGTTCAGGTGATCACCTAACTACATGAGCAATCCAGACAGGGCGCCTCATTTAGTTGACTCTTTACACCTGATTAGATAAATTTTGACTACTTATTTCTTTGTACAGACTTCAGAAGCCAAAGAACTGTGATAGTACCACATCCAACAGCATGCCACTGTATCAGCATCTGCCTTCTACGAGTTGTAGAACACAATGACTGGTTCATTGATGAATGGAAGCAAGTGGCATGCAGGTATGAGTCTTGATTCCAAATGCATTAAGCTGACTTTAAGGTTAGAAATACGGTACTATCCTTATAAAGCCAAACTTCCAATGTGCCAGTCTGAAAATGGACAAGGTCATGATGATTGTGATGATTCAGTGATGGTTCGAGACAGCTTCCTTGACAATGTTTGGGATCTTTGCTATTTGAACCAACAAGTATGTGAAACTGCTCAAAAGTCACATTTCTTATCACTTTTCTGCTATCTGGATGAAAATAGAGTGCTCCAAAAAGACAATTTCTCTTCTGATGAGCATTTTACAGAATTCTCTTTTCTGAAATGGCCACCAAGAACCCAAACTTATTAAATGATTTGGTATATCTTGAAGGAAGAGGTGTGATCCAATCATCCAACATCACAGTGTTCTTAATTTATTCATGGGAAATCCTAGATGTTTGGCACGGCTTACCCCTGAAACATTTCTGCTGACTTTTTGAAAGTAAGCCTCAGCATGTGATAGACATTGTCAGGGTTAACAGAGAAATAACTTATTACTAATCAAGTATCCGTAATACAGTGACACTTCAGCAGACATGTTATGATTACGTGAATACTATGTATAATATTTTAATAATTATAAATGCATTACTTAATAATTTCTTTAAAGTAAAGGAAGAATGGCATTATGTAAAAATAATGGAATAACTCAAAAACATTTTCAAGCATTTAAATAATATCTCATGTAATATTCAATTTGATAAAACATATTTACCTCCATTTGTAAAAAATTGTAAGTATGCACTGTGGTTCCTAGAAGTTGCACCAATGCATGCCAGATTGTCTCCATATCTTCCAATTCGTACAATAAATCTAATGAATCAAAAAAAAAAAAAAAAGTTTTCCTCTTCTCCAAGTTATCCATATGAACAACTTTACCTGAATGTCTGCTTTTCTCAGTTTTTTGCTCATTTGGTCAAAAACTGTTAAATTTGGCATATTAATGGACAGTAATTCTTTCTTTGATAGAACAGTCAAAAATCTCTAAAATACAATTCATATGAATTTGATCATGTTTAGAATAAATTTTAGTTTATAATTAAAACTAAAGAAATACGTCTTAAGTTTGGCTATAGTATTTCAAGCAAGAAATTATCCAACAATGATGAGATACATTTATATGAATTTGAGATAGATTAACTGTATCACTTGTCAAATTGTTGCCACCAAATATTAGCATCCTGTATAATAAAGAAGGATCTACATGAATTTATGCATGTTTCTTGCATTGTGAAAAAACAACCGTAGAGCAATCAAATACTAAATAATGCAGTCCTCCACCCAAACATGTGCATCTGGAAGTCCAAAATTTGAATTTGTTTTATTATCTATTTCATGTTTTACAAAAATTTAATATATTTTTGGTTAACAGACTCAATGATTTCAAACCAAGCAGTGGCAACACCGTACGAGTTTGGTGTTTGGCTGCTTTTAAATATCTTGCGATTTTGCTGTCAAATTGAATTTAATGTGGTAAAACTGAATACTGATATACAGCTGATATAATAAACTGAGAAAAGACTGAAAAAAATTGAAAAATTGCAGAATGTATTCCTAATATATGTCTTTTATACTGTCTCAACAGTTAAAGCCCATTCTAAAAACAATTTGCTCAAAGTCCAGAAATGAATTTTCTGGTCTTTTATTAATACTTCAAAAATTTAATGTATTTTATGCATTTTGAAATTATAATATGCATTAATATACTATGAAAAACGAAGTTGATGATACGTATAAACAAGCATCATAGCATGATATTTGAATTATACATTTAACTTAGTTATATATTTAATTATACAAATTAAACTACTGCTTATTGTAAAGAAAACTATACAGTCAAAAGTCTTTAATCCGGACTCGTCGGGACTTCGGCGATTCCGGATTATAGATCATCAGTTTAAATCTGGTAAGATGGCATGCAGAAATTATAAAATTAAAAATATGAAACCGTAATTTATAAAATAATGAGCAATTATGATCTAAAGGGTATCGAAATTTACCAAAAAAGAAGCCTAATATTTATTTGTTTACTTTATTAAACATTTCTTTCAACGCGCGGATGCGTAAAGCATACCTTACGCATAGCCGAAATTAGAAAATTGCAACCAGAAAACTATTTGATTTGTATTCATGGTATTTATAATGACGAGGAATTTGATTTAAATCATATCAAAGACGGAGTACATCGAAATTAAATACTACATTTAGTAAGGAATTATAAGCCGAATAAAATAAAAACATCTGCTCTGAAGATAACGATAGTGTTGACAAATAAACTTCCAGTTCATTGCGCGCCGGCCGCGATGTCTCCCCCCCCCCCCGCGCACAGCAGCGTGAAATTGATAAACAGATTTCGGAACGGTTAGATAAACAAAGAATGTGCCTTTATCCATTTTTTGTAGCAATTCGTTTTTTGTTTGATGGACATCGAAACATACTTTCGTTTTCTAGATCCTTTGGGAGCTCCAGCATCAGAAATTCTATTTGACATAATCAAAAGTTCAAGCTTACTTTTAGAAAATTGCTCTTACAGTCTTCAAAAAATAATAAGCCGGATCCAATTCGAAGGTTAAGGAACAACGCAATCATCAACATTAACTGAAATAGATAATTAGATAATTTTAGCTTATAGCGTCCGTTATACCTTAAACGCGAACGCGAAAACGTATTCTGCACTTGCGCAGACGCATATGCGCAGTCGTAAATGTCTTGGGCGCACGAGTAAAACGCCTATGCGCATGCGTCAATGCGGCGCATGCGCAGAAAGATTTTAGCTTTGAGGTCCGGATTATAGATCATTCCGGATTATGGGTGTCCGAATTAACGACTTTTGACTGTATTTAAGGAGGCAAAGAGTTGCATGTGGCTGTTCAGTTTACTGGAGGAAATTTTGATGAATTATAAAATTTCTGACCACACCCCAAATTATGACAAAAACTTAACAGTGCTTTGTATTTTCAGTTTGTTTGTTTAATGGTTTTTATGGGGAAGCACAATATTCTTAAAGTGAAGATGCCTTAATGGAAGACCTTTTAAGGGAAACTGTCTCCCACTCACATTACACAAGGAGAAAAGTAAGAAAATGCCCATGTAGCTAGTTAATTTGGGAGCATCGCATTTTCTGAACTGACGAAAATTTTAACAAACTGAAATGAAATTTCAGAAACATTTCCCTTGCAAAATGCGTAAAAGAAAAATTAATCTTATCCCTTAGACACATTTTTTAGTAACTTTGCTACTCAGTCATTTGAGCAGCTTTCTCATTTTATTGGAATGTTTGTATAATTAATCAAACATTTTATTTTGTGTTATATTCATATTTTACATATTTTTCATTTAAAATTTCATATATTTTTCGGTTTTCCCATGAAAAATGAGTTCAAATCAAAATTCCAAATTGTCTCACATGTTTGAACTCACAATATGATCTCACAAGCTTTTGAGATTATGTTTTAATACTATTTATAATGTCTTTAAAGCTTTAACTATTCTAATTAATGCTGATTGCAATTTATGTATCTAACACAGAAATATCAAATATGAGATTAAACTACAAAGTCAGAATGTAGCCATTTGCCATGTATGTTATGCTTGCTGTTTCATTTCATTTTAAAATAATAATTTAGAGGTATATGCATCAGTGAAATTTTTTTTTATAATTTATCCTATGAAATTTAATTTAATTAAATAACTGCAAATTAAAATGAAAGTACTGTCTTCCAGGAATAGAATTTGAATTTACTGTTGTCTAATCATTTTTTAAAATAGTATGTTGAAGACAGAAATCTCAAGCTAGCTGAATAAACTAATTACTTTTAAAACTTATTAAGGAAGAGAGTTATTTATAAATCCATGCATTTTAGCTTTCTTTAAGTTAATTTGTCTAGATTCTTTTTAAATCAAAATTATATAGAATAACATGTTTAATTTTTCCTCTTCAAGTAAGAACGCGAGTAAAATGCAAATAGAAGAAAACACAAATAGCCTGCTCTGTAGAGGCTAAAAGTTACCGCTGTTAATTAATATGCAAAATTTGGCAAATAGTTGCCAAATATAAGCCAGTTGAAGACATGCAACTTAAGCAAAAGTTAACACTCAAGTAAGACAGGTAGAGATGCAAGATATTTTCTCAATGGAAAGGTATTATTTACTTGCAACCTGCCTCATTTCCCTTTCTGTGTGGGGGGGGAGGGGGAGAAATTTCTGCTCTGAGTATACTAATTTCCCTTTCGGCTAATCTTCCACTGACTGAAAAGACACCAAATCATTCAAAATATCTCACCAATGTTCAGAAAAAATATGTTTTCTGTAATATGCAGAAACCGGTTTATTTGATTATGACAAAGCATGTCTATGTGCATATATCCCAAAACTAAAGAAACAATTAGAAATAAAATTAATCAGTCCATTTTATAAAAAGAGCCATAAAGAAAAAGGTGTTACTTAGTCTTCGGTGTCTGAAAGAGTATTGCTTGGCAGCATTGTTTTACGCCAAGCAGAGTTTGGCTTTAGTGTAACCCTAAAGTTATTTCGTTTTTGCCTTATTAGTATGTATGATTTTTGACTTGATGTGGGAGCATATGGTTGTTCGCTTTTAACTAAGTTACATAGGTAACTATAAGCACATGCGTGTGCTAGTATTCAATAATGTTGTTTTTGTTAAAATAAATTTGTTATTGTTAATATTACAGTCCACTTACTGAAGTTAAGTTTCATTAAATAAGTTGGAGCTATCTTCAGCAGGAACAGCATCTCATAAATCTAAATCAACTGCCACCAGAATTCTTGGGTCTGGACCACAGAAAACAACAGCAGTATCTTCCACAAGAACAGAACACAGGTATGCTATTCTTCCACCTACTACATAATTGCAATATGTTGGATCAAGACTTGCTTCATGGAAACTTTCTTTTAGAAATGTCTAAAATAAAAGAAATAATAATAATAAATATTTCCACCTTAAATATACAATGAAAGACACAGTATTAATAAACATTAATTCCCTTTTGTATACTAAATTTTTTGATGAAGCAAGTTCTAATCAGATTCAGCAAAGCCACACAAATATTTCCACAAAAATAATTATTATGTTATTATTATTTGCGGGTAAACAGCCTCAAATATTTAAATAAAGCATACAACTAAGAGGTCCATGATGAGTAAACCAGGTGTAATTATGAGTGTATGAGGGTAAATTTACGTATAATAATTTTTATCAGTTTTTATTTATTTACGGTGTCATCAATTACGATTTTAAAATAACTGTGTTTGTCTTATTGAATAAAATTCAGGTACACAAATAAATGATTACGACAATGCATGCAAGGATTATCCAGTCCTCGAGGCTTCCTTTTATTTAGCACTTTTATTTAGCACTATTTATTTAGCTTAAATTAAACTCATTCATGTTTGCAACATACAGAGAGAAGTACATGAGGAAAGCAATGAAAATATTCACACAGATAATATTTGAACTGAAATAGAATGAACTGCCAATGTACAATTACTTTATCCACTTGATTTATGACACATAAATAAATTTGTGTTAACAGTTGAATATTCATCCAGAAAGTTGTATTTGTCAGCAATTTTCAAATGTATTTTATTTTTATTGCACGCAAACATTTGGTCATGAACCTCAGTAGTAATTTCTGCTTAATTAATTTATTGCGTTCATACATGTACTGAATTACAAAAGCCCTAATATAATATATTTAAAAGAAACAGTAGACTACATATATAGTTGCTAATTTGTGATGCAATGAAACTTGTTAATAAATGATACCTAAATAAATTTAAAATAAAAAAAAATTCTCATTGATGATGACTAGAAGATTCAGTCAATTTAACAGTACAATTTTGTTCCTACAATCATAATTCTAGACATGGCAAAAGAAAAACTCTGGCACTTAGGAATTTTTATGATGAATGGCTTTCAAAATAGCTTTGTTTATTTATTTAGATTTATTTGCCAATGTATGCAGTAAAAGACTATACATAGGTGAATGAATCTAATAAGGATGCATTTTCTTATATTTAGTAACAAACAAAATACACAAGTTTGTTTTCAATACCTGACAAAATGTAGGCAAAAGCTATTCCATAGTGATTTAAAAAATTGACTGGACAGCTATAGCTACGAAGCATGGACAGTATAGCAACATTTAAAAAAGTTTTCTGAAGTCAATTAACTTCTGTCCCTTTAAAAGTAATCCTCTTCTACATTCATATGTCATTCTAGCATTAGAATCATGCCTGGAATGCCTATGCCAAAAATTATTTAGCCAAAAATTTCATGCTACACAAGAACGTAAATTTAACCAGTTATGATTTAGAAATTTACACTTCTCCTTTTCATTTCCCTATCAGAATGCAAATTAGTTCGAGAAAACTTGAGGATTACAGATTTTAAGACAAAGCCTGTTTCTGCTTCTCGAGGCCACATTTACTAGATTTCACTATCTCAGTAATTTATTATTATATCTATCTCACTATCTCAGATAAGATCACAATCCAAAGTCTCTGGCTTTGGATTGTGACTGCTGACATTTAAATTGTTATGCTGGTGAGAAGTTTGAGCCAACTTCCCATTAAATGAATTGTGCAATATTTGATTACTGGATTAGTTTTAATTTGAATTTGAATGTGACTTTTAAGATAGCTTGCGACAAGTCATTGTTTGACTTTGTTAAACATGAGATGTGCAGTTCAAGGATCTGATTTAATAAAAAGGTTATATTTTAACCATCAGAAGTCTTTGTCAGTATCTTCAGCCAAGCAATAATTCACTTCAAGTCCATTAGGAGTTTGAATATCAGTTTATGCTGTGAAAGAGCATCAAACTCTATACACTGAAGAGAGATTTTTTTCATTCCTACCTTCAAAAAGTGAATACAGCAAGCTACTGTGTATTGTGTAGGTTGTATTTTATGCAACAAAAAGCAAGGAAAAGGTGGGAGCATGAAACCAATGAAAATGTACCTTTAAGCACACTTCATGAAGATTTTATAGGACCGTTACTATAAACAAACAAGAATTGACCCCTGTAGATGCTTTTATAAAGTTTGTCTAGCTGTATCAGTAAAGCTGACATCAGCCCAAGATTCATCTTTGGAGATCCTTTTAGAATAATTACAAACAGAGATACGGCTTTCACCTCAAAGAACTGCCCAGATGATTACTGTGCAAAAGAAAAAAAACCAGTACATATTCTAAACTACAGGCATTCTGTGAGGAAATGGTCAAGCAGAAAGTATCCATTCAACTTTCATTCTAATTCTAGTCTTAGCCAAATTGTCTACTGAAGATCCAATAAAATGACACAAGTATGTTGCAGATGCCCAATGCATGTTAAACAGCCCTAACTGCAGAAGCACTAAGAGATCAGCATTTGTCAGCAATCTGTCAGCAGATCTGTCAGCAAAATATATTTTATTAAAGCAAGCAATTCATACAACAGCAGAATATTACAAAGACTACTTTTTAAGGATACATGTGCCCTCCCCCTCTTATATTCTATGGCTTCTGGAGCCAAACCTCATGCAGACATAAGGAAGAAACAGAAATAAGTGATTATCATTTACAAGAAAATTGTTTTTAACAGCTTATTATTTTTTTCAATTCAGTGTGACCATAACATTAGAAATGTAAAATTATAAAGAGACATAGAAAGGTGAATGCATTTCAGATTTATGATGCCATCTAAACCAATAGTAGAAAAAAAATTAATGAAAATATGTCTTATAAAAAATTACTTTTATTCACCCATTAAATATTAAAACTGCTAATGACGTGATTTTTGGTTCAGCAAAGTTTAAAACTGATTATATTTTATTCATTGTTACCTCAATAACTCCTCCAGCAAAAAAAAAAAAAAAAAAAAAAAAAAAAAAAAAAAAAAAGATCAGTTGAATTAAAATTTTCTTCTAACAGATTAGCACGATCTGCAGCACTGCTTATGATGGTGTTGTCAATTGCCCAACATACCTTAAAAGTTCTTCTACCACTTACAGATTCTTGATACCACTGAATACAAATATCAGTTGATTTTGCAGAGGCAGGTAAACCCAGTATATGTATTGTTATTTAAACTGCAGGTTAAAATATGAAATAAAATTATGTAGAATAATTACTTCAAATTATTATTAAAACTCTATCTTTTTCATCTTTATACAGTTTCAAGGAATAAACATAACTTCAGGAATAGACCATCCTTAGATATACGAAATACTAATAAAAAAACAAATATTTTAGAAAATCAACGTTTCTTACATTCAAATATTATTTTAGCTACAGTAGCTGAGAACAATGGGGTGCCCATTTGTTCCAAACTAACTGCAGCAGATTTATCTTGAATAATGCTGTTGTGAATATTTGTAAACATCTGAATCCTTTCTGATTACACTTTTTGTTTTTCTGCATTCTTGTGGTGTTCTATTCATTTATTGTTTTTAGGCTGATAATTTTGGGGTTTACTTGATTTAATAATTCATTTCCTTTATTCCTTGGCAGCAATTTTTGCTACCCATTTGGGAATAAGAACTTGTCAACTTGGTGCTTTTATGGGAGATCTGCAAAAACACATTTTCAAAGCCAGGGTTCGTACACATTTCTGCACATGGAAATTAAGTACTTTTAAAGACTTTTAAGGACCATTAATGAAAAAAAATTAAGGACCTATGAACAAATGGGAACTGAATAAATTCAATTAAAAATATTATCTATGCCTGAACTTCACTTTTGTAACACCATCCTATAAATAATATATAGATCCGTAAGTAGGATGCATTATTATTAAGCATAGCTTAATTAACATTATAATTAATAAGTGTGAGAATAAAATTAACTTTATGGAATTTATCAAGTAGCATTAAATATTTTACACTTATAATAATTGGACATATTTGAAAGAAGATAAGTGGCATTTTATTTATGTTTTACAAATAGTTAGCTTTATGTTTTTATTATTATTAATGTTTCATTTTGTAACATACTCACTCAGTCTAGAGATTTAATAAATAGTAAACAGATTTTATGTCAAGGGGCATAGGTTAAAATGAAATCATAATCAGCATGATTCATAACAAAAGACTGGTTGTTGTCATTGCCTAGAAAGAGACCTGCTGATCAAAACAAACCTGAGAGGCCTGATGTAGGCACGGTTGGCAGGTTCTGAAAGTTAGCTGGGCTCCGTCTGACGCAGTTACTGTCATAATTTCATGTAGAGTTTCAGGGGTTGCGACTCAGATAATATACTTTAAGGTTCTAATAAGCCAATAAAGCATCAGAGGTGATAAGTTATTTTTCAGTATTTTAAGTGTCACTAGATGCGAAGAATAAGTTTTACATAAGTTTTTACATTTTTGTGTTTTATGTTGTGATCACGGTAAGGGTTAATGAAAGGCAATAACTTGCTTTAATATGCAGAGATAATTTTTAAAGGTAAGCAGTTAGTTATAAGTAATTAAATTAGGTATTAGATAACCTCAGTCATTATGGATTTACATGGTCACTATTAAATTTTATTTATTTTTTAACAATATTTGTTACAATATTTGTTAAAAAAGGCCCTAGTAAAATCACAATCTCATGAAATTTCACAGTTTAAAATACCTATAATTTATGACATTGATTCTAAAACGATATTAGGATAATTACACATTAAAAGCTACAAAACCATTTATATTTTGTAGCAACAACACTCAACAAAATAGTTATGCATCTTTTTAATTTGAAGCCTTCCCAGACATTTTGAGTAATTTATATCGATTTCCTTCTCTTGAACCATCTTTACTAACAATTATAAATTTGTCTCAATATGCGAAAGAATGTCCTCACTAGTTTCTGCGTGTTTTATCTCCTAACCTGTCAACCTCTCCACAATGTACTTATGAGGGTTTATTTGATCTGGTAAAAGTTAAATAGCCCCCAAACCCCTGACAGTTGTGAAGCAAATTATTGCTGTGTCTGAAAGTAACTACAAAGTCAGACAAAGGTTTAAATAAGCTTCTTATTTAAAAAGAACTTAGACATAGAGGCATGTTCTTATGCTAACAAAATCAACTGCAGCTCGTGGTAATGTAATTAAACAAGAAGAGTCAAATTCAAACTAAAAATATCAACTAGCGGTCAAAGACTATGCAACTTAATTTCATTTAACTCACTCTATCGTTGTAACAAACTCAAATGTCGGCAACGGTAATGCAAAGACAAATAATTACAAATTATGAGAGCTGGCAGGAACTAATGCAGGGAGCAAGTGGAGGTCAGAAACACTCTTGTCTTACATTCCAAAAACCTCAGTTTAAAAACTGTCTAAGTGATTTGCATTCTGGTAAGGAAATAGAAATGGGAAATTAGAGTAAAGGCTGAAATTGTAAACAACTGGGTAAGTTACATAATAATAACTGTACATATCTTTGAAGAATAATTTTCTTTCTCTTTATGTATTCAGTTTATTTCTTCTCCATTTCCTTTTCATTTTAGAATTTTTAGATTTAATTAAAGATTTCTGTTATTCTAAATAAAATAAATACATTTAGAATGTATAAAAAAAGCAGCTAATTTTATTTCTTTAGTAATATGAACATTCAGAAGAAATATGAAATATAGATGATAAGGTTCGGTTACAGAGCTGATGTGGCATAATTTTCAGAATTTATTGACACACCGAGCAACAAAATCTAGAAATGGCAAAACTTTTAGCATTTAGAACAGGCACTGGAAGCAGTATTTAAGATCCACAGAAACTACATCAGGTGAGAAAATGCTTAGTGCCAGCCATGTATATGATGCATTAAGACATATTAGATGAATCTTTTAAATTGTCAGTTTTCAATTTCTTTATTAGTAAAAAACATTTTCTATAATGCCTGTCCATATGATAAGATTAGAAGCATTTCTGATATTCTCCATGCTCATGTCTAATGAGAAGTAGAGAAAATAAAGGAAGATAAAAATGTTAAGAAGATTCTAGTATCAGAAGTAAAACTTTCAACTATAAAACCAATGTTTTCACTTTTCTTCC
This sequence comes from Stegodyphus dumicola, assembly GCF_044657685.1. Lineage (NCBI taxonomy): Eukaryota > Metazoa > Arthropoda > Arachnida > Araneae > Eresidae > Stegodyphus > Stegodyphus dumicola. Next base: position 289,810,632 of record NC_140769.1, on the reverse strand, counting down.
AGACGTTCTCCATAAAGTAAGAAACTGCGTGTTAATACCATCGAGACATTTTTCATTTTGTCACATTTTTCTGGAATCTTCTGTAATCGTGGGTCTATCAATCTTGCCTTCATATCTTTCTAAACTTTCCAAGCTGCAATGTCTAAAATCCTAAAGCAAAATTACCCCTACCAATTCTGTAACAGCATGACTAATAAAATCATTAATAATTAAAAAATTAAATAATTCACTAATCAATGCTTAAAATAATTACCGTATTTGACGGCATATAAGACACACTTTTTTTCCTAAATTTGGTCTCAAAAAAGTTACCTGCATCTTATCCATGAAGGACACTTTCAATACTGAATGCTATTTTTAGCCCGGATAAAGATCTAGACACACATAACTTTTTCTACATCTACATGTGTGTGGCCTTCTGAATAAGGGTGCGTCTTATATGCCAGTGTGTCTTACATGCCGTCAAATACGGTAAATAGTGCAAGTTAAAATTTAACAAAATACGAAGAGATAAATTAAAATTTAATATGATTTTTAATATAATTTTATTAGTAAAAATAAAATTTTCAAGATGTAATTTCTACTGAAATTTTGCTCAGGTACATAAAAGAAGTGTAGGGCTCCGGGTAGAATTATGATTTAACTGCAAAACTAAGAAGTACCGGAGCTGGGCTCCTGTGGGCTTGGTCGCAAATTAAGCTCTGGAGAAAACTGATGCATATTCTGAGAATTCTGAATATTCTGAGACAATTACATGGGAAAAACTCGATAAATACCATAAAAAATTTTAAAATAGATTTTTAATTAATTACATAGCTATTTTGCTTTTGCTAAGAAATGTTTCAGAAAAGGTGCTTTACAGCATTATACCTTGCTTATTTTTCACATTCAAAAATATTGCATAATAAGTGGCCAAAATGGAACTTTATAATATGACAGCGAAAAATACAAATGCTTTATTTTAATGTTATTTCTTAAATACAATTCCAAAATATTACCATTATTTAAATGAAATTTATCAATGTTACAATGTTCTGAAAAATATCATTGAAAAATTCCCAGATCTCGGAAATAAAAATTTTCTATAGAAACTGATCTTAAAATCGCCAAAATGTTGATAAATCGGCAAATTTAGAACCATTTAATAAAAAAATTCACATCCCCAAAAAGTGAAAAGTTAAGAACTCTTCATTATAAAAAATGAAATAATTTCGAAATGCTTATGTTTCACTTCGTGCTCAGAAACTTGAGTATCCCACTATTTATATTAGAAATAGGAACAAATTATAACCCATGAACCCATTCAAAAGATAACCAAAAGATTATCAGCTCCAAAAATATTCCTCCAAAATATTAATTCACACTCAAAATGGCAGTCATAAAAACAGACAGAAATTTCAGATTAAATTTCAGGACCTTCTCTCGATTTTGGTCGAAATTAAGGACTTTTAAGGACCAAAAATCGATTCAAAAAAACTTAAGGACTTTTAAGGACCATACGAACCCTGAAAGCCAATTCTTTAAGATATTTCAGAGCCCATGTCCACTGTACATAAACACAGATCAGAAAGCCTGAAAGTTCAGTCATGAATCAGCTATGATATTTAGCAGTTAGCTGAATTTTAAGTTAGGGTCCACCCTGACAGGTATTTGAGAAACTTCACAATATATTTTGCATACTAAGAAGGAATACTTAATATCTGCATTTCTTTGAGTAATTTCTAGCTATTGTTGTGTTGTGTGTGCTACTTATTGTGCTTCATAATAAATAATAAATTATTCATTTCTTTCAGCTTATCTGCACTTAGTATTTAAAGAAACATCAATAATCTATAATTCACAAATCAATTATTTCAAATAACCCATGGGCATATTCAGGGGCCATACACAAAGCGAAGAACGAAATGTCTGCATTCGGATCAGACTAACAATAAAATATCAGTTTTTCTGATGTTAAGAGATTTAGTGACCAGCATTTCTATGCAGATTATTACAAAAAATAATGATCAATATTATTATTTCCTAAATGTAGATCTTAGTCGTATAATTGTATAGAATTCATGCTCATTTATATTGGCAGGCTTCAGTATTGGCATATAGCCAATTTGTAATATTATTTGCAAGTGTTAAAAATGAAAAATACTTTAAATTAGTTTTTAACGATTATCAGGTTGTAATTGTAAAGAAATAAAACTTCTTAAAAAAATGGCTTATTAAGAATTAATCAAGTTCAAGTCAAAAAGAGGATCTGATGACATCATGATTATTCATTATCGGAGTTAACCCTTTGTGGTACGGTGTGCCTGGTCTGGGCACATCTAAAAATTTCCTTCTGTAGGCACAGAAAAATTGAATGAAAAATGATTTATAGATTACTCTGAACCTTCTTTATTTAAACTAGATGGCAGAAAACTAAATGAAAAAGGATTTATAGATTAATCTGAACCTTCTTTATTTAAACTAGATGGCAGCCCAACACAAATCAGTCCATATATTTTAGCAATGTTTAGTTTTTAAAACCCCTCATTTTTCAAAAACATCTGGTTGATCTTTGGATTATGGTAAGTTAACGACTTTTTGGCGAAAATTTGGCGACCAACCCTGCTACAGCAACCTGCTAGTCATTTTTTTTTTTTGGACGCCATTTTGTTTTCTCAAAGTAAAAGCACTTTCCCCCCCCCTCTCAACATTTGTTCCAACAATCTGCTAGCCGAATTACGCATATGCTCGAACTTTTATGGAACAAAAGTGCTTAATCATGACGAAAATTAGGTGCGAAATTGGGAAAAAGTGCAGAATCGCCCACTGCTTGCAGCGTTTTTAATATTTGCACATACACGATATCCATGTACACGTCGACCTATTTTCACTTAAAAAAACATCCCAGAATTGCACAAAAATGGCATTGCACACACTCTTGACTTTATCCATGTACATTGCTAAAGCCCTAGCTAGTAACCTTTATCGCCTTACCAAAATGTCGCCAAAATACCTGTTACCATATTCCAAAGATTAGCCTTTCCTTCGAAAATGAAAAACCCTCCCATTTTTCAACCAAAGTTTTATCAAGCATTATCATTTATATTTCCTGTAGTAATAATGCTGACTTACTGTGTCCGATTGCATTAAGGCATAGGATTTTAAAATTAATGCCTCAATGAGTTGTAAATACGAATTAAATTCTTTAAAAAATTTTAAAGAATTTAATTCGTAAAATTTTATTGTTTATATGAGAAAATATAAAGAGATGGAAAAAATTGTATGCAAGGAATAAAAACTAAAAGTCTCTGCTAAGTATTCATTCGATAGTAAGCTATTATGAAAATACCTGCATCAGTTTATAGTTTTATCATTAAAAAAAAAATTGGCAAGCCACGTATTAAAGTCTCCAAATTAGATTAATTTAATTAAATATCTGCATTTGATTTTCACTTTTAACTACTGATCGTTGCAATACTTTCACGTGAATCCGCAAGTTATTGCTCAAACATGTCGCCAAGCTGAGGCAGCGATATTTAACACAAATGATTATTAAATTTCATAAACTCTTACGTAAAAAATAAAATGATTTACACAAAATAAAGGAAGCACTTCCACAGAGAACCCGGTAAATGTAAACATCGCCAACTTTGGCGATAATAGTTTAAATCTGGTAACCCAGCAGATTTATCCTATTCACTTGTTTGAAGTTTGCAACCATTCCTCTTGCGTTCATTTTGTTGAATTATCACTGTCGTTATTCGCATTTGCAGATTTTCGTAGATAGATGCCGGTTCTCGGTTCAGGATGAAAGGAAGAAAATACGGTGGTGAATGCTAATTTGTAACATGGCCGTTTACATTGTGTTCTTAATTATTAACAGCTCTAAGAACTATGAGGTTTCCAACCTCTAAAATAATTTGTTTCCGTAGGCCGCAAAAATGTGCATGTGCATTTTAAATAACTAAGTAATGCTTTTATTTTTATTATTGTTTATTGTCATCTAAAATTATGAGAATAAATCAATTTTTATAGTGTAAAATTTTAAAAGGTAATATATTGTTAATGTTTTTCTAACAATAACCTTTCAGAGGATGGCAGGTGTGACATAAATAGATGATTAAATTGAAATAAAAAATATTATTGATTATCTAAGATGACAGAATAGTTTGATGTATCACCATAGTCATCAAAATTAGCAAACCACTGCTGGTGTAAGGAATATATTGTTTTCTGTGTTAAATGGAATTTAAGACAATTTTTTTTCGCTTATCACATTTAACCGGTTAATTTCAGTATATTAATACTAATTTATATTTATTAAATGAATTTTTATTTCCGTTATAAATGCTTATATATTGTCTTATGCTTAATATATTCTTTTCTCTGCTAACTTGAATTTAATACAAATTTATTATCGTATATCACGTTTAACCGGTTAGTTTTACATCTACATGCTTATTATCTGTGAATTTTTACTACCATATGCTTAATATATTGTTTTGTCTGCTAACTTGAATTTACATGCAGTAAAAATCACGTTTACAGAATATAACGTTTACGGCTCGGCTCATCGTCGCTAAACCGCTAGCTTGGCGAGTAAAAATGCAACGGCGCCAACGGGTTCTCTGCGGATGAAAACCAAAAATAAATATTTCTAAAAAAGTATTTCATAACAAAAAAAAAAAAAAAAAAAATACAATTTTGCAGGTTAAAGGAATTTTAGAAATGCGAGAAATATTCATATTTGAAACTTAATTGCAAGTCACTATGAAGTTTTTAATGTACAAAATAACTTTCAAGTATAGTTTTAACTTATGCTGTTTTTCAAGATAAACATAGCGGAATCGAAATAAATATTAAAAGAATAAAACAAGTATTTAGTGATGATAAGAAAAATGATAGTAAATAAAGGTTCAACTGTTCAACTGAAATCTGGTTTAATTATATTCTTTTAATCATGCAGAAATTCTAGACAGTAGGGTAAAAAATAATTAAACTTACTTGTCTTATGAACAACTTACTCGGAGTGGCTCTAATCAATTTTCGTATTTAAACCGCTCAAAGCATATGTAAACAAAACATCACTGTTGCCATAATAATTTTACATTATCATGAACATATTAAATTATTAGTCCAAAGAGGCTTTGTCCCTAAAGGACGATTGTTTTCGTTTTGCAATTCTGCGTTGAATGAATATAAATGTCCGTTTCACTTTTCAAAATGTTGCCACCAAATATTAGAGTATATATTATATTTGAAGAAATTAAAACATGAAAAATTCGAGTGGCTCCTAAACACTATACCATCTGGGGGAAAAATCTTTTTATTATAAATTAATTTTAATATAAAAGTTATTTTAACATATGTGCATTTAAGAAAAAAGAGCAGTGAAAATTTCCCAAAATCGCAAGCAGATAAATTTTGGCAGCATAGTTTTGTCAAAAATTGCGCGATTTGGCAACACTGCGTTGCAACTTGATTCGCTGTTTGTAGCTGCGCCAAAGAACTAACTTTTAAAATCGTGTATTTAACAGCTTTTGACACTAACATATTTTCTGAAGCAGGGCAGAATTCGAAAGGTAAATCCTCTTGAAAAACCAACAAAGATGTCTTGTAGAATATAATACAGTATTATCAATTAATTACATAACTGCTTTTCTCTTACTTGAAGCAGAACTTTATTAATCTTGTGAGATATTTAGTCCAAGGCAGTTTAATTATAATATTGTTTTTGAAACTTTTAATATTAGGTATATTTATATTGTAATAGATGAGTAAGAATTAAGGATACAGTGGATATTTAGCTGAGGTATGCTAATCAGCCTAAATGCTACTATTTATCCTGTGATCCGTTCCATTTTATTTCTCGCTTCCTGTTAAATAGTCTTAAAATTTGTTTTAATTAAAAATAAATAAAAGTTGATTGATAGAAGCTTTCCATAATGTGAAACAACCTTTCCATGAATACGTTTCTTCCCATAATGTTATGCAACTGCAACTTTAAAATATTAGATTATGTTAATTAAAATTTGGGTAAAATCCTAGGAGAGCCCTTGGCGACAAACTGGGAAAGTGCAGAATCTCTGCGTGTTTCTCAAAATTGCCAACTTGAAAATGGCAAGTAAAAAAATTGCACAAACTTGGTATCCATGTACACATCGACCTATTTTCATTTAAAAAAACATCCCAATATTGCACAAACTTGGCACTGCACACTCTCTTGACTTTGTCCATGTACACATCGATATGCGCCATATAAATATGTTATATATGGCGCATATTGTATAATATATGTTATCAAATGTGGACTTTAAATAAAATTTTTAGAGTCCACATTAATAACATTGCAACAGCAAAAATTGCAAATATGGTGCAAGTTAGATCATTTTTAAATGCATATATTTATATTAATTGCACTAATTGTATATGTTTATTATATGAATATTTTAAATGTCTGTTTTATCATTCAATATTAATATATTTATGAACATTTCTGTTTTGATTGTTCTGTTCAATGTATCTTTGATTTTAATTTCACTTTTAAATTTTAGCACCATAATTTTATCAAAGTCTTCTGAAATTTAGTCACAATTTCACTCAATCAAATCTAACAGTGTAGTTCACAGATGCAGCATAAAAACTATGTCAAATAACAGTCACTAAGGTGTATGGATTAGGTTTTTCATGCCATCTGTTTTGTTTATTTCATGCTTATGACTGCATAAGAAGACTTACATGAAACAAATGTGTCACAAGCAGTGACACTGAGATGTTGTTTCACATAAAACTGAGAAGTACAGCACTAATTAGCACTGTAATTGTTAAAGAAAGTATCCTAGCTTTTAAAAAGCTTTGTTGCATGTAATGTGAACTTAATTACTTTATCATTTTAAGAATAAGAAGGGTTTGTGTGTTTATTTAATTCATAATGCAAAGCATGCAAGGGGTGGCTGAAAAAGTCATGCTTTCGTGAATAATTTCTAGGGCAATTAGGCTCATATTTACATCACTTAAGGAAAATCATGAAAATGTCACAAAATTCACAAAACACATGCGAAAAAAAATAACCTGCACAGCCAGCTCATTTTTCAGGATTTGAGCCGAGATTTAACTACCACTATTCAGCCCTCTGAATTACTCGTAAGACTAAATATGTAATATGTAATATCATGTAATAAAAAGTTAACTGTGTGTTGTGTGGCAGGATTGCTTTCTCAAGTATCAAGGTAGGAAATACTATTCTTTTCTAAATCTATTCTTTTTTTTTTTAAGTGTTTGGTCACAGTATTATTCATTACATGTACTTTCCATAATTCATATAGAATACTAATATTTCTACAAGTGTTTTTTTTTTTTTTTTTTTTTTTTTTTTTTTTTAAGTGTTTTGCTTGTTGATATTCTCAAAATTGTATCTGATAATTAGTATAGTAATAGGTATAAATACAATAGACGTATATAATCAATCAGGAGTGGCCACAACTGCATATTTACATTATTCTAAAATAGGTGAAGTAGGTTTCAGGCAACAAGAAATGTGGATTCCAAACAATCATTCAGTGACAATGTTAGTTCAATAAGAGCTATGTGCCTGTAATAAATTACTGAATGCATGACTTTTAATACATCCATTTTACATAAACAGTTTTTCAGTATTATTTTTTTTTTAATTTACTAGCGGTACAACACTAATATATGCCCTAATTTCACCAAATGTGGCGATATGTGTTCTACGCTGGTTTTTGGCGCGATTGCGTGTTCTATGGCAACCCTGTTGACGTTGAAAAATCTTTCGCTGGAGCTCGTTGATTCGCCTCTGTGTCTGAGAAGATGGGAGGGAAACATAAAATGGTAGTTGTTGAATTGGAAGTTCGGCAAAAGGAAATATCATTGTGGCTATCCTGTTGAGGGGTAGTGGGTATTTCGAAGTGTGGAAAGAGGGTCTGGGAGGTTATTTTTAATGGCAGTGCATGATAGAAGTAGGGATTTGTGATTTTATTTATTTGTGAACAATAGTATAAATTTTCTGGATAGTGTGTCTGGCTGTCATGTAAATACGATAGTGATCACGTGGCGGCATGTTAAAGGCGGTATGAAATTTATATTTCTGCTATTCGAAAACGCATTAATTCATGGTAAGTGCATTTTATTTTATCCTTGTTCTTATTTTGTAGAATGCTATGTTCATTGGTTCTTTAGTATGAATTTCTGTCGTTATTGTTGTTTTTTTAAATTGTTTGAAATTTATTTTAGTTTATTTTATTGTTTAGTGTCTAGACTGTGCAATTCGTAGATGTTTTTTAAAGTTGAAACAGAACGCTGTGTGCATGGTATTATTTGAAATTTATTGTTGTTACGTTATTTTATTAAAGCGAGGAGTGCGTAGATCGTAGATTCCTTCCTTGCCTAAATTGTGCAATTCGTAGAATTTTTTTTAAGTTTAAACAGGATGCTGTGTACATGGTATTCTTTGAAATTTATTGTTGTTATGTTAATTTATTAAAGCGAGGTCTGCGTAGTTTGTAGATTCGTTCGTTGCCTACATTGTGCAATTCGTAGATTTTTTTTAAGTTAAAACATGTCGCTGTGTACATGGATTCTTGTCAAATATTTTTGGTTAGAAACTTTACGTTTTTGCTATCTAAATTTTTTGTTTCAGATTTTTAGCTAAATTGTGTGTTCAAAACGTAGTTTTTGCATGTGCGAAAACCGCGTTTTTGGAGACATTTTAGGCTAAAAGTTCAAAATGTAGACAAAAAATTTAGATAGTAATATAGCAGCGTGAAGTTTCTCACCAAAAATATTTGGCGACTTGAGGGCGCATATCAGAGTAGTTCCTTACTTGCAAAACAATTTAAAGCATTTTATGTTGAAACAACTGCCTGTCTTTCATAGTATATTTGACAGTACCAATAATCTTCAGGAGTACTGAAATTCTATTCGGTAGCATTGTTAATAAAACTAGAAAATTGTACATTTTATTACTTTTGAAGAGTCATTTGCACTTGGATTCATTACACAAGTAGTGGTTTGCTAATTTTGATGACTTTGGGGATCCATAAAACTATTCTGTCATTTTAGAGAATCAGTAATACTTTTTATTTCAATTTAATCATCTAATTGTGTGTCACACCTGAAATCTTCTCAAATGTTATTGTTGGAAAAGCTTTAACAATATATTATCTGGTTAAAGTTTTAGGACATAAATACTGTTTTTCTCGTTATTTTAGATGACCATAACCAATAATAAAAGCATTAATTAATTATTTTAAATGCATATTTTGGCGGCCTATGAAGTCAAAATATTTTATTGGTTGGAAACCTCATTCTGCTTGCTTAATGCTACGTTAACAGCCGTGTTACCAATTATCATTAACCCCCCTCCCGCCATATTTTCTTCTACGAACTAGCATCTGTCACCGAAAACTTCCTTAATTATATGAAAGTATTTCCATCTATTTTGGAAAAGTTCATAAAATATAACGTGAAAATACGAAAAAATAATTATAAATAAGTGAAGAATAATTTAAATCCGCAAATGCGAACAACGAGGGTGATAATTCAACAAAATGAATGTTAGAGGAATGGCTGCAACCTTCATACAAGCGAATAGGTTGAATCCGCCGGATTACCAGGTTTGAACTATTATCGCCAAAGTTCCCGATGTTTACATTTGCTTGGTTCTTTGCAGAAGTGTTTCGAAATTCTAATTAGATGTAAACAAATTTCATTTAATAATAATTGAATGCCCCGGAAAGCTTCAAACTTCTTTTTTATTTATTTATTTTTTTTTTTAAATTAATCTTTGGATTATGGCAACTTGGCAATTTTTTGGCAAAAATTTGGCAACCAACCCTGCTACAGCAACCTGCTAGTTTTGTTTTCACGAAGTAAAGGCATTTTTTTTTTTTTTTTTTTACTCAACATTTTTTCCAACAATCTGCTAGCCGAATTACGCTTATACTAGAACTTTTATGGAACAAAAATGCTTGGAACTACTCTGATATGCGCCCTCAAGTCGCCAAATTTCTCGCCCTTCACGCTGCCATATTACTATCTAAATTTGTTGTCTACATTTTGAACTTTTAGCCTAAAATGTCTCCAAAAACGCGGTTTTCGCACATGCAAAAACTACGTTTTGAACACACAATTTAGCTAAAAATCTGAAACAAAAAATTTAGATAGCAAAAACGTAAAGTTTCTAACCAAAAATATTTGACAAGAATCCATGTACACAGCGACATGTTTTAACTTAAAAAAAATCTACGAATTGCACAATGTAGGCAACGAACGAATCTACAAACTACGCAGACCTCGCTTTAATAAATTAACATAACAACAATAAATTTCAAAGAATACCATGTACACAGCATCCTGTTTAAACTTAAAAAAAATTCTACGAATTGCACAATTTAGGCAAGGAAGGAATCTACGATCTACGCACTCCTCGCTTTAATAAAATAACATAACAACAATAAATTTCAAATAATACCATGTACACAGAGTTCTGTTTCAACTTTAAAAAACATCTACGAATTGTACAGTCTAGACACTAAACAACAAAATAAACTAAAATAAATTTCAAACAATTTAAAAAAACAACGATAACGACAGTAATTCATACTAAAGTACCAATGAACATAACATTCTACAAAATAAGAACAAGGATAAAATAAAATGCACTTACCATGAATTAATGCGTTTTCGAATAGCAGAAATATAAATTTCATACCGCCTTTAACATGCCGCCACGTAATCACTATCGTATTTACATGACAGCCAGACACACTATCCAGAAAATTTATACTATGGTTCACAAATAAATAAAATCACAAATCCCTACTTCTATTATGCAGTGCCATTAAAAATAATCTCCCAGACCGTCTTTCCACACTTCCAAATACCCACTACCCCTCAACAGGATAGCCACAATCATATTTCCTTTTGCCGAACTTCAATTCAACAACTACCATTTTATCTTTCCCTCCCATCTTCTCAGACACAGAGGCGAACCAACGAGCTCCAGCGAAAGATTTTTCAACGTCAACAGGGTTGCCATAGAACACGAAATCGCGCCAAAAACCATCGCAGAACACATATCGCCACATTTGGTGAAATTAGGGCGTATGTTAGAGTTGTACCAAATGCTTAATCATGACGAAGATTAGGTGCGAAATTGGGAGAAAGTGCAGAATCGCAAACTGCTTGCCGCGTTTTTAAGAATTGCACATACACGGTATCATCCATGTGCGCGTCAACCAACTTTCACTTAAAAAAGCATCCCAGAATTGCACAAAAATGGCATTGCGCACACTCTTGACTTTATCCATGTAGACTACTAAAGTCCTAGCTAGTAACTTTTATCGCTGTTATGTCGTAGAGCAAAAACAATTTTATTTTGCACCTGACTGCCACTGGCTCCGACATAGCAATTTGAATACTCTACATCTAAAATTTGAAACATCATTCCAGAATTTTAAATGTTTATTTAATAGAATTCTATTCATATATTTGCAAGTTATACACTATAAATACAATAAACAAAATTTGAACTTATCTGCGCCAGCGTGAATAAGCCTGGCATAATATTCTGAACTCGACGCAACTTTAGCAGGAAAAATACCGCTAATTCAAACACAAGGTTTCATCCTTTCCAATGCAGCTAATTTTCTAAATATATTTTACTAATATCCGTAGCGGGACAGCGGATTCCATTTCATTCACCCAAAACTCAAATGTTATAACGTAATAGTATCGCAAAAGATGCAAAAAACATCGACTCAAAATCAAAATATTAAAATCTATAGAATATCATCCGCTGTTGCCATTCCAGCACTGCCAAGTTTTTCTTCCTGCAGCTGTTGCCAGACTTATTCTCGTTGTATGTGAGAGGTACAACAATCGCCTTACCAAAATGTCGCCAAACTACCTGTTACTATATTTCAAAGATTAGCCTTTTTTTTTTACTAGTACATAAAAGATCTAACATTGTGGTTCTCAACCTATTTTGCCCTATTCCACCCCTTTCGTCATTGCTAGAAGATCATTCTCATCATGCCCTTCCTTTTCAGTACTTGAAAAATGCATATGTATATTTATTTAGATTTCTTAACTTGCTTTATAAATTAAACAACAAAAAGTACAGAAAATGTTGATGTACAACCAGGATTTGAATAAAAATAGTTTTTTATATTCATAAACCACAGCTCCCAACTGTGGTTTTTCTTCTGGTCTCCTGGTATATTACCAAATCTCCCAGTTTTCAGTTTTTAGCCTTTATTAAGGAACATTTTTCCCAGAAATGAATAAATTTCATTGAATGAATTAAACTTAAATTGTGCTAATTCGATCTTTTCACCTTTAGTGATTTTCAGAATAATTTTTCTTATTAAATTTTATTATACTTGAATTGTATTTTTTATTAATTTTATTAAACATCATCTGATCTGAATTATCTTAATCTAATGGAGATATTTGTAGATGTTTACATCAGGGTTCAAGCTCTGTTTAATCAATTAATATTTACTTCTAATTTAATTTTATTTCGATCTACAGTACATTACCAAGTTTATCCGGATTTAAAGTACTTTGATCAGTAAAAGCTTTCATTCACTACTTGAAAATTTCTCAATTCATACTCTATTTCGATTTTATTTTTGCCATCAGTTCGTACTCTATTTTGATTTGGTGTTTAATGTGTGAGCTACAGTTGAACACTTTTTTATAAAATCTTCATTATTTTTCTGTAGATGACAAAAAAATATTTCAATTCAGAAAAACTGTAAATTTCAACATTACACTGATCGATACATTATGTAAGTATAATCAGACATCAAGCTGGTCTTTACCGTACGGTATCCCTTGGTTTCTGGAAACATCAGAAAGTAGTATTGGTTGTTCGTGAAATCTAAAAACCCCAATGTTGGTAACCGTAATGTTGATAATGTTGGCAAAACTTGCCTTGGAGAATTTTTTTTTTTTTTTTTTTTTTTTATTTTTTTTTTTAATCGTTAAGAAGTCGTTTTTCTGCGAATATCACCAAATGTGTTGTGATAAATTGAGATTTTGGCTATTTTTTGTAATAGTATTACTTCAGTATGGACCGGGATTTTTTTATACTTACCATTCTTTTCAATTGATGTGTTCAGTTGCACGTGCATTAGTGTTGTATTTTGATGTGGGTACCATCATTTGAATATGTCTGAGGTAAGTAAGAGGATGAATGTTGATGGTTTGGGTTCTATTATGTGTATTTATCCACCATTAACAGCAGATAGCCGAAACAACCAAAAATTTAATTGAATTGCTTACATGGAAGATGGAGAAGATGGTGGTGGGAAGCTTGAAAGTATGCTCATGATAAAAAGGTATGTTAAAAAATTGACGTTTCATTTATTTATTCGTCTCCGTATGTTAATTTTTGTTAAAAGATTTGTTGTTTAATGTTAGGAAATATGCATTTTCGGTTATTTGTTCATCTCTGTGAGTTAACGCAGCGGCAAATTTTTTCTGGTCAACATGATAGTTTTAACTTTAAGTGAAAATAGGTCGATGTGTTCATGGACAAAGTTAAGGCAGTGTGAAATGCCTGGTTTGTGCAATTCTCTGATTTTTTTTTTTTTTTTTTTTTTTTTCCAAAGTTAAAATAGGTTGATGTGTACATGGACACCGAGTTTGTGTAAGTCTTTGACTTCTTGTTTTGGTTTTGTGTAGTGGGGGGAAAGATCGGCACCATCTTGAAATTGGTGTAGATCTGTGGTGATGGCGATAAGGAGCGCGCCTTGCGCCCTCCGATAAGTGTGGCAACCCTAGAGGAGAAGTTTCTTACGAGTAGCGAGCAGAGCGAAAGAGGCAGGCTGTCGGGCAGTGTGCGCGAAGTTCCTAAATAAAGCTTAATTTTTATTGTGCACTATGTCTTGTTAATATTTATATTAATGCAGTAAGAACATAATCTGTGATATGGAATTCGAGGATTGGTGGTAAAACATAACAGGAAATCACCATAGATCCTTCCTGACGAAGATCTTGGCGTCAAAAAAGAAATGATTCGCCAAGGGGTACTGTAGAGTAAATTTTAACCCAGAGCCATTTAAAAATTTAGCCATTTGAGCATGTTGCATATTTTTTTGTTAGTAGCATTTCAAGGGTGTTCCCCAAGACATGACTTTCCTAGTAACTTTCTGTATCTCCACTTGTAAGTTCAAGTGTTTTTCTAAAAATTGTTAATGGCTTTGTCGAGACTCTGCTGCTGTTGGTACAGGACTGGAATTTCATCTTCCAACTCACTTTCATTTTCACTGATTCCTTTGTTTTCCCTGATAACTTGGATGATCTCTGCATCACTCTTTTCACAGCCTGATATTTTTTTGGCAGGTCTCATCATGCATTTCTTCATCGCCACCCTTGTCTTCTGGCACATCTCGAGAGTTTCCAGGAATTTGCTTTGGATGAAAGCTGACTTTTTTAAAGCAATTTGAAATCAATTGGGAGTTACTTCATCCCATGCATTTAAAATAACATGCATAGCATCTAAAAGAGAAATCGACTTAACAGCTTCTCTAGAAGAACAAACTGTGTCAGCCATATCAATTTCATGGTACTTTTCTGTTATCAGGACCAGATTGAGAGATGTATGTATGAATGTGTTCATGTATGTATATATGTATGTATTTGTCTATACACACATACACATGTATGTATATATATGTATGTGTGTATACACATATTGTGCATACATACATAAATCTGGATTGGATAACAGAAGAGTACCAATTTCATTAATAACATTTTAAACCACTTCCTTCCTGTAATGGGTCTTCAATGCTTATATAACATCCTGATCAGAATGAAAATTGTAATAGGAGGAAGGAAAACTAATTTTATATTCTTCAGTGAGAGATCATATGGATGGGCAGTGCAGTTATCTGACAAGTGTACCACTTTTTCTTACTGAAGTTCTTTTTCCCACTTCATAAGTAAATCTCTAAAAATCCTTCTTGTCATCCAAGCATTTTTATTGCTATAATAGGCACCCTTCGGACAACGAGATTTTCTACTTGCACCGATGACTAATGGAGTCTTAATTTTTCTGTCTGTATTACACGTTAATAACATAGTAACACATTGTTTCATATCTCGCTGATGACTCACTTTTTAATATTAAAATGTGCTAAGGTAGGGCTTAAAAAATATATTTCTATTTCAGGCAAAAAAAAATTTGCTGATTTGTTGGCACTGTTCCTATTTCCAAGTAAAATAACATCCAAAACATAAAAAATTTATAAACTCAATAAACTGCATTTTAAATCAAAATAAAACAAGGAAATAACATGAAAATAGAAATACATGATGTCTAATATGTACAGTAACAAAAAGGAAATATCGACTTACTTATTTAGAAATTTCTGTGTCTAGTAGCGCATAGAATTCCTTAACATCCCAAAGAATCTGTATACTGCTGTCGCCATATAAATTCACAAAAGTGAAAATAAAAAATATCCTCTGTACTGCCGGAGGCTTTCAGATATTAATTAAGGCTAATTGAGTGTATGAGATAGGATTCAGTTTCCCTCATTCCTTCCTTAGCAGGTAGACTTAGCTTTGCTATAATTAAAATGAAAAACCAGATATTGTTTAGCTTTTTAATTCATTTAATTCTTTAAAAAAGTACTTTTCTTTCTGTATATTTTCAGCATTAAACAGTGATTTTTGTTGCTCTGATTTTTTTTTTCTCTCTGAGGAATCCTTTTTTTTTTTTTTTTAATTTGATAGAATGGCTGATTTAACAGAAATTTTGGATTTTTGGCCTGGAATTGAGTTTAATGAAGATTGGACAAGTGAAGATGATCCTCATGACAACAACGATGAAGAAGTTCCTCCAAATAGGTATGTTTTAGCTGAGCCAGGAAGATTTCTAGTACATCTTATACATATATGTATTAGCGGGCTGCAGCCAAAGCAAAATTTCTAAGTTCTATGTTCAGCTGAAGAAAAGTGTATAAAAACATTTCAATGTGATAAAAATTACAGTCAAAAGTCGTTAATTCGCACACCCATAATCCAGAATGATCTATAATCCGGACCTCAAAGCTTCAAACTTTCTGCGCATGCGTCAGGTTGACGTAAGGCCTTTACGGCTGAGAATATGCTTGTGCGCATGCGCAAAATACGTTTACGAGTGCACGTTTAATGTATAACGGACGGTATAAGCTAAGCTAAAATTATTTAATTATCTATTTCAGTTAATGTTGCAGATTGCGTTGTTCCTCAATCTTCGAATTGGATCCGGCTTATTATTTTTTGCAGACTGTTAGAGCAAATTTATAAAAGTAAGCTTGAACTTTCGATTATGTCAAATAGAATTTCTGATATATATTTATTAATATGTAAATGATCTACAAAGCGAAAGTATGTTTCGAAGTTCATTAAACAAAAAGTGGAATTGCTACAAAAACTGGATAAAGGCATATCCTTTGTTTATCTAAACTTTAATGTTTGTTTATCTAAACTTTGTTTATCTTTAACGCTGCGGCGCCACGCAATGAATTGGAAGTTGATCTGTCAGCACTATCCTTATCTTCAGGGCAGATGTTTTTATTTTATTTGGCTTATAATTCCTTATTAAATGTAGTATTTCATCTCGATGTACTCCATCTTTGATATGATTTAAATCAAATTCCTCGTCATTATAATTCGCTTCCGACAGCGAAGAAAGTGACAGAGGTTATTGAAAACAAAAAAATTTCAATTGATAAATTTGTCGGTATTCTCGACACAGCAATTATAGGACTTGAACAGCGGAACTTTGTAACTGAACAAGAAATTATGTCTGTTTAAAGAATTAAAGAGAATGTATTATCACATAAAAAATGAAGCAACTTAAACAACTTACATTGAAAGAAATGTTTAATGAAGTAAACAAATAAATATTAAGCTTTTTTTTTTTTTTTTTTTTTTTTTTTTTGTAAATTTTGATACCCTTTAGATCATAATTGTTCTTTATTTCATAAATTACGGTTTCATATTTTTAATTTTATAATTTCTGCATGCCATCTTACCAGATTTAAACTGATGATCTATATTCCGGAAAAATCGATAATCTGGAATCGCCAAAGTCCCGACGAGTCCGGATTAACGACTTTTGACTGTATTTCAGTCTCTCCAAGCAACAACCAAATGGTAAATATTTTTTGGGGGGCCAAAACTTTTGACACTTTAAGTTAATACATAGTATATACGTATGACATCATGATTTAAATTTAATGTAATGTAACAACTTTTTCTCAATATCAAAATAATTAATGTGGCAATAACATATCATGTCAATTATCCTAACCCAGAACAAAAAAGTTGCTTAGCAGCTGCTATTTATTTTAAATGTTGATATTAACGAAACATTTTTGACATGCTGTTATGTCACATGCAATATTCTGCTTTCTTCAATGTCAGAATTAATTCTTCAATGCCTTATATAATAATAATGTGTTTAATGTTTGGCATAAAACTTTAAAATCTGTTTTATTTCGAAAAGTATGGCCACTGCTCGCTTTCAAATCATTAAAATCATAGAGTTTGTTAATAAAAAATTTGCATCTCCAGCATGCGAGATTGTTAGCATTTGGAAAAATGAAAGTGAAAATTAGCATTTTCAGAGTTTTTAATTAATATCTTGGCTATTAAAGTCGTACGAAGATGAGAATGGTCAAAATGGCTTCTCACGAATTTTTGGAATCCAACAGTACTTTTTACAAAATTCAACTCCCTGTCATTCTGGAGGAGATAATGTTATAAGCAAATAAAAATAGACATATTTTAATAATATGGATAAGATAAAAAAGTATGTAATTCAAAATTATAATTTAAATTATCAGTAACCCCTTAATTCCTCATTTTTAATTTGGGCATTTCGTCTCTATATTCCAAAAATAGTAATAATTATTTCTGGACTGCATTATTTATAGATCAGTCCATAACGTATGACTCGCATAAAGCTGATGATGTTGCTTATTCAGAACTTATTGCGTATTTTCCCTCTGTATTCCAAAAACAGTGACAATTATTTCTGGACTGCATAATGGTTCATGGATTAATTTCTGGACATGAGACTTTTAGATCCGATTTGATAAACTTGAGAGCTGAGAAGAGTCTTTCCACACTAACTTGAGTAGGAAGAAGACTGTTACTGTTAGGACTACTTCTTTTAACTTTTCAGGATAGATTTTTATAAGTTCCAAAAGAGGTGTCTTGCAAGCGCAGTCATATTTCTCTATTTCTTGAAAGGCCTTGTAGAAATCTTGTTTTTTCATTTTTATATTTAAAGGCTCTTGGTTCTTTATTTTCATTCGCTTTGCCTTAGCCTTTTCAATATTATCCAAAAGTATTTCTCAAAATCTAATTAATCAATGCAATAAATAAGTATCTATATAAACAAATCATATGTGAACAAAATAACTAGAAAAATCTAAGTTACAAAGTTATGGTCTCTCATTCTGTGCATTGTGGAAAAGAACTGTAACACCCCGAAATAGGTACTAGTAGCCCCAGCACTCGTCAACCTGTCGAGAACTGTTGTCCCAGTGAGATTTGCCAATGTAACTGATAAGGCAAGAGTTGTTAGGAAAGATGAAGTGGTTGTAGAATGTACTCCAGTGATCAGCATTAAATGGAACAGTAACTCTCCAGAATCCGCATCTTCAGAGAACATGACATTGGAGTTACTGTAGAATGTAAAATTAAGCGATGAACAGAGGAGTACTGCCGACCATGTCATTCAAGAATTTCAAGATATCTTCTGATGTGGGTCGAACCAATTTGACACAGCATAGAATTGATATCAGGGATCATCCACAAATCAAGCAACATCCAAGACGTCTACCAATTGCTGAATAGGAAGAGGTAAGAGCACTTTTAAAGGACATGCAAGAAAGCGAATTCATTGAGCCTTCAGTAAGTGCATGAGCATCTCCCATCGTCCTCATCAGAAAGAAAGATGGTTCAACCAGATTTTGTGTTGACTATCTCCAGTTAAACGAAGTTGCGAAGAAATACAGCTGCCTTCTTCCTAGAATTGATGATATTCTTGGACACCGCTTGGATTATGTAATGCGTTAGCGACATTCAAATGCCTCATGGAGACTGTGCTGAGAGGTCTTTCATGTGATGCTTGTCTGATATACCTGGATGATCATCATCGTCGGGAAGAGTTTTGAAGAACATTTAGAAAATCTTAGAAAGGTATTTCAGAAAGTGAAGGAAGCCTGTCTAAAGTTGAGTCCCGCCAAATGCAAATTATTCAAACTAGAAATGACTTACTTTGGACGTGTCATCTCTGCCGAAAGTGTGAGTACGGATCCAGAAAATGTTTCAGCAGTTGAAGGTTAGAGACACCCCGAAAATGTGCATCAGCTGAGAAGTTTCCTGGGTCTTTGCATCTACTATAGGAGATTTGTGAAGGACTATTCGTATATCGCAAGACCGCTTCACAAGCTGACAGACAGCAAGCAAAAGTTTCCGGGGACAAAAAAATGTGAGGATACATTTAACAACCTGAAGGAGGTTCTAACATCTGTTCCAATCCTAACACATATTCTCAGCTCAACAAACCATTTATTCGCAACACAAATGCAAGCAATGAAAGTATCGGTACTGTTTTGTCCCAAGAAATTAACAGCCGAAAACATTTTGGGACCTAATAGAGCAAGTAGTTATCTAAACAGGAGAATAATTACTGTGTGACCAGGAAAGAGTTGCTTGCCATAGTTAAGGCCATAAGACATTTCCATTATTGTCTCTGCAGCAGAAAATTCCTGCTCCACATGGGATCATGCATCATTGGCCTGGCTTTTAAATTTCATTAATTTTTTTTTTTTAAATACTAGTAACTGAATACCAAACAGCATGGTAAGTCCAAGTCTTCCAGATCATCACATTCATCCTCTTGGTTTACAGTCTGTTTATCTAAGGATATAATTTCAGCTTCTTTGAACCTTGCTATTATTGACAATGTTTTTACCGATTTCCACGCACTTCCTACCCACTTTGCAACTTCTTCATAAGATGCTCTACACATTTTATCGCTTTTGGTATACGTATGCAATCCTTCACTCATCCAACACTCCCACCGCTTTCGGACTTCAGCTTTGAAGGATTTATTACCTGATAAATCTAACTGTTGTAAGATTTTTGTCAAACCATCAGGAATTATTGCTTCAGTCGTAGACAATTTTTGACATCTGGTTTTCACTGACTCAAGTAAATGAGCACCCATGGAATCCATTATCAATAACCCTTTTGGTTGGAAAAAAGATCCCATACGACACTGCCAAACTTTTTGTAGCCGCTCATGCATGATTGTTTCGAACATTCAGCCGTTCTCGTTTGCACAAATAATTACGTCATTAGGAAAATCTCTCTTCGGAATAGTCTTTTGTTTAAAAATGATCATCGGCTTTAGCTTGTCACCGTTTGTGGCACATTCTAACACACATGTAAATGACGTTATTTCATGCCCCGTCGTAAGCACAGATACGGTTTTTGCACCAGTTTCATCAACACTTCTGTTTGCAGGAGAGTTGAAAGCTAACGGCGTTTCATCCATCTGTGACCGAAGAAGTTTTTTTTTGTCAATAATATCTGTCACATATTTTTAGAAAAGATGCCTTTTTATCCTGCCAGTCCATTGGTAATTGTTGCCCGACTGTTGTTCTAGTAGGCACAGAAATATTTTTTCTTTTCATAAATCTGCTACACCTCCTTTGAAATCATTATATTCATTCGTTTTGCTATAAATTTTGCTTGTAAGCGAATTTTTACAGCTTTTACATTCCCTTTCCTCGTTGCTCCTTTTTCCAGTTTTCAAGGTCGTCCTCTAGATTCGGCCACTTTACAGTATCACTTCTTACGCTCGTTTCTGTTGTGGCATATTTTAAAGTTCTTTTTCAGTCTTCCAACGTCGAATACAACTCTCGTCAACTTCAAACTCTCGAGCTGTTGCTCGATTTCCAATTTGCTCAGCACGTGAAATTACATTAAGCTTAAAACCAGCAGTATAGCTTCTGTGCCGTTTAGGTGACATTTTCACAAATTTTCCACTCTCTTCTTACTTAAAAACTATCCAACAAGTACTTGTACCCAAACTGATGGGATCTGTATCTGGCAGAATGCCAAGAAAAATTGATTCATGCTGAAGGGGAAATATGTCAGAGTTCATTATTGCAAGGCCAGGTGGAGTTGTATCCACCTTTGAAAAAAATTGCAGAAAAGGCAGGGGTGGGGAGAGGATGGGTACTGGAAGATTCATCGAATGGCAGAGGAGAGAGACTATTCAAACTGATGAGATGGTTGATTTGAAAGGGGGAAGAATGTTATTTTTCTGAGATCTTATTTAGGGTGAATAAGGCATGTAGATCCGTTCAAGGGAAAGAAGGTAAACAAAATAACGTTCGCAAAAATCAACTGAGTGGTCTTTTGTGTGGGAACAGCACCAGTCTATGCACAATGACAAGGCCATCCAAACTATGTACAATGACCATCATAGGAAATATTTTATATTTAGTACACCTAAACGCCGCATGGGTAGAAATGCCGCACACGCTGAAAATTTAAGTTTTAAACACGTAAACGCTGCAGCGTTTCTTCCGGAAATTACGGTACTTAAAAATAAAATATCGAAAAAATACTGAATGATGTAGGAAGGAAATCTAAGATTTTCTTATTTATGCTCAGACTTTTTGATGATGTGAGATTTGAATGAGCTTCAGAGAATGATATAACATTAAGCATAACCATAAATTGCTTTAAAAAGCAAGATTTGTATTGCGGCTGAATGCAATCATATCTATCCAGGATTTTGGAGAAGGTGCTGATGAAGTGTAAAATAAAATTTCACACACCTACCAGTTGCCTAGTTACATCTCTTGAGGTTGCTTTTTGTATAAATATTTGTTAGTGTTATAATATTTATGCTGCTGCAGAGTTTTATTAAGACTGCAAGGGTTTGTTTTTGATGTAGATGTCAGTGTATGGGTAGGGAAGTTAGAGAAGCTTTCTATACCAGAAACATATTGTAGATGACTGTGAGATTTGAAAATGCTGAGAAATACACCATAGTGGATAAAATTAATGTCAACACAAAATGTGAAAATTTTTTCCATTTCTGGAATTTTTGTATCTAAACACAGGACCTGTTTAGCAGATAAAGCAATAGACGCTTTATGTAAAAATTGTCAGCAACTGAAAAACATAACTTGTTATATATTTGTAATATAACTACTGATTGAATAAATGTAAAATATAATAATATTTTCTGTTTCTGTATTCTACGATTTTTTGTGCACTTCACCCTTTCCTATTATTTTTAAGCATATTTCTCTGTAAATGTTAGGAATGTCTTAAGCAGAGTTTGTCCAAAAATTTGGACGCTTGCCTTATGCTATGGCGTATTTTTATCCATACAGCTTGACAAGTGTTATTATCGCATGAAGAATAAGATTAATTTATCTTTCACCTGATCTCACTGTTACTCAGTTTTTAAAGGGCTGCAAGAAAGTAAAGCATAAAATCTTTGTTTTAAATTTATTTAACCTGCTATCATTTAAAAAGTTATCAACATTTGAAGCACTGCTGTTATATTATTACTGTTACTATGTTTCTAGTGCTATGTATTATTACATACATCAGTGCAGACTTGTTTAGTTTTTAACTGAAGCAATTTGTTAAAAGCATGAGATTCTTGAGAAATAAATTACTAATTCAGGGTTTTCTAAATCTTGAGAAGGCAAAAGTTTTGAGAAAACACAATTGTATATAAAGCAATTTGCCTTTTAATTTGAATTATTTAACATTCTAGAAATAGAGTTGATGAGAATTTGATCTTATTTAAAAATGTAACTGGTATTTAAACTTAAATGCCTAATAATTTATTCTTCACAGCCTTGTCAAAATCATGATTAATTATATAGAAGAATATCTGCTTAAATGGATATAAAATATGGCAATTTATTATGCATAAATGGGAGTTGTAAAGTTAGTTTATTGTAGTACTTGCTTGAATTTTTTGATTTCATACATTACGTGAAAAATTGTTAAGTGGACGAAATCTTTACATTTTGCTGTTTGAACACTGCTATTAGATTTTAATATATGACTTTATAATAAATCCAGATTTTTCTAATAGCCATTATAAATGTGTTTAACATGTTTCTATAGAATCAAAAGAACAGAATTTGGGATATTTATTTTCTTGTGGAAAACATATGATGTCTTGAAATATGTTTGATTGCGGGAATAATTCAGAATTTTGTGTAATGTAATTTGACTTAAGCTAGAACTGAAACACATTAACCACTTGCGCTAAAAAGACATGCCACGCATGTCGAGATGCTTTTGTCTCAAACCGCATGCGACATGAACACCACATCGATAGGCATTTATCGCAAAAGTGAAAATAACGTGGTGCACATGTCGCCTAACAACGAGATTGTTTATTTCTCGAGTTACAGCTCTGGATTGCACTCGCAGATGCAAAGCGGCGTAAATGAGACACTTTACCGCTTGTTATATTGTAGTGCATGTCACCGCAACTGTGGAGTTTCGTCGTAGCGCAAATGGTTAAATTGAAGTAAAGTGATAGGATCTTGAATATATTTAGATAGGATCTTGAATATATATTTAGATGTTGCCATGATTACTGGAGAAGCTAGAGGAGACAATAAGTTGCTTTGAGAGATCTGTTTTAAAGTAACAGAGTCTAATTTATCTTTGATATATGACTTAATTTAGGGTATAAAGACTGATAATACAGAAGAAAAGGAAATACACCTGTAAATTAATCATTTTAATAAGTGTTATAATAACGCACAACTAACAAGGTGAAGCTGCAGCATAGTTAATACCGGACTGCTGTATTTTAAGTGTTTCCTTTTAAATCTCATATTTTTAAATTAAACATTTCCATTCAAAAACCATTTATAAGTGGATTACTTATTCCGCATTACATGATGCATTGCTTAATACTATGCATTTCTGTGATGCATTACTTGATAATCAAATTTTAGTACTTTGTTACAGCGGCTTCGATCATGTTTAGTGATTTTAGATTTGTGCCGAGATTTCAACTATAATTTCTCCATGCTCATGAAATGTGAATGTAAAAATAAACAACAGATTATATATTACAAAAATACTCATAAGCATGTTTTTTAAAAATCTTTGTTATTATTATTTTCTCTCATGTAATTATTCCAGTAAACTGCAGCTCCTGTTCAGCTGTTCAACTGCAGCACTTATTGAGCTGTCACCCGTATTAAGTTGTTTGTTATACAGTTTCATGGACATCAGCTCCTCTGCCCAAGAATTCCTAAATCTAATAGCAGTGACAAATAATATTCTGGAACTACTGAACAAATTTTCAATGTGGAGGCCCTTCTTCTTTTTGCAATTTTTAACATTGCATCTCCAAATGGTTTCATCGTTAACATAAAATTTCATGTTGTGGCCATTTTTGCATACTCGTTTATCAGGTAAAAAACCTCTTTCTTGAAAAATAATATGGCATCTTCCTCATTACTTGGTAAATTAAAGAATGTTAATGTGATATTCACAAAAAAAAAAAAAAAAAAAAAATGCAATGGATGTATTTTAAAATAAACAGTGTGAATTCAAAAACCTCATCAGAAAGGAATAATGTAAGAACAGGCTGCAAGAGCAAAAATGCAGCATGGTGCATTTTTGCTCTTGCAGCTAATAATATACGATTACGTGGCGAGGTATAAAAACATGCACCCAAAGCTGATATATGATCGTTTTGTGAAGTGTCAGAACTTGTAGCCAGATTCTGGCAAGAAATCTTAGTTGATTGGCGATTCAATCTCGGGGGTCGCTATATCGAAGAAGTACCCAAATTTCTTTAGTTTAGTATATGACTTTGAACTTCAAAGTGAGACACTAAGCAAAAATATTATAAAGGGCGGATGAATTTTGCCTAGAATCTTACATTTATTTTTTTGCAGTGTCATTTTTCCAATTTAATGCACTTGCCTTGTTTATTAAAATGCTTGTCATTGTAGATACTACTTCCTACTGTACCATCAATATTTGTGTCTTAAATCAATGATTAAAGTGAAGTAGTGACTTACTTTTGATATACTAAATTGACTTCTATGCTAATTTTAAATGCAAGACTATTTTTAGCATTTTATAATTTATAGGATGTTTATTCTTTCCTGAGAACCATATAGTATTTCATGATGATACTAATGAATGAGAGAATTTTTTTGGGAGGGGAGTTGATATTTCATTTAATTTCAAGCATTATAGATTTCCCTAGCATGTTTTTAAGTAATATAATTGCTAAACTCTGATTGGTAGTTAATGCAAGTTTGAATGCTTTAGGTAATTGTTGATGAATAAATATATTTCAAGGTTGAGTTTTAGATTCGTAAGTGGGATATTTTATAGTATGTTCAGTTTCTTTTTTTTTTTTTTTTTTTTTTTTTTTTTTTTTCCCCTCATTTAATATGATGTTATATTATTATTTTTTTTAAATCAAAACTTGTTTGATATAAAGCTTGTTTGCATGCTGTGTATTTTTCATTATGATTTATATGTTACATGTTTACTCTTTCTAGAAACTGTCTGCTCCAATATCATCTACAGAAGTGTGAAACTTTTTACAATTGTTTATTAAGAATTTCTATCATTTGCCACTTATGTTGCATGTGTAGTAAATTTGTAAAAGTTTCTTTTCCCTGCTGCTTGCATGTGTCATCTGCATTATGCTATTATGATTTTTTCTTAATTTATTTTTTAAAGGAAGAAATGATATATTCCAACTTTCATCATTTGTTGTTATTGTTGCTGGATTTTTCTTTAGTTCTATATAATACACATGAAAAATATTTGCATAATTTTTGCTTTGTATTACTTTCTATTCTGCATCAAGATTAGTCGGAGATTTGCAACTATTTATGCTTAATCTAATATATAGTATTCCCTCGCTAACCTGATAATTAGTGCATTATCAAATTTTTTGTAGTTTATCAAAGATATTTTTTGGGGGGTTGGGGGGGTTACATTCACAAAGTTGCAGTGCAAAAAAACACAGTGAGAATTATTTGTTGTTTTATACACAAATTGAAGTTTTGATTTTTATTAACTATAGGTATTAATAGGAAACTACATATTGTAACACAAGCCTTTTAATAAAAATGATATTGCAAGATAATTACATTAATTGACAGAGAAATGTCTGTTGTACATACCCTTTCACATTAAAAAAAAAGTTTTAAGCTAATGGCATTTCAGTATTATTATAGTTATTTTCTTTCTAAGTATAATATGATTTGAAAAACCTAATAACATCTATTTCAACAGTCATTGCAGGAATCTAACTCAAATTTAGGTCTTGAGTGGTGAAAGTGCTACTTGTTGAAGAGTATGATTATTATGGTATCTATCGTGACTTGTCGATGAACTTTGTAAATCAAAATGGAGGTATGTGATGCAAGAATTGTAGTTAAAATTTTTTAGAATTTTCAAATACCTTATATTGCATTTAATTTTTTCATACCTTATTTTTTAAAAGGAATAAGTATCTTAAGTTGACACAATTTGGCTGTTGTGTGCCTGTTACTTTTTTCCCTTCTATCTGATCTAAAGTAGCCCTGAAGTCTGGGACTCAAATGAGATTGGCATTATAAATGATGGAAGGATTTTGTTATGTTGCTGCTGTTCCCATTTCTGTTTGTACTGTTTCTTTTTACTGATACTCTGCTAAAAATTTCAAACAAGATTCAAGGTGATGGCCATGCTACTGATACTCTGCAATGAGTAATGCTTTCTTCCAGTCACCAATACCCAGCATTTGGTTTTGTTTCTTGTGTAAACACACACACATATATAAATGTACATGCATGTGCACTCACATACACAACACACAAATTAATATAAAACTGACAAAAGCAAATTGCAAGAATGACTTTGAGAATTATTATCTTGTGCATTTGCTGCTAAAATTGACGTACATTACTTTAAAATGTTAAATTATTACCACGTATGCAAATTTTTTTGAACTAATAAATTACATGATTAAAATAAATGAAAATTAATATGTTGATTTTTTTCACTGCCAGACCTGAACATTGTCAGGAGGTAGGTAGATATAACACCTATACAATCATCATACCTGGCCTATTAGATATGTTTCTGTTAATCCCAAATTGGCTGAGGCTTTAAAATGTAATATTTACCATTTTTAAAAACCATTTTTATGTCTGAAAATTTAAAGACTCTATCCCTACATATATGGCCAGCCAGAGAAGCATATATACAATAGTATAAACTACATTCAAAATGAAAATTCAAAGCATCAGAAAATTTCGGTTGGGTCGTATGCATAAAAATGGCAAAGTGGGCAAAAGCAACACTTTTTACAGGAAAACTATAAACACAGTAAATATATAAGTGGTAAATGCAGTCATAAAATTAAGTATAAAAAATCTGGAATTCAATAAACATTAACACTTTCACTGCTGGTCATGTGAGGTTATGTTGATAGTTAATGCTGTGTGATAGAAATAGATTGTACCCATATGCCAACTTTATGAGAAATATGATTTAAAAGAGGTAACAAAAGATTATTATGTCTACCATATTGATTGCTAAGCCTTTAAGCATAGAATTTTATGACTGCACACCAGTGTGTGATTGGCACTAAAGGTAAATTTATTTTTGCAATGCTGCATGAACCCTGGCACAAGGTATTTAAAAATGAATCAAAATTAGTAACAATAATATGCATTATTTTTGAATGAAACTATGCCACAAACAAATATATATATATATATATATTATAAATAAATATGTTATAAGACAGTTACAATGATATTCCTACAAACTAATTTCTGAATGTTATTCGTGTATGGTCTTTGCATGAAATGGAACTTTGTCTTCATTCCAAACTATATACATTGACAACTAGTTTCTAACCTTCACTCCATGCCAGTACTAGCACATATTTTCAAAACTTAATGCTGATCGGCAGCAAATTTGTTAATCAATATTTCAGTCTAATTACAAAAATCATATGAATCAATTAAAACTTACTCAAGCAGTAGGTAGTTCTAAATGAATGTTGGAAAGAATGTGGATGGGAAAATTATCTGAACTCAGAGCAGCCTTTAATCTCGCCAAATAATATTAATGAAATAGTTGCTATAAAAACTTAAATTAAAAATTAAGAAAAAGAAAAATAGAACAGACTAACAGCTCTTTGTGTTATTTTGGCTGCAGTGGCAACTTTCAGAAAATTTGAAATGTCCCCATTAGTCAAAGTTACAGCCATAATGGTAGAAATAAAAATACAAATTTACAGTAAATTACATATTTTACAAATTTTACGTACTAAAAGTAGTTCCTCACCCATTCATCTCATTCTTCCTTTAAAAAAGGGCTTCATTATGTTAAAAAAAAAGGGCTTCATTATGTTAAAAAAAAAATCGCAGTTCATAGATGATGCCAGCTTTTTTTCAGTTTTAATTATTTTTAAACATATTTATTAACTTGATTATTGGCGAATGTTTGTGAAAACAATAGAATTTCTGGTATGTTGACTTCCCTTAAAATATCTTTTATACAAGCTAGTTGATTATAAATAGTATTTCCTATAACCTTTTTGGAGATGTACTGTTCCGATTAAGTAGCTTAATAGAATTAAAGTCGAAATCTCTTTTGTCAAGTAATGTGACTTCTTTTGGTAATTAAAAATGTTAAGATCCAGAAAATCGACAGCTGGTCAAACTGATGAATCTCAGTTTGTCTTAAATTTAAGACAGGAAGGCTAAATATTGCTAGATTTGATGAAGTTAAAATTGTTGAAAGAATGATATCCTCAATATATCTATAGAAATCTCTACTTTTTAGTAAATAAGTAAAGGTTACATATTTGAGTAGAATAATTCATTCCCATAAAGATGCCATTAATTTGCAGAAAAGTAGTATCTCGGAACTAAATGTAATTGTGAAAAAGAGAGCAGTGGAGATATACCTTCCAGGTAATAGTATCTAAACTTTTACGTATCTGTAACATTGGTAATTCTAATAGACTGGTATAAATTTTTTTTCATTGGCTGTGGTGTATAAAGGTTCCCAAAGTCATAGCAATTGATATTAAGTATATTGCTCTTTTACAATTTTAATCACATGATGGTTGTTATAAATGATGCAATTGAAGTGTTTTTCTTTGTTTACATTTTTTAAATTAAGTTTACAAATCTGCTTGAATTTAAGAGAAAAAAATGTAGTCATATCCCTCCTTATAGTTCCTCGTGCCATTAGGAATAAATCTGAAGTTGACTGAGCTCTTTTGGAACTTAAGCAGTGCATATAAGTTAGAAAATCTACTGAAATCAGAATTAAGAAATAATTTTAGTGTTCTGTGAAAAGCATGATGTTTATTATTAATAATTGCTCTTTTGTTACTTTTAGCAACACCATAAGTAACTGCTTGTTTAAGTTCGCTTTCATCAAGAGAGCTGTTACAAATGATGCTGAAATTATTACCGACTTTGTTTTTAGTTATAAAAAATTTAGCCCTAAGAGTAGAAATTTTTTTTGAGTTCTTGCAAGAGGTAAAAACTTTCAGAACTTTGCTGCTTAGACAGTGCTGTTTTGCCATTGTTTAATATATGTTTCCATTCCATAAAGGTTTGAGTAGGTAGGCAAAGTTTGAAGCTGGTTCTTAAAATGAAGTCATCTGTATTATCTTCAACATTTTTAATGCATAATGACTTATTAACTGAGCCAACTAACTGGCGTAAATTTAGTACTCTGTTTCATAAGCTGCCTTAAAAAATAATCTTCCAACTATATCAAAATTACCAGTAATAATGTGTTTATTGGGAGAATCCATACAAGAAGGGGGGGAACTACATCATTGCAGTATCAAGTTGCTTTTCAGTTCAGTTCCTGATGGTTGGAAAGCCGTTTTTTTTTGGGGGGGGTAGTTGAAACAGACGTGAGTCCTGGAATCTGTTGTGGGAAAAGATATTGTGATGTTTTAAACCTTTTTTTTAAATTTATTCTATTGAAGGCAAGATGTAGAAAGTTAATAAGAGAGAAATTCATGGTCATCATCTTTCTGTTACTTTGAAATTTAAGTATAATAAAATCTAATACAAAGTCTTTAATATCAGAAAAATTATTGAAAGTACCTATGAAGTACTATTGAAGTTGTGATAATGTAAATGTGTGCAGTAATGTGACACTTTTTAAAGTGAAATCTCAGTATTAAATAAATTAATGAACTTAAGTTGAAGTTTATTAACATTAACCACTAGTATTTTGTTTGTAGTCTTTTTGCCTCATCTAGTTCTTCTAAGAGCGTTTTTACTGAAAATATTAAATCTTCCATAAGTAGTATGATTAAAATATAAAGTACATTTATTAAGATAAGTGTTAAGTCCCTGTTTTTTAAAATGTGCAGATTTTCTGAAAAGCCTAATTTTTAGATTAGGAATAAAATCTAAAATTTTAATTGAAATATCAGTGAAACTGTGTGTTTTAAAATGTTCTATTTCTACTGTGGCCTGAGAAGTATGAGCTGATGCAAGCAATTCATTTTAATGCGAGATCTGTAGTTGTTTATTCTTGATTGTTTTTAGTCTGTCCTATACAAACCTTACTACATTTGTTACAAGTAATAGAGTAAATACAATTAGATGTTTTTCAGACTGCTTTTTCTCACCAAGTTGGATTAGCTGGTGGGGCATTATGTCTGTCTGTATGTTAAACAATTGGAATTTTTACATTCCTATATTTCAAATCAGCAAGATGATAAAAGTAAAAAGGGGGCTAACCTTAATTACAGTCAAGATTTATGAAGGAAAAACTTGAAACCTCAGTTTTGCCTGAAAGTAATAGATTAATTCAAAATCGGAAAGTCCTTGAATTATTAAAATAAGAGTAATAGATAATAATAAAAGAATATATTAAGTTGCTTACTCAGATACAAACTAATATAAAATTGAAAAAAGCAAATTGCAAGAATGACTGTCAAACCTAGAACCCTGTGCATTTGCTGCTAAGATTGACATAAATTACTTAAACATGTTAAGTTATAATCAAATAAGTATTTTTTTTAAATAATAAATTGCAAACAAAAGTAATTATTGTATGAAACAAAAAATATAAAAATAGATGCAAATTTAGAAGTTGAATGAATAATAGTCAGTAGTCTTTGGCTGAGAGTGACATCTGAACGAACATTATGTTTTAAATTTTTAACTCTAAAAAATTCAAAAATACATCAAAATTGAAATTGGTATGGTCATTTTATCACTGTCAGATCCGAGCATTGTCAGTAGGTAAGCCTATTGATACAGTTACCTTATCTGACCCAGATTTCTTTCACTCGCATTACTTTCTTTTTTGTTACTTTCAACAATTTTAATCATATCCAGTCTAGCAGTATTTGCTTTTCGTATCTTAGTAACACTAACTCGGAGCAAACCTGACTGTTAATTTTCTGAATCTTGGCATTTTTAATTATCAAGAAGTGAGATTAACTTTTATTCAATTAAGTTAATTAAATGGAGCAGTAACATCTCAAAAAGGCTGTAGAAAATACTATTTATTATCAATTAGTTCGTATCAATAATATTTGCACATAAGTTGAGCAATAGCAACAGGAAATTTTATTACTTTCACAAGTAAGTGGGCAATAATCAAATTCCTAATTATTTTTAAGAAACTACTGAAAAAAAGCTGGCTTCCTCTACAGACTATAAATATTCTTTTACATAATAAAGCCAATTTTTTAAACCGCGAGGAGGAATGAGGTGAGAAAGTATTTTTATTGTCGTCTATAATAACCTTACTCTGACTTTCCGCCTACATTCTTTTCAGCAGTCATTTAGAAGTAGCTACTGCTTGATAAATTTTAATTAATTCTTCGCCTTTTTTTGTAATTGTATTTTTGTATTTTGATGCCAATTTTTAACATTGTTATAATTCCAGATTATTTATATTTCAGTAGGCACTTACACAATTGTTTATTGTTTTCTTGTGAGAAGTTTTGTTTTTGCGAGAAGTTTTGTTCACTTTTATACATGTGATCCAACAGGTATTTTTTGATGCCTTGAATTTTTATTTTGAATGTTGTTTATATTATTGTATTTACATTTTTTTAGCAGGCATGGTATGTAGGGGTAGCGTTTTTTAAATTTTAGAGGTACAAATAATTTTAAAATAATTAATTTTGAAACCTATGCTAATTTGGGATGAACAGAAACATATCTAGTAGACTGGGTATGGTAATTGTATCAGTGTTAAGCTCACATACATCCTGACGATGTTCAGGTCTAACATTGATAAAACAATTGTATTCATTTTTAATTTTCATGTATTTTCTGCTGTTTGAATTTTTAGGTCTAAAAATTAATATTCATTCAGATCTCAGTCTCAAATATTGACTGTTCATTCACCTGCTAAATTTTCATCGATTTATATATTTTTTATTTATTATAATGTATTTTTATTTATTATTTAAAAAATAATTTTTGTTTAAAATTTTGTTTAAAATTTATTTGAAAAAAATTTGGCTATTTGTTTATAATTTAACTTTTTAAAAATTTATATATATAGTGTGTATATATATATAGTCTTCTTCGCTTTTTATTTTAATTTCTTAACTACGTTCACAAAGTTTAAACTCTACAAGCTAGTAGGTCCTTCCTAAAAATCTTGTATTTTTTTACTAATAGCAAATCGCTATTTATTTTATTTTGTACATTTACCTAACCAGGCCATTATGTATAGTTTTTCTTACACCTTAATGTGTTTTTTCAAGCAGACGCGTCAGGAAATGGAACAGAGAATTGACACTAAAGTTTTTAACTAAGTTTTTCAGTTAATATTCAAGAAGAGTTTCGTGTATAGTTTCAGTTGTCTGTTTCGACGAAATGCGTTATGGAATTAGCTGGATTCGAATATCATTATATAATTTCCCCTGAAGGGTCGGTAATGAGATTCGAATTGGGCTAATTTACCATTTACCGCTTTTTTGTTTTTGTATTTTTGCTTAAGTCTTATATCACACTTTTATTCTATTGTTTAAAATTTGCCTTACCTTGATCAACATTTCACTTACAATTAGATTTGAATTTTATTTGTAAATATTCTAGTGATAATAATGTTTACACTTAATTGCACTTTATTTTCCGTATGTTAAAATTTGTTTCACTGTAACCGCAGTATCTAAGCTACTTTTTAGCGGAAGCACTAAGACTATTCTTTTAACTTGTTTTCTAAATTTTGCAGCTCAATGCACAAAAGTTCTTGACCACAAAGGTCTTTTTTAATTTGTTCTCCTTTCTTTAATTATTTATATTGTTGCGTGCGTATGGGTTCGTTATGAAATGAATGCACAAGTCCGATAAAAAATGAACAAAAAAAAATTTATTATTATCACAACAAAAAAGCTTAAATTTTCTCAAATTATCATGCAGTATTACAATATCTCACAGTAGTTATCTTTTAACTACTCAAATGTCCAATAGAACGCAATTAAAAACAGCTAAAGAACGCTAATCCGCGAATTCGCTACAATCAACAAGAGCAGTTTTCTAAACAACAACAAACTAAGCAACTACTACAAACTGAGATGTTTTCCTCCTTTTATAAGATTTTAAAATCACGCGCTAGAATTTTCCAGTACTTTCTCGAAATCGAAAAGAGACATTTATTTATTTAATGCACGCGCTCTTGTAATTTCAATTTTACGGCTTAGCTTTCTTTTAATATTCGTCACGCGCTGCACTGCGCGAGAAATAAAATCATTTAATTTGTAATTGAACTAACATTAGCTTTTTTAAATACCAAATTCGTAACAATATATATATAAGTAAATGAAAGACATATTAATATCTTAAAAAAAATATTGTGTGCAGAGCTGCTGTAGGATTAAAAGTAGGAAATAAGTAAAAGTGAACCTGCTAACTAACTCTAGCTTAATTTGATGGCATTTAATTTATAGGATGACAAAACTTGAAATGCGGACAGTTTGTCATTCCTTGTCTTCCTGTTTATCTTCATAATTTTTGTTTGCAATTTGTCCTTTTGTCTTGAATTAGGAATTTGTTTGTGTTTATAATTCGATCCTTTTGCTTTGAATTAGAATTGTAGAATTAAATATTGTAACATTCAGCTAGGCTTACTGGTGCTCACTTTTTCGTGGCATATACAAATACACACATGAAAAAGTGCAGTATTATGTAACAAAAAAAGCCATGAACTCCTTATGTTTAATACAGATATTATTTTATATGAAAAAGAAATAATTGCTGCTTAGTTTGACATTTAATGTAAAGAAGTCAGTCTAGTGCATTGCCACTGTAAGTGGTGGTAACTGCCGTTCTGTATCCCAGTACAGAAGGGAAATTATGTTCATTATGTATTTGAGGTATGCAACTCAGTAGTTTCGGTATGTTATCAGGTTTCATCTGCTGTAGCTAAGATTGGTCTGTGCTGTGCTATCATGACCAGATGCATTTATTAGGTGATACATCTAGTGAATGCATGGCCTGAGAAAGAACAACAGGCTGCTACACTTCAGATATGTAATGGTGGTTATCCGGTGCAGTGAGAATTGGAAACCAGTGGCATCTTATACCATAATGCTAGATGATGGATTGGTACTCTGATATGTAATGTGGGACTTACTCTGTCTGTCCCTGTTCTACCGTTGGTTGGCATCATGGTGCTACAGAGGGGATTCATATGAAAATTTTATATGTCATTGATCCCATCATATGCAATAGTCTAGGGTCTCATAGCAGTCTCAGAGACCTATGATATGCATTCTGAAGTAATGGGTACCTGGCAAAAATTTCCCAGTGGTATGTCAGTGTTCAACTATATGTGCAGTAACTGGTTGCTTTGCAGTACATCAAGTTTTTCTAATACTTGAGTTGTGGCAGTACTGTCCAGTAATTAACTATGCATATAGTATGTCCATTATCATGGTCTTTCATATGATTCAGCTGTTGTGATTTTTCACTTCATTGAGTCCATTTTTCCTCATGTTTGCATCACTATGCAAATAGTCTATCTTAACACAAATGTTAGTTTCTCAAAAGGTAGTTTTCAGTTTCAATATGCCATAGATTTCTAGCCGTTAATGTTGGAAATCTTTTTTATGGCAGCCATATTTCTTAACAGGATCTAGTTTAAGCTGCCTATGCACAGGAGCAATGAAAAACACAAATCCGAAACTTAACAGTAGCTCTTTGTTCTACCCATGTACAGTGCTTCCAATCAGTATTTCTGAGGTACATAAATGGCATATATGTGTACTGCTATTAATTTATTGCCTTTCATGATTATTTGCATATCATGCAATTTTAAGTTGATCTGTTGTATCTTTTCTATTACTCTGTACATAAAATGCTTATTTTGGAATTAAAATTATGATACGAGTTAAAATTATGTAAGTTACAAACATTAGTTCATAATGTTCATAAATTTCAGATTGGAATGCAGAACTTAGTGTGTGTCATGTAAATGGCTTTATGGAAAGAAAAAAAATTTTGAGCTGGTGCTAATTGTGTGAGATTTGATGTAGTGAAGCTTTGCAGTTTCATAGGCCATAATAATTTTAGAATTTGGATTTAACAGCATTGTAATTTTAAAATGATCATACTTGGAAATAATAATTTATATATTTTGCATAGATTGAAAAGAGCAAAAAATATTTGTAGTTAAATATGTGAAATTTCTTATATTGTTCTGCAATTCTAAATTATTTTTTCTATCTGAGATAGAACAAATAATTATTGTATTAATGATAATCATGGAAAATATTTATTACCGAATGTATGGGATAACAAGTAATTTGAATCAGTAATTAGTTCATCATATTAGAATGCTAGAAATTAACCATTTTGGGGCACTTAAAAGATGACACATAGGAGACTAAACTGCCAGACAGACAATGAATGAATTGCGTACATTCTGTAATAAGGTTACTGTAGTATTTAAGTTGAAAGGGATCATTGATTTTATGCATATAATTTTAGAATTTCAGTCTTTTAATTTTTCTTGATTTCTGTGATCAGATCTTTTGCTGTTTTAAAGATGATTCCTTAAATTTCTTTAAAGTGTTGTTTAATGTTTAATAAACATTCTACTGCTCTTTTACTGATAAATACTTCTAACACAATATTTTTCCTCTTTTTGTTCTGATAAGCATCAAGAATTAGTTATTGAGTTTCGTAGTATTTGTTTATATATTTTTAGAGACTGTTTTTTTGTGTGAATGTGTGACTACAGCCAAAGTTACCCCCTTCGAATGGCAGGCACTTGCCTTATCAGCATTGGCGACTTCTAAGGCCAGAAGTGGTGACCATTTTACTATGGAGGCTCCTATTAGGTGGCCACCATTGCCTCCTATGAGGGGACAGACAATTTACATCCATGCCTTCTCCGGCATTCGAACCCGGGCTCTTCAGTATCGCAGTTGACTCCCATACCCAGTATACTGCTTGGGCGGCTACTACAGCCAAAGTATGAAAGCTTTTAAAATTAAGTTTTAAAATCGACATCATCTGTAAAAGTCAGCCTATAGTGTGAATTTTTTTATGCAGTGCAGTCCATGAGTTTTGACTTTTCTGTCCTTATTTTGTTTCATGGATTAAATGTCCATATATAATGACTTAATGAGTTTTACATATTTCCATCTATTTAGTGCTATTAATACAGATCAACGACAGTGTGGAAAAAAAACCATAGGACATTAATAATAGTTTGGTTTTTGATTGGGTTTTATGTGCTATATGAAATTTACTTTGTACTGGAAAAAACTAAATTGTTTTCATGGCTATCCATAGGTGAAGCATAAATACAAGCCAGTGTTCCTTAAAAAAAAATCCTCCATAATGACTTTCTTCCTTTTTTTTTTTTTATTTTTTTTTATAGGTAGATAGTCTTTTACATGCTTTGTCATAGCTGCTAGGTTGTAACATATATTTGTCCCAATTTTTTAGTGTTTTTAAAATTTCTAAATTTTGTATTACACATAATGGATTTTGTAAGCATTTTTATCAGTGATTTTCGTCCAGTTTTCTTATTGCTGAAATGTACCTTGTTTGTAGAATTCATGGCACTGACCCAATTGATTAATGTAATTAATTTTTTGGTGATTACTTCCTTCCCTCCTTTTTTTTTTTTTTTTTTTTTTTTTTCTATTTTCTTGCCTTTTCCCTAAAATTTACTTCAAGTGTTTTTACAGAAATTTAAATCTGATAATTTTAAACCATTAAAAGCATTTTGCAGAGCTATATACAGATAGTACTCTGAAAGCTGAAGATCTGGGTTAATATGATGGGTGAACTAAAACATCAGTATAAAAATTTTTGCCAAGTCTTCATACAAATATGTAGTTTGTCTATGTCATGGTGGAACTCCAGTACCTATTCTGTTGGCAATAACTGACCTCTTCCTCTCAGTGACTTTGTTCATTTTTTCTGATTATAGGCAGTGTTTAATGGAATAAAAATTTAGCTGGAGAGCAACTTGTATTATATGACTTCTTTCTATTGTCACTAGAGAGGGAGAGAAAAGAATTTTCTTTGGCTGCAAAACAGCCCTTGAGATCACCTGTGTTGGTCGTCTTGGGTTTGACCATCTTTTTTTTTTTTTTTTTTTTTTTTTTACTAACATTGTAAAGTCTACTTTTCATTTCCAGTGATGAGTTGTTTGAGGAAAAACTAATTTTCATTGCATTTAAGTAATGAAACCTTGCACAGACAAATAACACTAAATTTTTGATTATTCAATTAATGTGCAATGCTGGCCATTAAAATTGCAACACCATGAAGGAAAGCAAATGCAAAAAAGATTGCATGTAAACAGTGTGGTATGAAGACAAAATGATTAAATATGTACGCACATTGGAGGTTTACAGGGTTGCAAACTTAGTAGAAACAGCTGCCATACCGGGCAGCTAACACGGCCTTTAAACCATTAGGCATGGAGCTGAGAATACAGAAATGGACAACTCATTCCATGCTGCTTCATGTCTATGCCACATTTCATCAATTGTATTAGCTGGAGAGAGGTGGTGGGCCAGTCTCTCATTTAGCCATGACCAAACGTTTTCAGTGGGTGACAGATCTGGAGACTGTGCAGGCCAGGGTAGCAATCAAATACCCTGTGTATCGAGGAAGGTCCGAACATGACATGCAACATGTGGTCTTGCATTATCTTTACTATATATTGCTTAGGAATATATGGAATATACTGTTTAGGGGTCTTGAAGATAGGGCACAACCACTGGACGTAAAAAGTCAGAAATGTACCCATCTGCATTGAAATTATCATCCATCCGAACTAGAGATGTGCGTGTCGTGTACCAAATGGCTGCCCAAGCCGTCACACCAGGTGCAGAACCTCTATGTCGATATCAAATGCAAGCAGATGACATGCAGGCTCCTGGGACCCTCGAGACACGTATACGGTCATCAAAATACTGCACATAGAACCGGCACTCATTTGGAAAGGTGACATTGTGCCACTCCTGTAGCCAGCTTTGTCATTTGGTGCACCTGTCGCTGTCTGTCTCTATGCTACTTTGTCAAAGGAAGCGAAGTAATGGTCACCCTCCTGATAGTCCACGCTGCTGATAACGTCAACGCACCTTATGAGCTGATACTGGGCGTGCTACAAACTTGCCCATTTCCTGACTAATGGTCCGTGATGTGGTCATACAGTTTTGCAGGGCTTACCTCACAATATGTCTGTTCTTTCTGGCATTAGTCATGGGAGGGCATTGAGATCCTGCATGCTGTTCAGTATGATCCTCAGCACTTTATTGATTCCATATTCGCATGACAGTGGTTGGATGTCGACCAGTGCAACCGGTGATATCACAGAACGATAATCTACACTCTTGACAGGCAACGATCCTGCCTCTATCGAATTTCGAAACTTGCAGGTAAGCATTTCCTCTTCTTATCCGAGGATAACATGATATTCTGAGCAAACTCCAACCTTACAAAGCACTTTCCGAATGAGAAATCCACTACATAACTTTTCTTTTATGCTGTGCTTCAGATGTCTTTTCTCCCTCCTGCATCGTCTAAATGTGCTGAAATACTAATGATTTGCACATTCCAACTTCTTCCTTTGACGTTCGTCAGATCATTCCTTCCTCATGTTGCAATTTTAATGGCCAGCAGTGTAGTACCAAAATAATGAGCTTCCAGTCTTTCATATATGACTCAAAACCATAATGGTATTAATATTAAGTGTCTCATCATTCTCACTAGTTATCAAATGAGAGGTGCTATTAATCATCGTTTGATTTTATCCACAGCTGTGGTGACAGGTCATACAGCGCAAAATGTATCTTTGACATGAAAATTTCTTTTATTTATCTCCATAACCATTTTCTGTTTGTTAAATCATCTGCAGCACCAGCCCTATACATGATGCAAGGTAACAAGGATCTCTTTTTCATAATAAAGAAAGGATAGTAAGAAAAATGTCTGTTATTTGTATTACTATAGGGCATATTGATCACAATAAAGCAGCTCGGATCTAAGTTTTAAAATGAGGAATTTTATCCGCTTTAATTGTATAATGGTTAAGGGAAGTGGAAAAATGAGATAAATATGTTACTACCCCATTAATTATCCATATACAATGAATGTACTTTGGCATTTGCTTAAAAATTATTTTCATGTTATAGCATTTCAAAATGTATAAAACAATCCTGACCATGCTTTAATGAAAATATATATGTATATGCATTCTATGTTTATCTCTTGAACAAAACATTAATTAGTTGATGACAATCAGTAAAAATTCAGCTTCAAGAGTAGATATGGCAAAAATCAATATGATTTTTGTTACCTTGCAGGTATTATTTATTTTGAAGACAGTATTAAACTTATTAAATGCTTACTATACCATATAAAGTGAATGTTTTTCTTATTTTAAAAAAACTCATACCTTTTTTTAAAAATTGTTTTTACATATTTGCTGTATCTTTGTAACGAAAAAACATTAGCAATTTGTGCTTTTGTAGAATATATATCAATTAAAACTTGTCAATTTCAAATCAGTAGGAGCCTTTGTGTGTGCTGTAAAAGTGTATCTTTGTAGTAAAAAAAAGTGTTGGCAGTTACGCTTTTACGCTTTTGTAAAATAGTTATCAATTAAAATTGTCAATTTCATATCGGTAGGAGCCTTCGTATATGCTCTTAAAAGTGTCATTTTAAAATGTGTATTCATGGCAAAAAGTAAAATGAGCTTTATAATCTAATTGTGAGCATTTATCTGATGTATGCTAAGTTTGTCAACATATTGTTGAATACCTTATAGTTAGCAGTTGTGGTCTTTTTAAAAAGGTATGAGTATAATAGATCCATGGCATCATTTAAGTTTTCAAAATTTTTTAAAAATTTGTGTGAAGAGTAGATAAATTTGGGTTTTATTGGAGATGCTTGCTTGCTTTATCAGCATTAGCACAGAATCTGTCTTAGGGTAATGGTAATCTCTAAGTAAGAAAGAAACAAATATAATCTTTCATTCTACAAATTCTAAACTATTTTGATTTGATCATCTTTACACAATATGCATATGTGGAGCCTGTTTCTTGGTTTTGAATTAGTGTAGCTTTTAAAAATATTCTCTAGGTAGATTATCATTACTGTTATAAGAGACAGTGAATTTTCTTTACTGATAACTCATAATTCTTCACGATTAATTTATGATTCATGATTTAATTTTTTCTTTAACAATGAATTGAACATTCAAGCACAAACAATATTGTTTATCAAAATGTTTTTTTGTAACTTTCTGTTACAGTAATTCCTGTGATCCTTCATGCCATCTTATCACTTTTATGATGGCATAATAAATAAGTAAAAAAAGTAATTTGAAAAAGATTGCATGATTTTATAATCTCCACCCATTGTTAATACAGTGAGTGACAAATAATAAAATTGTCCTTTTCACATTTGACTAATGTCTATGACAAGGTAATTTTTAGTTTAAATGCTGTATAAGTTGACAATTTTAAGGAAAAAAATCAAACTTTGAAGTAGGGGGTCGACTTATACGCAAAACCTTTAAAAAGAAAAAAAAAGAAAAGAAAAGAAGATCTGCCGTCACTGATCGATGACACATCAGCAAACTTGATTATTACATGTATCGTTAGGCCCACCAGCGGCCGAGCGGTAAAGTCGCTGAACACTGGTAGTTTGGTCCGAGGTTCGAATCCCGTGAATGGGCTGGCTGCATGGGCGTTTTCGTGGTTTTCCCCATGTGTAACGTGTATATGAGCCAGTTCCCCTTAGAAAGTCCTCCACGAAAGGCATCCCTCCCTTTAGGCAGATAGCCCTTGAGGCTTTGCCATAATCACACACACACATACATATATCGTTATCGTTCGTACAGAAAAAAAAAATTATTTATTCTTTCCATTTTATTTATTAGTTTTTTATTAAATTTGTTTGTGCAGCATTTGACAGCATTTCCAGCATGTGTTCATGTTTGCTTCCAGAAAAATGGTTGAATGGACAACACCCTAATGACTGATTGGTTTCAAAATCTATGGTTTTAAAAACCATATGTAATTTTAAGGAAACCTTCCCTTTTGATTTGGGATATGTTTCGACTGCATCGTGCTTATCATGTGCTAAAATGGAAATAAGCAAAAATTTGCTAAAGTGCGAGTGTAATTTTATCAAGTACATTGGCATGCTGTTTATCAGCGGTGGCAAATTTATTTTTCTCAAAAGTCGGGGGGATCGACTTATGCGCAGGTATATATGGTACCTGTTCTTAATCATAAGTATTAAGCTATTATTGCTAGTACCAAATATTATACAAATCGGCTATCTGATGTGATCTGAAAAGGATCTCTTGTTTTTAGGTATGCTCTGTAGTGTGACTTAAATATCTGTATTATAAGTATCCTATGATTTTGTTTTGTTTTTGTTTCCCAGATTAATTTTATGCTATTTGGTCACAGTCAATTTTATACTATCTAAAGTGCGCTATCTGGCCACAAGTATTGGGATATCTACCAGTGGAAAATTTTGGCTGTAATATCAGTGGCATTATCAGGATCAAAGCTAACCATTTTTTCTCCAAGTGTGGTATCTGCGAGTCTTTAAATTCTGCTGTCCAGCACTTCTCTAAATTCTATAAATTTTACTATGCATGAATTCTGGCAGTGTTTCTTCTAAATTCTAAAAATATTTTCCATCTGTAGATTTGCTACAAGTTGCTTTTCTAAATTAAAAAAAAAAAAAAAAAAAATCTGCTTATGGTGTGACTGCACTGGTTGCATTGCCCGTGGAAGCATGACTTTTAATGTAACAGCGGTTGAATTTAGTAACATAAATCAAAATCATGTACTATAAAAGTAGTATGCATGAAAAATCTGTACATCACATTATCAATAAATTTCCAATCATCAGTCAGTTCAGAATTTTCTTCGGTTGT
Organism: Stegodyphus dumicola; assembly: GCF_044657685.1. Lineage (NCBI taxonomy): Eukaryota > Metazoa > Arthropoda > Arachnida > Araneae > Eresidae > Stegodyphus > Stegodyphus dumicola. The sequence continues at coordinate 289,768,149 of NC_140769.1, read as the reverse complement.
TAACCATACCAATGTTGGTAAAGTAAAGAGGAAGTTGGGTTTGGTAATGTGAGTCACATATAAGTATTGAAAATGCTGCACCTTCCTGTAACAGTATGCAAAATTTCATTATGTTGCAGTCCTCTTACGGCAAGAATGAGCTGGTTTTTGGTGTCTGTGAGGCAGATTATGAATATTCAGGTTTATCCAGACATTTTCAATTAACCTGTGCTGTTTGTGCTCTGGAAACTGTCTGAAATAGTTCTGTATTTTATCAACGTGAGAGTGTTATTCAAAAATAATAATCTGTTACTGCATATTTCTGGGAGATATCTATGGAGGAGCCTATCTTAACTTCAGCCAAATTAAATATTTGTGTAATAAGTTAGAACCAGAGCCGCCACCAGAGTAGGTGCAACCTGTGTGGTTGCACTGGGGGAGAGCAACATTTTTAGAATTCTGAGAAGCATCGAGTAGCAAAATTTTTAGAATTTAGGGGAGGCAATGGGAAGCAGAGTGGCAAAATTTATAGAATTTATGGAGGCATTGAGTTACAGAATTTTGGAACCATAGAGACTACACTTGGGTAGCAAACTGCCTAGCACAAACTGTGGTTAGAACAGCTATTATAAATGTGTTTCATTCACACAAAATTAGTGCCTAAGTTATCAGCTAATGTGAAATTTTAAGTTGTAACCTTCTAGAAATTTATTCTTTTTCATTACACAGAGGCTGTGACTGTAAAATATAGACTGACAGTTTATTAAATGGATAAAATTTTTCATTAAATGCTTGCCATATTAAGTATCTCAGTAATTTTTCCAAGATGGTTTGCATGAAATCTCTGAAAATCTTTCTTATGAGTAAGCATTACAATATGTAGGTTGCTAGATTGTGCTTTGACTTAGAATTAAACTTATGCCTTCTTAAATTTGAGATTAGAAGTATGAACATCATGAACTTGCAGTAGTTGATCATTCTTTAATTAGATTCTTTGTTTTTTTTTAGCCCAGAGGGTTGCCATTTTGCATTGGTTCACTCTAAACGGCATTTCACTTTTCAAATTGTTGCCAGCAAATATTAGAGCTCTGCATTATAAGGAAATTAAATAATAAAGAATCTGCATGAATGCATGTATGTTTCTCGCACTGAAAAAACAATGGTACCTAGAGGCATCAAATTTTAAATAATTTAGTCCTCCACTCGAATATGGGCATCTGGAAGCCCGAATTTGGAATTAGTATTAGTATGCATTTCCTATTTTGTAAAACTTAAATGAATTTCTGATTAACAAAATCAATGATTTCAAAGCAAGCAATGGCAACACTGTACGGGGAGGGGAAAAAAAAGTTTTTATCTTCAGCGCGCGACACTGTGCATCGGAAACTCTGATTTTCGATATCCTCTTTTTTAATTTTTTTGTAATATTGCTGTTGAATATAATTTTACAGGTTAAGGGTGAAAAAAATGATATTTAATAAAGGTAACTTACAAAACATAAAAAAAGTGTCCCTTTGGGCATAATATAAAATGATTATTTCATATTAATGCTTTCAGATTTTACACATATGTAAATACATATCTATATTTTTTAAATAGGTGGCTTTGCAATCCCTTTCTAATATTGTGTTGGATATATTTCCATCTGTATGCAGTACTGATGGAGGCCAGCTCTTCAAGTATTTTATTTCACCTGAGCACTTTGACAAAAATTTGCTGTAACTAGGGATATACTCTTAAAAGTCTGTAAATGTATAGGGAAATAATATGATTGTAAAGCTATGGAATTAATGGCCAGATTCCTTTTTTGATAATGGATTGTACTTTGGAGTTATATCCCATTGTAAGACAGAGATGCTTCAAATTATAAAGAAAAATAATGAAGATTTATATTTTATCTATATTTTTGCCATTTAATACACATATGCATATAATGGGGGGGGGGGAAGTAGTAATTCAAAAATTCAGCTTTTATTTATACCTGTAAAGGCAGAATTTTTACTTACATGCTTCAGTGCTGCAATCTCATTGCTTGTTTGCTTTAAATACTGATGTTTAACTAATTAGTGTTTGTTAAAAAATAAAGAACAGCTTTAGACATTTCAGATGCATCTGTACATAAATTGATCATCTTGATTTCTGAATACATATTACATGTGGCAAATTCTTAGCAAATATATACTGTGTTGTTTGATACTTATATCTCCCACGGAGTGACTACCCAATGGCTGAAAGATTAAGGCTACTAAAATATCCTCACTTGGCCCAGGTCTGATTTTTAATTAGGGCTCACTGAACAAGTTTTTCATGGTTTTCTTTATGAGGGTAACTGAAATACAGTATAAAGTCCATTATCCGGAATGATCTATAATCCATACCTCAAAGCCACAAACTTTTTTTTTGTATGCTTTACGCATGTGCGTTTAGCACAAAAAATGAAGCAACTTAAACAACTTACATTGAAAGAAATGTATAACAAAGTAAGCAAGTAAATATTAAGCTCTCTCTCTTTTTTTGTGTGTGTGTGTGTATGTGTGAATTTAGATAACCTTTAGATCATAATTTCTCTTTATGCCTGTAATGCGTTTACGTATGCGCATCTAGCACAAAAAACAAAGCAAACAACTTACATTGAAAGAAATGTTTAATAAAGTAAACAAATAAATATTAAGCTATTTTGTAAATTTTGATACCCTTTAGATCATAATTGCTCTTTATTTCATAAATTACGGTTTAATATTTTTAATTGTATAATTTCTGCTTGCCATCTTACCAGATTTAAATTGATGATCTATAATCCGGAAAAACCCCTAATCCAGAATCGCCGAAGTCGCGACGAGTCTGGATTACGGACTTTGTACTGTATAAGCCAGTGATTTCAGAATGTCCTTTACAAAGGAATGCCTCTTTTAGGCATATAGCAGTCATACGTTTCTCACACCTGAGTAAACATTTACAAACCACTGCAGTATTTTAAACTTTTTTGTCAGTCTGACTGTGTTTTAATGTTTATGTGAATGACACCCTGAAAATTGAAATAATCATCAGTTAATGTGACTAGATGAGACAACTGTAAGACTCATAAGCTGGATACTGTAAGTACGTCAAAGGAGTCTTCAATCTAAATCTGGGAAAGACCCAGTACTTCTATAGTTACTGTTCAGAAGGTTTGTTGTTTAAAAGATAAACCTTTTTCTTGCAGTCACTTGAAAATAATTTTATCGAGTAGTAACAAGTTCTTTGCGTCTAAAAGGTCATGTTTCTTCTCATATTCATTTATGTCTGTTTTGTGTGGACTTATGTCTTTGAAACCAAATATTAAAAATGTGGCCAATTCTACTCCTGTTATTAACAAACGGGCCTTTTCGTTTTTCATTGAGGCCTTGATCGCTCTCTACCTTGAAGAATTATGACTTTTATTAACTAATGACTGCTTTTTCCATTTTACTCTTACTTTTGTGGCCATGTTAAGTAATTTTAGCTGAATTAGCCATTTTCACTTTTTGAGGCAGTTCTTATTTTTAAAACAACTTGACTGACGCCATTTTGAACTTTTTCCAAGTCTTTCGACCCCCCCCCTTTAGTTTGTTGGGGCGAGTTCCCACCAACGGACAGTCTTATCACATAGGCTGTTGCCCAGTGACTTTGTTTACCCCTTCTTACGTCACACGACAAGTAGGAGAGCGTTGAAAGACACAGAGGGGAGTTACAACCTCTTTCAGTTTATGCTTCACGATAGAAAAGACTGCATAACCACAGGTCTGTTTTTTATGTTTCTTTTTCAAAAAATTTTTTCTTGGTCTTAGCAAGACCCACACTGTTAGATTTCATTTAAATTTAATTTCAGATTTCTAATTTATAAAGGTTTAATTCTTTAAGATGGCAGGTCTAGCCCATACGTTATTGTATATTTTGACTAATAGCAGACCGCTATTTATTATTATTTTTATTATTGTTGTACATCGGAGTTGCATTTTCATTTTTTTACACCTTAATGTGTCATTTTGAGCAGACGCGTTGGGAAATTGGAACAGAGAATTGAGACTAAAAAAAATTTTTAGGGCAATTTATCTAATTAATTAAAAATTTCGTAACGCTAAAGTTTCAATTGTCTGTTTCGGCGAAACGCGTAATGGGGTTAGCTTGGTTCGACGTTTAACCAGAAATTTCCCTTGAAAAGCCAGGTTAGACCTCGAATTGAGCTAATTTACCATTTTCCACTTTATAATTTTTATATGTTTTTATTTGTTTTTACTTGTTGCATCGATTGGTTTTTTATATGTTTTAACTTGTCACATCGATAGGTATTTAATGTATTTTTTGACTTTAACTTGTATCCAACAATTGTATTTTATAATTTACATTTTATTTCGCTTGTAGCCTAATTTTTCACCCCTCAATGTAATTGTTTTTTTTTTAAAACTGTGTTGAACTTTTTCTTGGAGCCACAGCTCCTGATAACTTTTTGGCGAGCTAACTACAATTTCTCTTCTCATTTCCTTAAGTATATATATATATATATATATATATAATAACAAAAAAATTATTTTAAATATATATAAAATAGCAAATAATTAAAAGCCTTTACTTCATTCAAGTATATGAGACTAGGACCTGACAAACGGCTTACTTTTAAACAGGAGTGTTTTTCTACTATTAGCTAAACAGTATCTCATCAGTATTAATTCTTCCAATTCCTTTTGGTCATATGCTCATATTTATTTTATATAAGGGAAAAAAGTGCTGGTCAGATAGCTCATAAAAATTATGCAGTACATTGTAAAATTTGTAGAAGAAGCTACTGTAATATATTGGTATTACATATTGTATCATCTGGAAAATTCAGCAGTTTTTTAAATCAAGTGCATTTTCTTTTAATTATTTTATTACTGCTGATAAAGAATGAACTTTATCAAAGGAGATGTTTAAATATGGTCTTTTCTGCTCACTTTCTGTAATTCTAGTATCTTGCTATGGCATAGGTTTCGTTCAAATGGCTGTTTCTGATTACACAGTTTGAAAATGGTTTGAGAAGTTTAAATACAGAAATTTTGCCCATGCAAGTAATGCTCTATACAGTAATGTTACATGATAGTAACATCAAGAAGGAGGTTGCATCCTAAAAAAGGAATGCTTTGTGTGTGGGGGGGGAACTTCGGAGAATTGTATACCATTTTTTGTAGATATCCTACTCTGCGAAACCTCATAGCATTTAAAAGAGCCAAAGCAAATGCATGAAAAGCAAGAAGGCAGAGCCAAAGGAATTCTTGGATTTCATATGTGTCATCAATAACATCCTCTATGCCTAGTAAGCGGGTTTGGGAAAAAGTTCAAAAACCATGCAGAATATGTTAAGACCGCTCACTTTCCTTTTTGGGAAAAGATGGCTGAGTGATTAGCTACATAGAAGAAATTGCGAATACTATTGGTGAGACATTTGCTGCCATTTCTTCCAAGAGAAACTATTCACCTGCATTTCTTTCTATCCAGCGCTCAGAAAGAAATTCCATCGCATTCAACTCTTTCAAATCTGAGTCTTATAAAAGAGACTTTACTTTGCTTGAATTAAGGAGAGCTTTGTTGCAGACACATAGGTCTTCTCCGGGTCTTGATGGCGTGAATTATGAAATGCTAAAGCATCTGTGCTATAACTCACTGATTGCCCTTCTCATTCTTTACAATAAAGTGTGGAAGGAGCATAATTTTCCCAGTGCATGGAGGAGAGCTGTTGTAATTCCTATTGCTAAGCCAGGGAAAGATCCAAGAAATCCCTCCAGCTATCGGCCAATTAACCCTTACGAGTTGCATATGTAAGCTGTTTGAAAACATGGTAAACAGCCGCCTAGTCTACTTCTTGGAAAAGAATAATATTATATCGCCTTATCAAAGCGGTTTCCGAAAGAGGAGAACAGCCGTAGATAACATGCTTCTCTTCAAGACAAGCTTTTGTAAGAAATGCGGTTTGCAAAACCGCATTTGCGGTTTTGCAGCTGAGGATGGTGGTTCGGTAAAACCATCGAAACTAGTCCTGTGGAAATTTTGTAAATATAACGCTGATTTTTGTTGTTTGTCTTCTGAATTTGTGTTTAATCTCTGTTTAAGGGGAAAACAGATCACTGTGTACATGAGGAGAGCATTCTTCTGTGGGAAAAAAAGAATGTAAAATAATAAGCAAACTGGACATCATTGGAATAAATGTTAAAATGCACAAATACTTCTGCTGTAAGTGGGCATTGAATTCACAAATGCTCTTCAAAGTCTATAGCAAATTTGCGATTTCATTATGGGTGTATATTATCATAAAGTATCTTTTCATATAATGCAGCAAGACTGTATTAATTGTAATGGAAACCACCTTTTTATTGTAATTTTTAAGAGATGGATATATTTGAATAAATTGTAGCAAACTGTCTCTGTGTCTAACAATACTTGTGTTTCTGCTTCACTTGTTAGGAAAACTGTTTAAAATGCTTGGTATCTTGCAGGAAATAATTTTTTTTTCCAAGTATGTTAAATAATAATTTTTTTCAATAATTTCATTCAAAGATGATTTATAAGTTCTTAATAATATGTATATTTGAAGGGTTTTTTTTTTTTTTTTTTTTTTTTTTTTTTTTAAGAGGTTGAGGTTTTGGTTGATCTTAATATAACTATCAAATCAAAAATAAAAGGGAGGAGGAGGAGGATTATATTGTTCTTAAATACTGAAAATCTGTTTTGGTGTTGTGTTCTTGGTAGATGCAGCTAAATCCTTACTTACAGTTATAAATTTTTTTCACTTTAAATATGAATATAATAAAAGTGCAAGCTGAAAATTTTGTGGGAAACATGGTTTTGCTCTAGAATAGGGACTCCCCCCCCGTGTCAGTCTGTAGCAAGCAATATCTGCCATGTGAATTCTGACAGCCCAATAAAATTTAGTCTTGGTAAAGTTGTCAGAATTAAAAGTCATAAAACTGCCTGGGTGAAATGCTTGGGTCTTGTGATAGTGAAATTCCAGAAGATGTAAAGGTAATTCAAAACGGTCGTCAAGTAGTGCCTGGTGAACGGATGGACTTAATGAACTGCTATTGACTTTTTCTTAGACGTTGATAATTATAATGTTATTTGTGTGTTTATTGTTCTGTATTGTTATATTTATATTCACACATTTATAGTTCTTAGTTCAATTTCATGTCATTCGTTAAAGTTTATGTGTATTATATATGTATACATTTTCACTGCTTCAATTTGCATTGCTTTTAAGGCTCGTTTTTAAGGAGGACGTTGTGACTCCTGTTAAGTTTAGCATTTCCATTTTATTATTATTTAATAGTTTGTTTTGTAATTTTTTTTATGTTTGAACCTGGCAACCAGTTTTGTTTTTGAATTTGAATATTGTGATCGGAAAATTCCTGTTCTAAGCAGTTAAGTAAGCAGCAGTTAAGTTACGTTACTGAGATACTGAATGCTTTTTATCATTAAAATGTATGGATCATTTGATCATTATACTATACATGTAAATAGTCGCATTAATATGTATGTGTTTATAAAGTGAAATAAATTTGATATTAAACAAAGTTGTTGGATCTTGAGTCAAAATACATACCGATGGCAAGATTATAAGTAGGAGCTCTAATAGTAGGAAGAGAGAGGCCAAACTGGAAAGGGTGGAGTAAAGTAGGCATGATGTTATATAGGGTACAGAGTTCCTCAACACAAGTGATAAATGATTTGTATGTTTTCAGTTGGGGGGCGGGGGAATACTTATTCCAATGTTTCAAATTCGATCTTTCATACTTATCACAGAGTTTTAAAACCTGCTTTTCTCTTCTAAATTTTAAAGACTCGGTGTCAGTCTGAATCTCTATGGCAGCAATTTGAATGGAACCAGCTGCACCAGTAATAATCCTGAGTGCCTTATTTTGCATCAAGTTAATATCTTCTTGACAGGTTCTGGAGGCAGTGGCTTGCAAGTTCACTCCCCGTACTCCAAAGCAGGCCTGACATAAGTTTTATATGAGGTCAAAAGAGTATCAGTCAAGGAACCCCAAGTGATGCCAGGCAATCTTTTTAAAAGTTTGAGTCTATTATTTCCCCTGTTAATCATATGGACATGGAAATGACATATACTACATGGATGATACTTCATCATGGCATATAAAAAAAGTGATGTATTATCCAATTCATTAAAAAGCTTGAATTGTAGTAGTATTATTTTATGGTTGGCAAATTCTGGACATTGCCAAAAGTTCTCTTGAGGATATATGAAATATTATCTAGAATATTAAATCTGTCCTTGCAATCTGTCAAATTTTGCTGCATCTCCTTTTCCCTTTCGTGGTAATGAGTTTTAAGTACAGAAAACTTTTAAAAATTGGTTGAAAGCACATATAAAAACAATTTTGTTTTGCGTTCTTAATTTTATATTGTGTCTAGAAATGATGGAATGATATTTTTAATAAAATTAATTCAAGCATTTATAAATTAGATGTGTAAAAATGAGTGAACTGCTTTAAGGCTGAATATTAAGTGCCTGATGTAGAAATGAGTAATTTGGAATAAGAAAAGTAATGAAAATATTTATGTTTACCCAGCTAAGGATTTAATTTTATATGTCAAATGCATAATGCCTCAAATAATAGCTTATATTTTAGAAGACAAAAAATTGCGCTTTTAAATCGAATAACAATTATAAAAAAAAAAAAAATCCACTAGAGAAACGAGAAACATTAGGAGTAAGATGTATTAAATATTTATATTCTGTCTGTGAATGAAATTATTATATTATTGATGTAATGCACACAGAATTATGATACGAGGGCTATCCAGAAAGTAGATTACGTTTTGGAATAAAAAAATAAACAAAGTATAGGAAACAAATTTTATTATATACAGATGAAAGCCACACTCAAATACTACTTTTCTACATAGTCACCATACAAATTAAGGCATTTATCGTAGCGATGTACGAGCTTGGAAATTCCTTCGTCGAAAAATTCGGCCGCCTGCGCCTTCAACCACTTCGTTACCTCTTCTTGCCTTCCATCTTGCACAAAACTTGTGGTAACCAAGCTTTTTGCTGATGATTTCGTGCAACAAACTTCGCGAAATTTGTGGAAAACTCAAAGAAAGTTCCGTTATTGTGAAATTTAGATTTTCACGGACTTTAGCATCGACTTTTTCGAGAAGTTCGGCGGTCACTGTGCTGGGTCTCCCACTTCGATCTTCGTCGTGAACATTGGTTCGGCCATTTTGAAATCTTATGACCCACTGACGCACTCCACCTTCAGTGATAATGTTGTCCCCATACACTTCACGAAGCTGCCGATAGATTTCTATCGGTTTACAGTTTTTTGCAGTCAGAAACCTTATTACTGAGCGCAGCTCGCGGGATTTTCAATTAACGCAGACATTTCAAACCGTCACAGTATCTGAACGGAGCACAGCACGAACCTCTCACTAGCATGGCTAGATGCAGACTGAGCTGCGCAACGCTCTGACCCCAAGATGGCCGCGCTAGCCCCGCCCCTAGCGGACACAGACGGAAACGTAATCTACTTCCTGGATGGCCCTCGTACATTTGAGATTATACATGTTTGAGTGAGGTTAAAATAGCTCTAACCAAAATGAAATCATCAGCTGTTTTAAAACAAAGGAGGGGGGAATATAATACCAAAAAAGTACTTCATTTGTAAGATTAAATTTTGAATTCTATGAGAAAATTTTGAAGGTGAATTAAAATATTTCTGTAGCATTCAACTTTCAAAGTCATCTTTCATTTAATTGTATATGAGACTTAGTTGATCCCAGGGGCAAATTTAGTAGTATTTATTAATATTTATTAATTTTTTGTTCAGACAGTGTTATATTTTCCCCTTTTGAATAAAAAAGGATTCGAGGCTAATACTATTTCCTTCTGTTGCATGCATAGAAAGTTAATGTTATACGTGCTCATTCAAAGTGAAATTTTTCAAGTGGTTAAGTGTTATCAACCAAAATTTATAACCTTGCATTGCCAAGAAGTTGGAGGTAAAAACACTAAAGAATCTATGGGGCATGTTGAAGAATTCTTAAGGTAAATGTGTTCTTAATTTATTGTATATATTTAATTTTGCAGTTATAGAATTAGATTGTTTCATTACTAATATAATAGGTTTTTAAAATTAAAAAATTGACAAATTATTCTTGATAAATGAACATTTAATACTCACATGTACACAAACACATACGCACGTATAAACCATGTCCAGAAAAGTGATTACACAGCCTTTATTTTCACAACTGTTAATCAAGGATATCTACTTCCAGTTACAAAAAAAGTTTTAAATAACATGAATATTCATGCTTTAGCCCACCCTTTTTTTTTTTCTTTTTTGTTCAAAAAATTGAATTTTGCAAATGATACAAAATGTATTTTTTATGCAGTTCCCTGGGGCCTGTAATTCTTACATTCAGGAAATTTATATCCCTGTTATGAAAAATAAAACACAAGCTTAACTTCCAATATGACAAAAATTGTGTAAGATATTTAATTTCAAAATTTGGGATTTTTGGCATCATTGTCAATTTGCCTTGAGATGCCTTATTAATAAATATATTAGAATAATTTGAGGTGATTTTTTTCCTTCGGAAATGTCATTCAGTGGTATTCTTTTGTGGTTTACTAGAGGGTAACCTACTTTAATTTTCAATTATCATCCATATTGTATGCTGAATGAATTATCTAATTAATTGATAAGCTTTCAAATGCTGAGAGGATCTCATTAATTATAAAGTTTTATTATTTTAGAATCATGATATAATATTCATACAATGAAAGTCAAACTAGAAATATTTTTCATTTTAAAATTATTCAAACAGTGCTACGAGTTGGCTGTTTGTCAATACTAAAGTCTTCCAGTGTTTTCTAGTACAGGGGTTCTCTAAGATTTTGTAAATAAAATTTCATTTTTGAAAAGCATTATGTTGAATAATACTTATAACAATTTGCATAGAATGCTTATCAGTTAATCTGTTGGGTCATCTAAAATTTTCTGATGATAAATACAAATGAAACTGAGCAGAAACATAGGAAACCTACATTGAACTTTTTAGCATCATTTTATTCCGAGTTTTTGCCCCTATAATTTTTGTTTTGGTTCTGTGACATCTCTCAAGCACCTGAAAAATTTACATTTTAAAAAATCATTAGGATCATTCTTAAAAGAAGTTATTGACATGTTGTTAAATAATGTAAAAAAAAAAAAAAAAATGAACTGCAGGCTATTCAGAGATTCTTTAAGTAACCTGAAGTGATGCAAATCCAAGAGGGCAAGGTCTTGAATATGGGGGTGGGTGACACAAAACATCTCATCCATGCTCAGTATGTTTTCGTCTGACATTCATCGAAATGTTGGGCCAATCATAGTTGTGATAGAAAGGTTGGTCACTTTTAGGCTCTTTGCATTGATTTTTTTTTTAATATTAAAACTGCCATTTGGAAGCAGTATTTTTCTGAATTCGTCTGATTTGGTGGCAGCAATTTGTAGTATATAATTTCTTTGTAGTCTTTCCATGCACAAAGCATTAATTTTTTTTGGATGCAGTCCCCTTTTGGTATTACTAACCAAAAGAGTTATTTTGGCTAACCTTATGATCTTTCTCATGTAATGTTGCATAGTTCAGAGCTGAAATTTACAGGCTTGTAGTTCTCAAACTACCTTGGAACTGTGTCATAAGAAACAGCACACATTTTGCTGGCAATCTAATTAGCATTTTTTTTTTCCATTTTAAAATAAATGAGCATAATATGACAAAAATAACTTATAGGTTCTCTGTTCTTAGCACTGTTCTGAAAAAAAAAAAAAAAAATTGTGCCCAGCACATTCTAGGTTAGGTTATTTAATTATGGCAAAGCCTCGAGGGCTATCTGCCTAAGAGGAGGGATGCCTTCGTGCAGGACTTTCTAAGGGAAACTGGCTCGTATACACGTTACACATGGGGAAAACCACGAAAACACCCATGCAACCAGCCCGTTCGCAGGATTCGAACCTCGGATCGAAGTACCAGTGTTCAGCGACTTTACCGCTCGGCCGCTGGTGGGCCTCCAGCACATTCTAGAATTATGCAGTGCGAGTAGAAAAGATTGTATTTGAACATGTCCACTTTGATCAAGGTTACTCAGTATCAGAAGTAATAAAATAATAAGAAAACATACTTCAATTTGAACAATGCAGAATTTTTCAGATGATGCAATATTAACATCAGAAACCTTTTTATAAACTTATATATTATCTTCGTCATGTATAAATGTAAACATTGTGTTCAGTTTGTGCATGGTCTCTGAATATGATTTCAAACATGGAAATTAAATAATCTGGTTCAATTTTTTGTATCTGAATTTAAAATTTTATTTTTTATAATTATGAAAAGTGTGAAATATTCTTAAATATAACTGTAGCGATCCAGGATTTGAATAAAAAATTACATTATATAGGTTTTTACATAATTATTTTTCCTTAAATTTAAAAGAGTTTTATGTAATAATATGGTTGCAGTAGCACAGGAAAGTTATTTGCTACCAAAATTTTAAAGTGTTTATGTGTCAAATGTCATATTTTTACCTTTATTGGCAAAAGCAATTTGATGGACAAATATTGGGTATATTCTGCTGTAACTTTGATTTTCAAAAACTCAGCAAATTTTGCACATTGTTGATGGCAATGTTCTAAGCATGGCCAATAACATATTATAAATACGACAGTAATATATCTGAATTTCATGTATGGGAATTTCAAATTTTATGAAAATTCTAATTCAGAGTTAAATAATAATTAAAAAGTAAATAGTTTACTATCTGCAAGATTGCATTTTAACTAAAAATAAAAAAGAAATTTTAACTAAAAAAAATTAAGAATTAAACAATATTATTTTAAAAAGAATTTTTTAAAAATAATATTGTTTAATGCTTCTATGCACTTAACCAGTAAAATCCGAAGATAGTAAAATATATAACAAAAATCAGAAGTTCAAGGAAGGGATATATGTAATAAGCAACACTATAGAAATAAATTTTAATCTAGATTAAAAGTTGTGTAAAGAATGCAGATAAAGTAATTTGAACTCTGAGAACTCTGAGAGGGTTTGGGTATGATTTTGACCTTGTCGCATTTAATTGTTGAATATGGATGCTTGGTGAAGAATTTAACCAAAAATTTGCTATTTTCTTTAATGAAGTGGCTGGCAGAGAACCCGGAGATACCTTTTTTATGTTGAGTAATCATTGTTGATAATTTTCTGGATGTTGAGTCATATATTGAGTTTCTGTGCTAGTATCTTTGCTACAGTTTGGTATAATATATATATGCCTGAAGTATCTACTATGGCAATGTCTGATTTATATGATTATAACGATTTTCAGACTGATGGGACTGGGGTAATGGAAAGTTTATAATCAAATCTTCTAAAGATGGAGTACATATGTGGAGTGATTTGGTACTAGGGAGAAATTCCAATAAATTTGCTATTATTTGATCAGTAATGACTTTATTTTTGTAGAAGTGATTGTAGAAGCTATTTCCCCCCCCCCATTTTTATGGTTGAGTTTTTCCTTATAATCAAGAATATATCTGTTGTTTTTAAACACTTTTAGTTGTAATTATATTCAGTTTCATAAAACTGGTGTGCAACAAAAATTTTTGGCTTATTTTAAGTAAAAGGTTATTTTAAGTAAAAGTTTTAAGCTTTTATTTTTTACTTAAAATGTAACTCTGAAACAAATTTTATAAAAATTGTGAAATATAAGTCTTTACATGCCCCTGTTCCCTATGATTATGTTAGTAAAGATTTACGCTCATTATAAAGAATATGGCATTAATAGTGTGACTCAGGTAGGAAAAGAAATTTACTGAGATGATTATGACATACCATGTCAGCGCAGTTTTGGAAGTTCGGCTAATTTGAAAATTTTAGTAATTTTCTGTAATGAAAATGTCTGTCTGTAAAGTGATTACAGGTTCCTTGAGCAGATGCTGACAAAGTATATATATTCTAAGCCTTGTATGATATGTGTTTTATGTTGCAGTAGTAAGCTGCCCCTGATTTGCAATGTTCATCCTGTAGTTTGATTTCTATGATGAATGAAACAAAGTTCTGCTCAGATTTTTAAACTGTTAAATATAAAAGTCATCAGTGTCACATCATGATATGGTTTATGCTGCCCTGATCGGTATAATATTTAGTAGTCCTGGCTTCTGTATATTTCATTGGGTTTGGGTTTGAATCCTCTGGGAGGCATGATGTTTGTGTGGCTTAATGACATTATAAATATATGGTGAGCTGAAGTCCTGTTGAGTGGCTTAGCGATAGCGATTAGGAAAGAGGGGTATCTTTAGGCCTTACCCTTGGGGGTTGATCTCCATGAAAATCGGGACAGAACTGAGCAAAGTGATCCTGTGGCCTATTATGCTGGTAAAGGCCCATGCAATTTAAAAAGATTCGAAGACAACTATTGATTTAATATGAAAAAACATCTTAATTGCAGATATTTACAAAATTTAGAAGCAGTAGATATGCAAAAATGATAAAGCTTATTTTCAAAACATAAAATTTTACATCAAAAGATTAAAGGTGCTATACAAAATGCTGTTTAGTGGAACTGACTTGCAATGATGTGTAGCAGGTGTTGGCAACCTTTTTTTGGCTGTGGGTTAAAATCAACCACAATGTGTGTATTAAGATGTTTTGGGCCAGTGGTGTTTTCATTTTAAAACCATCAGTTTGGGTGAATTATAAGTTTGTTTGAGAAAATAATTCTAATATGCTTTAAACTTTAAACGTAAAAATTTAAATTACAATTTTACGTATAAAAACAAACGTAAGTGAATTTTATTTATAACATTTTAATAACAAAAGCATCTGAATTTTTGGTGTTTAAGCTCTGCCTGTTCTTACTTAAAATAAATTTTGTGCGTGAAAATATTTGCTTGCATTTATAAGTTGAACAAAATGCCGATTTTTTTCGCTACTGAAGTCATTCTTGGACTACTGAACATCTCAGAGTGCATGAGGAGAATTGAGCTAACAGTATTAATGTTCTCAGATGTCAAAGAATTATAGAACAGCACTGCCAAACTTATCAATTTCTTCTTGAAATTATACTACAATTTAAATTTAAAAATAAAAATGTGTGTTCTTGACTGGAACTTTGTAATCAAACAAAAATGTTATTGTTATTTAGTTTCAATTAATGTTTTTATATATTCTTCAAGTGTTTGTTTCATATTTGCCTTTTACCTTAGTTCTGAAACTGAAGTGGGTTGCTCTGTGACCTGTGGGTCATAGAATGCTCAGACCTGGTGTATAAAATTGTCATCCTTTTTTCATGAAAGTGCCTGCTGTCACAAGGGCCAATTTGAAAGTTTTGCCATATGGTCATTATAATCCTGGTTTTTGGTATCTGTGTTTAGTATCTTTGTCTCCTTTTGTCATTCAACTGATTGTCTGCTTCATTTTAGTGTGCTTGCCCCCCCCCAAAAAAAAACACCATATACGAGGGATAATATGCAAGTTAGATAAAAAAGTGCAGCCTTAACTTTTAGTCTCAGCAGTGATGCAGTTCTTTCTGAAGAAGTACAGAATTGCCTCAATGAAGGCAATGATGCCTAGATGCATGAGGAGTTATAGTTTTGGTGCTTTTTGGACTTTTCATTGCTATAATTTAAAAAAAAAAACAGTCTTGGTTAGCTTTGAACCATTTTTCTGAATAAATATTAGATGAGAAATTTTACATATTCTGGATGTTTCAGAAGTAAAATATTTAGAAGAAATGTGGGAATACAAATTTTTTTTTTTTTTTTTTTTTTTTTTTTTTTTTTGCTAAAAGTTGGAGAATAGAAAAACTAAAATAATTTAAATGGATTGAATTTCTTTGTTCCCTTTTGTTTTGGGGAGGGTTAGCACTCATTACCTTTTTTTCCTACAGCTTAGAAACCAGCAGAATATAGCTAACACCATGAAATATGTTCTAGAGGAATCGGCATGATTGGTGGAAAAATAAATTACAATAAATAAATAAAAATATAAAATATATCATAAGGGCAAAAATTTTAATGCTTCAGTTTAAAGCATTTTTATAATGAGTTAAGCCATCATGTAATTCCTTTTTTATAGCAATGTTTTTAATTACATAAAGCAATGAAACGGTGCTTGAAAATTTTTCATCATTAATATATTTTCAAAAAACTTAATTTTATGGAATGCCTTTGTGTGTTCCTTATGGTTCCTTGAATATCATGATCTTCCTTTACGGCCATAAAGACTGTTCATCATTTAATACAGCTTTCATGAGTCACACATGTAGCTTGAAAGGTGAAGGTAGAAAATTATAGAGGATTTATTTTCAGCATATAAAATTTCTGAGTTGAATGAATTGTGTGCTTTTAAAAGATATAGAGTGTTCCAAGCTTGTAGCATCATTCTGGATGCTGCTATGTAAAGAATATTCTTAACATCAGCATTCAGTATGTTTAGTGACTATAAGGATGTGATCAAAGTTCATTTCTTAACTATATTTATGTAATATAAAATGAGCTGAAAACTTACCTCATCTGAGAAATCTTGTGAAGAGACCTTGCTTTGATTACAAAAATTAATCTTTATTTATGTATGTTATATTACTCATTTGAGGAATGAACATTGGACATTTTTATTGGTTGTCACTCTAACATCATGTATTTCATAGAACTTGTTATGTAATAATAATGTAACAGGCAGATGCAGACATTCTTTTAATATATTTTGTTAATCGAAAGTGGGAAAACTAACTGACTGGATTCTTGTGCCTCTAGGATTAGAATTATTTGATAGTTAAGCAGAGCAGGTAAATATGATTTTCAGCAAAACAATGTACCTTGTCAAAGATGTCCACATGACCACACACTTTGTTTAAATGTTTATAATATATTTAAATAAAAATTAAATTACTTCAGTGCTATTCTGCTTTGATGTCAGTTTTGGTGAGATTATCCACATTTAATATTTTGTTCTCTCTAAGTTTCTTGCTAAAGCATCTGTAATTGCATACTGATAAGTAATGAAATGTTATAGTGTTTTTACATTGGTTGTAGAAGTTTTTTTATTTATTCCTTTCAGGAAAGTGTTAAAGTGTATATAATTTGTATTTTTAGAGCTCTCATGACCAGTGAACAGCTGTCTCCTTTTGGTCAGTTAAGGATATTTCTTGATGAAGATATCAGATGTCCAGAAAAATATACAGTAAGAAACATAATCAGTTATTTTTGTAAGCCTTAAAAATGTTTCCTATTAAATTCTTTGTTTTCCTTGCATATTGCTTTTATTAAAAGCATTTTCATAACAAATCTTTGGTTCTTACTCTGCATTAATTTAATCCCTCTAGTTTCTTTTGATCAAATAGCTGGCAAACATATTTCAAGGGGACTATGAATTACTAAACTCTTGGTGTATTGGGGTAATACTGTGGAACATGCTTATGGTTAACTAAAAATCATTTAATCTGAGGCAAAAACACAGGAAAATAGAATTACCCATATTATAATACAAGTAACAGAAAAATACTAAGCAGTTTATCTGTATTTTCACCTAATCAATCTTCAGATTTTTTTTTTTTTTTTGACTGTGTAAAATTAAATCATCATTAAATTAAATTAGTAATGGATCACACTTAAAAACAAAAAGAATAATGTATGAACAACACTTGTTTTTCAGTTGAAGTCATTATGTACCAAATTTTGGCTGTGCACTTGATTTATTTCTATAAATGAGCAATTTTAACTAATAGTGTTCATATGTTCCACAGTACCTACAATTACTTTATATATTTTGCATTAAAAACCATTCCCAAAAACTATGATGTCATAAGCCATCACTCTTGTTATCACTCTTGAGATTTAGTACTTCGTAATTTTTAATGTAGATATTTTGAGTTTTTATGTATTTTTGCCTTCTCGCAAAGTGAGAACTGAATTAATTAAATGAGAAATACTCAATCGTCTGTGAAAAACTGTTTCTGTTTTGTTTTGTTTGCTTAATTTCTTTTATACATAGTTCTAGCTTTATTATAGTATTTGAATAGAACATGTAGCAACAATTAGATAATTCTTTAAATGATATACATTTTGTGCATTCTGAGTTATAATGTGAATGAAATATAATACTGTTAAGTAAACCTAGCGCCAGAGTGTCGCTATGGTAAACAAAGTGAATTTTAAAGAATGCATTTATTCTATTGTGGTTTATGCGCTGTCGGCGAAGTAGGTTTAATTCAATCTAATAAGTTTAAATAAAATGCAAGAAAAAATGCGTGTAATTTAACATTCCGTACCAGGAAGTCATGTGGTGTACACATCAGATTTTTTTATTGGTATGTCAAGGGGTTCAGACGTTTATTTTATTTGTATGTCAAGAGGTAAATGTAATAATTTAATATACGAATAAGAATTATTTATTTAAAAATGGTTTGTTTTATTGTGATTTAACCTTTTTAAGTGAGTGAAATTTAATGAGAGTATTAGAGGACTTGCATTTATGTCCAAATCCTGTGATTTCAAATGAGTTAGGAAATTGTACTTGTATTTTTAAATTTCTCTGATTTTAAAAAAGTTTAGATTTTACAATATTAATTTCACACTATTATGAGATCTGAATATACTGTAGCCATTTTATTTGGAAATAAGACGTCTGTCAGAAAAGAATTACTTTTAATTCTTAATGAACATTTACATTTCTAATAATTTCATTATAGCTTATTTCTTTTTCATTTAAATATTAGAGAAAAATATCTGTGCTCTGAGCTTGTCATTTCACCCTTACAATATACCGTATTTCTTCATGTATTCCCCCCTCTCCTATTTTATCTCCTAGCCTTTTAGGACCTGATTTTGAAGATTTAAAAAATATTTGCATGATTTCCTTTCCTTGCTGCATTCAAAGAACAAGCTTCCCTAAAATTTAAAATGGATTCTTCCACATGGTGATTGTTTTCATTTATGCAAACCCTTGGAAACTACTTGTGAAGGTCACACGGAACCTTTCCCTTAAATTTTTAATCCATTGTTCCCACCAAGCCAGTTTTCACCAGACAAGCCGATTTTTAGATTTGTGATCTGAATTAATTGTCAGTTTGTCCGGTTTTTATAAAAATTATGATTAAATAAAGTAAATTTGCAAAAATATTTTTGAGTATTTTGTTGGAACAGATAATGAATATAACTTGACCTTTATCTAAACTGATCTAAAGGTTTCGAGTGACAAAATGTGAAATTTTTAATTTCTAACCTGAAAATATTTATTGTAAAGTGAATGTTAGTTTCACTTTATAAGTTTTTAATTTCTGTTTTAATTATTCAGTCATTCAACCAGTTCTGAATATACATATATATTATAGTATATATGGTAAATGCATAAATTAAAGAAAATAAACAGTTAAAGAGATAAAATTCACAATTTTTGCCTTGTTGCTGTCTAAACCTTTTGTTTAACTTAGACAATTATAGTTTCTTTACTATTGAATTTTATAGTAAAGCAAAAGCAGACAGAGCAGTTTATTAATTTTAACATAATTAATTAGTTCAATATTTTTAACAAATAATTATAAATAATAAATGTAATAATAGAAATATTTACTTTCTATTCACCATAAATTTGGAAAAAAATAGGTTAATTTTTTAAATTAAATATTTCATTTAAAAATATGCTGGTCAGAAGTTTTAAAAAGGTAGCAACACTGTATTGAACTTCGTGCCAGACCAATACAAGAACCAACTAGCCACAGTTTAGCAAACATGAGCGGTCAGTCAATCTAGTTTGAGTCAGCTGCACATTCAGCTTCTCTAATTATTTATGGATGATTTGAGGCCTAAGGAGTAGTAGAGAAAACAATAAGAATAAGTAGAGAAAACAATAAGAATAAGAACAATAAGAATGTATGAGATTAAAGTTATAGATAAGTTAAAATGAAGATATATTATTAGGTACTGTAATGCTGCTATGTATTCTTCTTGGAATGTAGGTTTCCTTTTAAAGAAATAATAATATTTACATGTTGCTTATTTATGACTACTCTTTTTCATTTCTTAATTTCTTAGCTGTAGCTGCATCGCTTGGAAATTAAATTATTCACATTATTTCCCCCCCCCCTTTTTTTTTTTTTTTTTTTTTTTTTTTTTTTTTTTTTTTTCTGTTAGTAAAAGAAAAAGGGGAAAATATGTGAGGAAACATAGTGTGTTAGTTTTATTATGTGATGTTTCATAATTTAGTTTTGTCAAATAGAGCATTTGAGTGCAAAATTTAAAAAATGATTGTTTTGAAGGTCTTCTGAATTTTACAACAATTTCAGTTGTAAATGTTATGATGTTTGGAACTGAAATTTAATTTTAATTTTCTTTCAGTATTTATGCCTGTGCAAAATTTAAAAACTGATTGTTTTGAAGGTCTTCGGAATTTTACAATAATTTCAGTTGTAAATTTTATAAAATTTAGAACTGAAATATAATTTTAGTTTTCTTACAGTATTTATGCCTGTGTCATTCTTTTTTTGTTAGGAGATTTCAAACATAAGTATTCATTTAAATTTTTTCTAAAGCCTGCTCTTACATTTTATGAGAAATATTTTGAACATTAAACTCTAGTAGAATTGCTTTTCTTAAGTGAATCTTTGACCTGCTGTGTAAAGGATAAGCCAAGCATGAGGAACATCCAAGTCCAAATTTAATTTAATGTAGGTATTTAAGCCTCAAGTTGTAATGTAGCATGTACAGAAAATTATATATTTATATATACTCACACTGTACAGTTTCGATAATCTGCATACTTTGGGACTAATGGTTGTTCAGGTTGTGCTGATAATAGGTTATAACTTTCTGACTTTTGTTTACATTTTGCTCTTTCTAATTTCTATATTATATGTATAGATTATTTGCTCATGAATAAGTAAAATGCACTCATACCTTAATTATTTTTTAATACAGATAGATCTGTTCTTAAAAACCGGTACAAGTGTCGAAAAACATAATGGAGAGATAAAATAGGAAAATATTTTAAGAAAGTGAAGAATGCTTTTCAAAATATGCATCCGATAATTTTGTTGAAAGGAAAACTGCATCTTTTAAAGTTATTTTTACACTCTTAAATGAGAGAAAAAGATTATTAATAAAAAATTACAAATAACTACACAGCTCACAAACACCCTCTTAATAAGGCTTTCCCTAAATTGAATCTGTTTGTTGATTTCAATATTATATTCTGCGTAGGCACATTTTGATTAATGACACTACCAGAATTACTGGAATTAAAATTTTAAACTTATAGGAAATCTCTCCCCTCTTTAGGCTCTTTTTCGCTATCATATTTTCTATTTTTAGAGCCAGAAGAAGCTTTACAAGGGCTGTTTTCAAAAGCATGTGTGTATTCTTCCACTGATGTAAACATGCTCATTTTGTGAAATGTAAACAAATGAGCTGTGAACAGCAAAATGGCACTGAAAACATGCATAAAGGAATTTTTGACATATGTCACGTTTTAGAGTGTCATAAATTTGTATGCTAAATAAATTCAAAATTAATAACAACAGTGGAGTATGTAACCAAAATATGGATTTATATGAAGCAAAAAAGTATTCAGCATGGTGTTCAGTCCTGTGGTTGCTCTTCATTTCCTGCACACTTGTCCTCAAGGGGTTAAAGAAGCATTGTACTGCAGTTTCTGTCTTTCTTTATTTATTTAATTAGTGAAAAGGTAAATTGCTACTTTTTATTTTTATGCACATATTGCTTTAAATATTTTTACAATATTCTTTTATTCTAAAGTGCTTAACATGGTGATCTCTTGAAAGTGGAATCTGATTTAATGTTATAATGGTAGAAAACCTTTTCTTTATGATAAAGCTCATGGTTATGATGTGACTGATTCAAGTCTCACTCTAGACATTGGCTCTTTCTCTATTAAGGTACAGAAAGTCACTATTAAAAAAAAGGCATTAATGCACTATAAGTTGCAGGGCAAATGAAGAAACTTTTAATAAAATCGTAACAGCAGACACCTAATGTTTAATGATTGGTTACTTCAAAAAGTCCATATGATTATCCAAATTTGCTGTTGTAGAACATTTAACATGTGTTATCATAATTGGTGGTAGTAGTCTTTAAGTTCAGTTCTAAGTGGTTCAGAATATTACACAGGAGAGTAAACTATTTCTGAAGGAGTGTTCAATTACATGTTATGAGCAACAATCATGCTTGTATTTATTAAACTCTGTGGTTATCTATGTTGCTGTGATATGCTATTACAGGATTCGTACAGTCCTTAAAAGTCCTTAATTTTTTTGGAATCAATTTTTGGTCCTTAAAAGTCCTTAATTTTGGCCCAAATCAGTAGAAGGTCCTTAATTTTAATCATCTGAAATTTCTGTGTTGTTTTTACGACTGCCATTTTGAGTGTGAATTAGCATTTTGGAGAAATATTTTTTTTGCGATTCACTGATGTTTTTTTTTTTTTTTTTTTTTTTTTTTTTTGAATGGGTTTATGGGTTGTAATTTGTTTGTATTTCTAATATTTACTCGAGTTTCATGGGATACTCGAGTTTCAAAGCAAGAAGTGAAACATCAGCATTTCGAATTTCATTTTTGGTAATAAAGAGCTCTTAAACAATTTTCGCTTTTGGGGATGTGAATTCTTTTATTAAGCAGTTCTAAATTTGTCGACTTGTCAACATTTTGGCAATTTTAACGTCAGTTTATATAGAAAATTTTTAATTCTGAAATCTGGGAATTTTTCGACGATTTTTTTTTTAAACATTGTAACATTGATAAATTTCATTAAAATAATGGTAATATATTGAAATTATATTTTAAAAATAACATTAAAATAAACAATTTTTATTTTTCGCTGTTATATTATAAAGTTTCATTTTGGCAACTTATTATACAATATTTTAAATCTGAAAAATAAACAAGGTATAATGCTATAAAGCACATTTTACAAAACAGCTCTTAGCAAATGCAAAGTTAGCTGTGTAATTAATTAAAAAGTCTCCTTTTTAATTTTTCATAGTAAGCGTTTTTCCGATGTAATTCTCTCAGAATATTCAAAATTCTCAGAATATGCGTCAGTTTTCTTTATAAAATTAATTTTATACTTTTATCCCCCCCTTTTTTTCCCCCAAAATATTTCTGGCTCTTTGCTGTTACAAAATTGGTTGGGATAATTTTTCTTTAGTATTTTTGACATTGCAGTTTGGAAAATTTAGAAGGATTTGAAGGCAAGATTTATAGACCCTCGATTCTAGATGATTTGAGAAATATGTGACAAAGTGAAAAATGTCTCCATGGTATAAACGCGTAATGGATGTATTTTACAGAAAGTTTGCGATTAATTTCTTACTTTTTGGAGAACGTCTGGAAGAACAATGAAGGCATAATATTTGAATGTTTTACTCCTGCTACTAGAATCTTTTTCTTAACATGTTTATCTTCCCTTTATTTTCTCTACTTTTCACTAGACACAAGCATGGAAAATATCAAAAATGCTTCTAATCTTATCACTTGGAAAGAAAGGAAAGATTATAGAAAGGGATTTTTTAATTAATAAAGAAATAAAAAACTTACAATTTAAAAGGTCCATCTAATATGTCTTAGTGCATCATACACAGAGCTGGCACTAGAAATTTTCCCATCTGATTCAATCTCTGTGGATCCTAAATTCAACTGCATAGTACCTTTCTAAATTCTGCTTCCAATGCCTGCTCTAAATTATAAAAGTTTTGCTATTTCTAGATTTTGTTGTTTGGTGTGTCACTAAATTCTAAAAATTCTGCCACACCATCTCTGTAACCGGTCTTTACCATATATATTTCATATTTCTTCTGAATTTCGTATTACTAAAGAAATTAAATTCGTCACTTTTTTCTATACATTCTAAATGCATTTAGTGTTTTTTGGAAAAACAGACATCTTTAATTAAATCCAAAAATTCTAAAATGAAAAGGAAACATGCTGAAGAAAGAAACTGACTACATAAAGAAAATTATTCTTCAAAGATATGTGCAGTTATTATGTAAATTACCCAATTATTTATAATTTCAACCTTTACTATAATTTTCCATTTCTGTTTCCTCATATGATAGGGTTACTGAACCAGATTAAATTAAATTGTACAATCTTTGACCACTAGTCCACATTTTTAGTTTGAATTTGTGTTTAATTACGTCACCGTGAGCTGTAATAGATTTTGTTAGCACATCATTTATGCATGCATTTATGTTTTAAGTTCTTTTTAAATAAGAGGCTTATTTAAACCTTTGTCTGATATTGTAGTTACTTTCAGACTTAGTGATAATTTGCTTGACATCTGTCTGGAGGGTTTTGGACTGTTTAGCTTTTACCAGATCAAGTAAACCCTCATAGGTACATTGTGGAGTGGTTGACAAGTTAGGAGATAAAGCATGCAGAAACTAGTGAGAGCATTGGTTTGCATATTAGCAAACTAGCCAAAATGTTTGAGAAGGCTTCAAATTAAAATGACGGATAAATATTTTGTTGAGTGTTGTTGTTACAAACATACATGTTTTGTAGCTTTTAATGTGTAATTTTTCTAATATTATTTAAGAATCAGTGTCATAAATTACATGTATTTTAAACTGTGAAATTTTATTAGATTTTGATTTTAATAGGGCTTTTTTAACAAATATTGTTGGAAAAAAAATTTAATAGTGGCCATGTAAATGCATAGTGACTAAGGTTACCTATTTACCTAATTTAATTATTTATAACTAACTGCTTGCCCTTAAAAATTATCTCCATGTATTAAAGCGAGTTATTGCCTTTCATTAATCACTTGCGCTAAAAAGACGTGCCACGCACGTCAAGATGCTTTTGTCTCAAACCATGCCTAAAAATGAAAATAACGTGGTGCACACGTCGCCTAACAACGAGATTGTTTATTTCTCGAGTTACAGTTCTGGATTGTACTCACAGATGCGGAGCTGCGTAAATGAGACACTTTACCGCTTGTTATATTGTAGCGCATGGCACCGCAACCGTGAAGTTTAGTCGTAGCGCCAGTGGTTAATATTCACTGTGGTCACAAGATAAAACACAAAAATGTAGAAATTCAAGTAAAACTTATTCTTTGCATCTAGTGAGACTTAAAATAATACAACTTATCAACTTTGGTGCTTGAATGGCTTATTGGAACCTGAAAGTATATTAACTGGGTTACAACCCGTGGAATTCTGCACAAAGCTATGACACTAACTGCATCAAACAGAGCTTGACTAACTTTCAACACTTGCTAACCGTGCCTACATCAGGCCTTTCAAGTTTGTTCTAATCAGCAGGTCTCTCTCTAGACAAGCAGCAGCAGTGATAATATTCAGTCTTTTGTTATGAATCATGCTGATTATGATCTTACTTCTCATTTTAACCTCTGCCGTTTGACATAAAATCTACCTGTTATTAAACCTCTACACCAGCAGTTCTCAACCTTTTGACTAACGTGTACCATCTAAACAAAAATTGAAACCCTTTAGTACCATTACTACAAAGTACTACCACCATCAATCTTGAACAAAGCGCAGATCACATAAATTTACGAGTGTTAAGAGAAAAAACTCAATCAGGATGTTGGGATTTTAACTTTTGAAAAAAATAGTTTAAAATACTTTGCTTCTTTGTGTACCACCTATTTTTTTCTTGCATACCACCAGTGGTACACGTACCACTGGTTGGGAACCTCTGCTCTAGACTGATCAAGTATGTGACAAAATGAGACATAAAAAAAAATCAACATAAAGCTAACTATTAGTAAAACGTAAATGTCACTTATCTTCTTTCAAATATGTCCAACCTCTTACTTAATATTTATAAAAAACTTAATATTTATTTGTTTACCTTGTTAAAAATTTCTTTCAATGTAAGTTGTTTAAGTTGCTTTGTTCTTTGTGCTTATACTTTCTCTTTAATTCTGTAGACAGACATAATCTCTTGTTTAGTTACATTGTGGATGTCCTGTAACTGCTGTTTCGAGAATTCTGACTAACTTGTCAATCAAAATTTTCTCATTTTCAGTAACTTCTCTGTAACTTTCTTCACAAACAGTAGTGGTATTTTCTGGATCTAGAACCATGCTACAGATTTCGCCATTCATTAATTGATTGATGATTGAGAAGCATTGTCATCACAATGAAAACCTTCTTTTATATTATCTTCATTTATTATTGCATATCCACATTTCTCTACAAAATCCGTTAATTGGAAAATTTCACCTTTGTTTTGTGATATCTGAAAACCTTTAAAATTAGCAGCTATCATCATCAAATTTAGCTATCCTACACCATACATATTTGGCTATGCATCATGGGCTTGGCGATTAACGACAAATTGTTCCGTTAAATTTTATGTTGTTTCTAATGCGCACTGAGACAATTAAGCCTGAATTGTATTAGTTTAGTTATTTATTATACTTTTGCCCATTTCTTGCACATGTGTAAGGCTTATCAGAGTTCTGAATAAATAAATTCCCACATATACTTAAGCCTTATTGAGGGCCGGCACTAGATATCTTACTGCCTGATGCAGTCTCTGTGGGTCCTAAATTCTGCGACTCGATGCAACCATATGGGCGCTGGTTCTGGGTTTATATGAATAACAAATCGTTTGTTCTTAATTCAAATAGCCCTAAATGTAATCTTTGGATCTATGAGTATCATCAACAAAATCTATGTTTAGCGTATGGAAAGAAATTGTTGGTAAATTTTTCCTCGTCAACATTTTTAGCACATTTAACTTAAATCTGTAATCATTGACAAGCGTAATGTCAACATAAAAGGTTACCATACTCCTTTATTATTCAATTACTAACATAAAAAAATTGTTTAGGCATCGCTACGTGAGTCATTACTCAAGTTGTCATGTTTTGATAAACATGCAGTGATGAAAGGAAAGTACAATAAATAATGATTTGCAAAGTTGACATCAGATCAATGATGGATCTATGTGGAATTTTTCCATTTGAGATGTGTGCCTAGCAGATAGGCAGCAACAGAGCCAAATTACTGGTCATACAAATTTACACTAAAATGATTCTTTCTTCAATAACAAGGTATTTTATGTAGTGTTGAAGTGAAATTAAGAATTGGGACTCTCCAGATGTTTTATTATGCGCAGAGGGGGAAATCAAATATGCATGTGTAAAGCCTACGAGTAAAAATGTTTTGGAGGTTTTTGATGTCCGAATTTTAGATCATTCCAGATAATGGACATCCAGATTTTGGATTTTATACTGTATTTATTTGTTTACTTTATTAAACATTTCTTTCATTGTAAATTGTTTGAGTTGCTTCGTTATTTGTGCTTATACTTTCTCTTCAGTTCTATAGACGGACATAATTGTTCAGTTACAAAGTTTTGCTGTTCAAGTACTGTAGTTGGTATGTCAAGAATTCCGACTAACTTGTCGCCCACCAGCAGCCGAGCGGTAACGTTCCTGAACACTGGTAGTTCAGTCCGAGGTTCAAATCCCGCGATAGGCCTGGCTGCATTGGTGTTTTCGGGGTTTTCCCCATGTTTAACTATCATACGAGCCAGTTTCTCTTAGAAAGTCCTCCACGAAGGCATCCCTCCCCTTAGGCAGATAGCCCTAGTGTGCTTTGCCATAATTAAATACACCACATCACCACCGACTAACTTGTCAATCGAAATTTTTTCAGTTTCAATAACTTCTGTGTTCTTTCTTCACTATTGGTAGTGGTATTTTCTGGATTTAGAATCATACTACAAATTTCGCTGTCCGTTAATTGATTGATGATTGGAGCATTGTTATTGCAATGAAAAACTTCTGTTATATCATCTTTGTTTATTACCACTTCTCCACATTTCATTTAAAAATCCATTACTTGGAAAATTTAACCTTTGGTTTAAGATATCTGAAAGCCTTCACATTTGCGGCTGTCATCTTCATCATCCTTAACATGAAATGTTGGCCATAAATTATGCCAAGCAGTTTTTAAAGTATCTGAAGAGACCCAAGATCGTGTGATGCTCCAGAAAGTAGATTTTACGCTAAAATATTTCAGAAATTCTTGAATAGTCTTGCCATTGTTCAAGAAGTGTAACAAGGATTGAAAAAATTCTAATTTATATTTGCATTTTCAGCATGCACACTATTCTGATAATATCCATAGGCTGAATGATGGACGTACAATTTGGAGGAAAAAATAATACGGTTACTTTGTCTTTTGCTAAAATTTTGAGTGGCATATGAGCCAAAGAGTTGTCTACAATCAGAACAATTTTTACGTCAGGCCTCCGTAAACCAACCGAATTCTTCCAAGCCTTGGGTATGAAATAATTTTCAAACCAACCATTCATTAACACTTTTGTCACCCATGTTCTTTTATTTGCATGATATATGATGGGAAACATTTTACTCCTTTAAATTCTTGATGTCCTGTATTTTTTCCAATTACGAAAAGTTTACACTTGTGCGTTCCTGCAGCATCTGCACATGCAAAAATTGTTAATCTCGCTTTGAAATCTTCGACACGAGTTGGAGTCTTTTCTGTAAAGGTGTCCAAGGTAATTTACGGTACATATTGCTCTAAAAGACCAGTTTCATCTGTGTTGCAAATTTGTTCTGGAGATAACTTTTAACTAATGAGTTCAATGAATTCATCTGCAAATAGTTCATCATAATTGTTTCACCTGAAATTCTTAATTGCCTTATACTATGGCGATTTTTAAATTTAGTTAACCAACCTGTCGAATATGTTTAGTTTGTAAGTTCATTTCTTAGTCAAATAATTTAGTTTGAGCCATTAGCATTTTATCCGTCAATGGCATGCCTCGCTGTGACACCGTCTGACCCATTCAGTCATCACTTTGCCATAATCTTCACTTTTTGCATAACGAATAATTTTTCTGTTATGCGAGTTTGTTATATTATGTTTGTGGGTGTTGGAATCCACAAAAAATTCAAAAAGTTTCTTTTTCTGTTATCTTATGTCATATACAGTTGGCTTTCAAATGCCATACTCCTCGCATAATTTTGAGACAGGTATACCTTTATCCATTTTTTGCAGCAATTCCATTTTTTGTTTATTGGACTTCGAAGTAGGTTTTCGCTTTTTAGATCCTGTTGCAACTCCAGAATAAGTAACTCTTTTCGACATAATTGAAAGTTGAAACTTTAATTTTTTATAAAATTGCTGTAATAAAAATAGCCTGCAAAAAAAATAATAAGCTGGATCAAACTAGAAGGTTAAGGAACTGCACAAGCTGCTACATGAATTGAAATTCCTTGGAATCGAAATCATTTTAGCCTAATTTAATAGCGTCCGCCATACACTATTGGCTATGTATTATGAGATTGATGATGAAAGACAAGTTGTTCCGCTTAATTTTGTCTTGCCTCTATAGCACACTGAGGCAATTAAGCCATAATTATTAGTTATTTATTATGCTCATGTCTATTTATTACACATGTTTAAGACTTATCGGAGTCCTGAACAAATAATTCCCGCAGATACTTGAGGCTTATCAAGGGCCAGCACTAGATATCTTATCGCCTGGTGCAGTCTCCATGGGTCCTAAAGTCTCCTACCATGCACTTCCCCCCAAGTTCTAAATTTTTGCCACCCCTAAATTTTGGATCCCAGAGCTTTCTTTAAATTCCAGATATCCTTTTATCCCTTAATTTTGTTGCTCGGTGCTTCTCTAAATTCCAACAATCTTTTCTTCCATATATTCTGCCTCCAGGTGCGACCATACAATCTCGGGACCATACAATCTCGGTAACATTTATGTGTTAAACAATTAGCACTACATGTAATCTTTTGACCTATGAGCATCATTAACAAAATCTATTTTTAGCATATGGAAAGACATTTTTGTTAAATTTTTCCTTGTCAACATTTAGCGCATCTGTAATCATCGCCAAGCGTAAATGTCAACATGAAAGGTTTCCATACTCCTTGTTATTCAGTTACTAATATAAAAATATTGTTTAGGCATCGTTGAATGAGTCATTACTCATGTTGTCATGTCTTGATAAACATACGGTTATGAAAGTAAAATATAATAAATAATAATTTGCCAGGTTGGCATCAGAGATATAAAAGTTTTAAAATCAACAATGTTTTTACGTAGAATGTTTCTGTTTGAGATGTATGCCAAGTAGATACACATATACGGAACCAAATTATTGATTACACAAATTTATGCTAAAATGATTGTTTCTTCAATAGCAAGGTATTTTATTTAGTGCCGAAGTGAAATTGAGAATCGGGACTCTACATGTTTTATTATGGGGAAAACAATCAAATGTGCATGTATGAAGCATAAAAAAAATTCGTAAAGAATAAATTTTGTTGGTGGCTTTGAGGTCCAGAGTTTAGATTATTCCGTATATTGGAGACTTTGTACTGTGTTTAATCTGAAGACTACAATTTATATTTTGCCTCTTATGAGGTGCAGAACATGAGTTAACAATTTTACTCAAATGGCTGGGGCCCAAACAATTTAAGAATTACTAATCTGGAATACTGGTATTACTGAAAATGATATGTTGTATATAATTTTATGCATAAAATAAAAAGATCTTTAAAAACTGCTCTGCTTTTATGATTTGTTACATGTGTATTTTTATTGTAATAAATCACACTTATGTTCACCATTTGTATGCACAGTATATTTTAAATAAAATAATTTAAATCATGATATTTTTACTTGTCTAGGCCACAAGTACTTACCTTTGACAGGGAAAGAAGTTTATATTGGAAGTATTGAGCATTTTGGAATGAAAGAAAAATCAAAATTTCCCACAGAGATATTTCCTGAGGTAACATTAATTCGTTAGTTTCTGCTTTTCTGCTTTTTTCATGGGGGAAACACTGAGTCACATGCCAAGAATTTTTTTTTTTCCAAAATTTTGAAATAATTACTGTGATATATATATAATAGGCAGTGTAATGTAGAAAGTGCTGTGATACATCTAAAGGACACCTGCTTAAAAATTTATCTTTCTCATTTTTCTGCAGCGGGGCCCACCAGCGGCCAAGCGGTAAAGTCGCTGAACACTGGAAGTTCGGTCGAAGGTTCGAATCCCGCTAACGGGCTGCCTGCGTGGACGTTTTCGTGGTTTTCCCCATGTGTAATGTGTATACGAGTCACTTTTCCTTAGAAAGTCCTCCACGGACGCATCCCTCCTCTTAGCCAGATAGGCCTAGTGTGCTTTGCCATAATTAAATACACCACACACCACCATTTTTCTGCATTGCTTCAATTTTTTAATTATCATATTTAATGATTGAAAGCAATGCTGATATTTTCAAGATTTATGTTGCATTTACTCCTTCCCATGCCATTTACCTCGACAAAACTTGGGCTCAAGTGTTATGGGTCAATGTTTGGTAAACAAGCCAGACTGATGCTTGAGAACAATCACAATACAAGCCGAAGCATAAATGCCTGTATTATACTCACTTTTGTGCGATACTGGTGGCGTGGAAGTAAACTTTAATCCTTCATAGATATTATAAATATATTTTGTAATAAATAACAGTTTCAAAATTATATTTCATAAATAAATAATACTTCAAGTAAGTAAACTTTAGTAGAAGTAAACTTTAATTCTTCTGCCTTTTGCAGATATTATAAATATATTATTTTTTTAATATATAATTTTAATAAAAATTATATCATTTATAGAGTCAAAAGTCGTTAATTCGGACACCCATAATCGGGAATGATCTATAATCCGGACCACAAAGCTACAAACTTTCTGCTCATGCGTCGTATTGACGCATGCGCGTAAGACCTTTACGGCTGCGAATATGCCTGTGCGCATGCGCAAAATATGTTTACGAATGCACTTTTAATGTATAACGGACGGTATAAGCTAAGCTAAAATGATCTAATTCAGTTATTGTTGCAGATTGCATTGTTCCTTAATCTTCGAATTGGATTCGGCTTATTATTTTTTGCAGACTGTTAGAGCAATTTTATAAAAGTAAGCTTGAACTTTCGATTATGTCAAATAGAATTTCTGATATATATTTACTAATATGTAAAGGATCTACAAAGCGAAAGTATGTTTCAAAGTCTATTAAACAAAAAGTGGAATTGCTGCAAAAAATGGATAAAGGCATATCCTTTGTTTATCTAAACTTTAACGTTTGTTTATCTAAACTTTGTTTATCTTTAACGCCGCGGCGCGCAATGAATTGGAAGTTGATCTGTCAGCACTATCCTTATCTTCAGGGCAGATGTTTTTATTTTATTTGGCTTATAATTCCTTATTAAATGTAGTATTTCATCTCGATGTACTCCATCTTTGATATGATTTAAATCAAATTCCTCGTCAGTATAATTCGCTTCCGATAGCGAAGAAAGTGACAGAGGTTATTGAAAACGAAAAAATTGCTATTGAGAAGTTAGTCGGTATTCTCGACACAGCAATTATAGGACTTGAACAGCGGAACTTTGTAACTGAAGAAGAAATTATGTCTGTTTATAGAATTAAAGAGAATGTATTATCACATAAAAAACGAAGCAACTTAAACAACTTACATTGAAAGAAATGTTTAATAAAGTAAACAAATAAATATTAAGCTTTTTTTTTTTTTGTAAATTTTGATACCCTTTAGATCATAATTGTTCTTTATTTCATAATTGTTCTTTATTACGGTTTCATATTTTTAATTTTATAATTTCTGCATGCCATCTGACCAGATTTAAACTGATGATCTATAATCCGGAATCGCCGAAGTCCCGACGAGTCCAGATTAACGACTTTTGACTGTATAATAAAAAATTGTGACTAACTCATGTAGTGTACTGATAGGAACTAACATTGGGTTACAACCATGAAATTACGATGTTAATGCTCACTAGCCCAGCTTTCTTTTCACAAGCCTGAATCGTGATGTTTATGTGTGGCTCTGCTTTCTGTTCTCGAGCCTGTCTCATGATGTTTATGTTTGGGACAAAATCTGAATCATGAGTAGTCAGATTTGTTAAAGCACGTGAAGCGGTTAAATAAATATTCTTTTTTTTTTTTTTTTTTTTTTTTTTTTTTTGTAGTTAACTTAACGTAGTAAATCAAGATATAAAACCTCCCATTTAACCATATATTATATATTTTATGGTCAGGTATTTTTAAAACTCAGTTATTAATAATAACAAACCACTTCAAATTAATAATTTATGAGAGTTTATCACATGAATCATTTGTTATTAATAATTACCATCAATGAAGGGAAGTGTAACAATTTTCAGTGGGTTCCTTTTGAGATTTGCCATTATGCATGAGTGTGATTTTCCTGCATCAACACCTAACGAAATTGCAAATGTATAATAGTGGTGGTGAACACTCATGTTTGTTTTTGCCTGTTGGCCACAACTGAATAAAATCTACTGTAGGCACTTACATTTTTCAAAACACTCACATGTACTTTACATTCAGCATTCACAAATGTTCTGTGTTCTGCTGTGTCTCAATTTGGTACTACTTTCGTCAGTTGCTAGCATACACATAAATGTTTCCAAATTTTGACAAATTTTACTCTCTTTGTAAGCACAGTGGATGATGATTTAGATTTCAGAGGGCACATTTTGATGATGGTTTTGATATGCTAAAATCGAAAAAAGAAAAAATTCTCAGTTAGAAAGTTTTTTTTTTTTTTTTTTTTTTTTTTTTTTTTTTTTTTTTTTCCCCCTAGAGAGAGAAGGAAAATGAAGAGAAGACTTCTGGCAAATAACCAGAAGATTATCATTGACTATCAAGGTATGATATTGTGAAGAATTGGTTGTGTTAAAAAAACATATTGCTGCAGCTAAAAATAAAAAAGACCTAATTATACTTTATGCTTTTCTGGAGGCCATGGAGGGTGCAATAGAATGATAAAAATGCTTAAGACAAAATATAAGCAGATTGTGATTAAAATTGATATATTTAAATCTTTGTGAATTTTGTCAAAAGAAACAATTCGTTACAAGATAAAACTTTTTTGTTTGTTTATTTTGTTAAAAGCATTAAATTGAATCCAAGGTGTCAAATTGATCTTACTGATTTACAGTCGGAAGCGAATAGAGACATTAAGTTTATAACGGTTTAATGAGACCATGTAATGAAAATTGTTCAGTAAAGGGCATTAAAAGCAAATTAAGTTACCTATCATCTGCTGGATGTGTTCACGTTATGGAGAGCTAAGACTGGCAATGGTAAATAATTTGCTAATAAAAATATTGAAACAAGATATTGAAGAGGTGTTACTTGCTGATTTGGAAACAAACATACAAAGTGGTCAGAAGGCATAAAGTTTATTCAATTTGTGAGAAATGGTGCACATTGCTTAGAAAGAGATCACAGCACGTATGAAGCTATATTTAGCTGTAAAGCTAAAGCATGTTTAAGAACCTACTTGCCAGTTAATAGGAATTGAAGATGAAGAATACCTGGCATTATTAAGAGTCTAAGGCTGATATCCATCCTCAGAAAGTAATCTCAGTCGAGGATAAAGATACTGGTGCAATGAATATGGAAGTTGAACTGGGTGATTTGAATGAAGACTTGGAGGTAGTGACTGTTGCAGATGTAATGAAAAACAGAAATAAGAGTGTTGGGTAATAGAAAAGGAGCAACATAATTCTGAAGTTGAAAAGAGAAAGAATTGATGAATTCTCAGAAATTATTCAAGAAACTTAGCGCTGTGCTAAACTGTCACCAAATAAGCAAGAAGAAAACATGTTAGCACTTTTTAAGTTAAAACCTGCAGTTGTTAATTTAGGAGAAACCGTTTGGATAAAAATACCAGAGGGATGGCATGGGAAAGGCTGATAAGGTGAATTATAGCTGTTACAATTTTTAAACAAAATGAAAATAATTTAAGCTCAAAACATGGCATTTTAAACCAACTTCTAACCAAAGAATTATTCTAGTGTATGCTAGGAAGCTTTTATTTTAGTCAATAAAGTTACAAATATTAAAATAAGTAAGAAAATGTGCTCATAAGAAATTTACGTAGTCAGGGATTTCAATATTGTAATTGCACAAGTAATGGTAGCCCAAATCGCTACAGTGGAAAAATTCAGAAACCCTCCGTAAATTCATATTTCACAGTCGTTAATAATTTCTTTAAAATGTAATAGCAGTGTGTTTATAATGCAATTTATTTGCATTTTTTGTTGCTGTAAGGTGTTCATAATATAATTTATTTGATGTAGTAAATAATGAATGTATCTTACAAATAACAGTAATCATTGCTATAAAACATTTTTTTTTTTTTCATTGATTGAATTTCACTGCTAAGAAAAATGCTAAAGTATGTAATAAATAACAGTAATCATTGTTGTAAGACATTTTTTAATTTCATGCATGTTTGCATGACATTAAAATTTCATTAGAGTTCAAAATTTCTGTT
Source organism: Stegodyphus dumicola (assembly GCF_044657685.1). Taxonomy (NCBI): domain Eukaryota; kingdom Metazoa; phylum Arthropoda; class Arachnida; order Araneae; family Eresidae; genus Stegodyphus; species Stegodyphus dumicola. The sequence goes on along the minus strand of NC_140769.1, from coordinate 289,732,760 downwards.
TTGTATGCTTAATTATTTGCATTGACCAAACCCCATTGATGATTATAAATATTTATTAGTAAATGTGATTATTTTGTGTTATTTATCACATTAAACCAACAACTGGATTATTATTAATAATCACTGGATTTTTTACTTTGACCATAATATATGCAATGAATACAAGTAGGAATATATACTGTAGGGTAATTGAAATGCCAAAGAGATTAAGCTGTTCATCTGCTGAAATTTAGTTTTTTTATATTTTCTAATTTTGATGAGTCACTGTCAGTTGTATTGCTCAATAATGAATTTCTGGTTAAATTGTTGTATCTGAAAGGGAAATCAGCTGTTTCAGCTTTGTAACAATTTCATATGCTAAAACAGGTGAAAATATGCCTAGGCTATATGACTGTAACAAAACTAAAAATTCTTGTACATTACTTCAGGGAATCTAGTGGTTTGGCTCATCGAGGTTGCAGTGGCTGTCTGTCATTGGCCATATCTTAAGTCGTGGCACCACAGATTCAGGCTGTAGCAACGCAATCAGCAAATTACGTAGCGTAATATCCAGAAGAAAGATCATATCAGCGTAAATGTTGCACTTCAGGAAAATGGCAAGAAAAAAAAAAAAAAAACTACGAGGAAATGACACTCAACCTAAACAATATACTAAATTAAAATGTGTGTGACATGTCCTCGAATATTATAGTTGCAAAATCTTCGCCTGTTTCATGATATCTGGGATATCAGTTAAGAAAAATTCTTGGAATAAAACCTTAAGGATAAATTATAGATCCTCTTCTGTCTGACCAAAGTATTTTTCTTAAATTCTAACCTGATAAATCACACTGTGTTTCATATGCTGGGAAATACAGTATCTTGAGATGTTGCAATCCATGTGACTGAAATTTGTTGCCAGAGTTCTATCATTTGCAGCTGCTGGTAGTCTCTGTTATTCCAGTGTGTGCAGTATTTGTATACCAGACATGTTCAATTGGGAAAACATCTAGTGAATCCAACAGTCAAGGCAGAATTGTAACCTTTTGTGTGTTGCTGAAGTATTGACATTGATTGCTTCCATGATTGTGCATTACCTGGCTGTAAGGTAATTCTGAAGTCCTTGTGAAGATATGGGAAAAACCACAGTTTTTTTTCATGTCTGTAATGTAACTCTGGCTAGTTAGTTTATTGTATGCTTTCTTGACACAAGCTTAACTCATATCAAATGGCACTCAACGAAGCAGGTCGTTTCGACGCCAAGGCAGTTTGACGCCATATTTTTTTAGTATTTTTATTTATTTATAGAATAAATATGAAATTATATAAGTAAGTAATATGACTGATTTTTATTTATTGAATTAGCAATTGTTTGCATGCATATTTGAAATAAATATATGTGTGTATATGTGTGAAAGTGTTCTAGATTTTTGTTTGTGTCCCAGATTAATGAGAAACTCCCTCGCCAACGTCAAGGCCCCGGGACATGAAGGAGGTTTTTTTTTTTTTTATTTATTTATTTCAGAAAACAGCATCAAAAATGCAAAATACGCAAATGGTAAAAAAACATATGGTTACAAAGTAGTTATATTGCAGACAAATATAATTACAGGTAAATAAGATTACACATAAATAAGATTACATCGCAGAACTGTTATTATACTAATCCATTGCAAAGTTATGCGTCACACCTTTCAGGTATTCTATTATTTTTCGATTTTCAAAATCTTCAACTATTACTTTAATTCTCATATGAGCTCACAGATACCTATTCCACTTGTGCGGCGGTTCATCTCTACATACAAATTGTTCGTAACGTTGATCAATTGATTTTTGAACACGCCTGAGACCATCTATGAATTCCCATAATGTGGGGTGTGAAACACCAAATGATGATGACACCAAATTTATTTGAATGGTGGTGCAAACGTAATCTAAAAATAAATAAAAATATGAAAAGTATGGCGTCAAACAAAAACAAAAAAAAAGTATGGTGTTGAACTGACCACACGTCGAATGGCTGGCGTTGATCTGACCTTAATTTTCCACATTCCTTCACAAATTCCATTAATTGGAAAATTTTGCCTTCAGCTTGTGTATAATTTTTGTGATTGTTGTAATCATCATCACCGTGAAATATGGCAGCTAGCAATAAATTATTCCAAGCATTTCTAAATGTATCTTCAGACACATCTTTCTATGACCTTCCAATGATCCACGAAGCAGATTTTATGTCAGTGTACTTGAAAATTTCTTGAATGGCCTTGTTACTGTTCTGAAAATTCAACATAGGTTTTAAAAAGACTATCTTACATCTGCATCAGTGTACAACGCACTCTGATACTCATTGGGCAAATGATTTATGTTTAATTTGGAGGAAAGAAAAAGATGGAGACATTAGCTAAAACATTAAGTAAAGTATGAGCCGAACAGTTGTCTATAATTGCTAAAATTTTGCATCATCCGATGAATCAACTAATTTCAAACTTTGCTGAGTATCTGGTATGAAATGATTTTCAAAATCAGTCATTTGTTAATGTTTCTGTCATTCATGCTTTTATATTTAAACGATGATAGAGAAAATTTTACTCTTTTAAAAGTCAAAGTTGTGTTATTCCCAATTGTGTAAAGTTTAAATTTGTGCATTCCTGTAACATTTGCACATACCAGAACGATTAGTCTCGCTTTGGAATCTTTGACACAAGGTTAGGTCTTTTCTGTAGAGGTAGCTCGGGTATTTCAAAATTCATATATTACCAAGCAACACCAGTGTCATGACAGCAGCCAATTCTGGTGATAACTTTCATCCTTAACCCCTTCGAGCCGGGTAGCGAAAACGCGCGCTTATCGCTGAGGCCGGCAGTGTCTTACACGAGCGTCTCTCCAGGGCCGGGGGCTTTTTTGCTATAGGGCCTAAATCCATGAAATTTCCGAAGTATAAATGCATTGTTTAATAATGCTCTATAGAGTATTTAAATGACTTATGCTTTATAAATATTTTTATATATATACTTTAATTACCTTATTTCTTGTTTAAAAGCATATTTTACATATTTTATTTTAATTACTCACCATTTTATGAATTTTAACATTATACATCTGAAAACTAGATATATTACTTAAAATTCTCTTTTCGTATAAAAAATTTGAAAACAGGGATCTACACACAGTCCTATGTTACATTCCTTGTAATAACTCATTTGCCGTTTTGGAGGATTTTTCCGGGAATGTGAACAAACGAAGCATCGTCGTCTCATTTTCTTATCAGTCTCTTCTGAACAAAGTTTTAGAAAATGTCTTTCAGTTAATCTTTCCGAATCAATATCTGAAATATTTTGCATCATTTCTGCTATTTCATGCTCTGTTAAACATTTTCGACGCTTCGAAATTGCAACGGTAAAAACAAAGAATTCACGTCTAACAAGATCTAATTATTTTCTAAAAACTGAACTGCAAACCAAAATACCCAATGCTTTAGAGCAAATAAAACTTCTCTACTTACAGTAAACAACTACCACGTGCGAATAAAAAGTGCGATTTAAAGAGACGTCATAAATCACGCCATTCGGAAACATTTATTTCCCCGTTTGTTTATATAATTAAAAACACGTGTATGTGAGTATTCTCTCATTTCGAGTAGAAGGTCTAATTTACATGTATCTGAAACCATATGGACATACAGTGACATCTTGTGGCAGAAATTATAGTTTGAAAAACGTTCCAAAGTACTGGCACAAATACGTGACAGTCGGTAGAGAACGGAACAATCCTCTGGCACGCCTGCGTGTCGGCCGGTAGGTAAGTGTGTTCGTTGCTGGCACGTATACGTGACAGTCGGCGCGAAGGGGTTAATGAGTTTGGTGAATACACATGGATCAGCTGAAGTTTTATTGCCTGAAATTTTGAACTGCCTCATGCTATGGTGATTTTTAAATTTGGTTAACTGACCTGTTGAATATACGAATTAAGCCTTTAACTTCATCCTCATTAAATATTTTGCCTAGAGCCATTAGCATTGGACTTTCAATGGTGCAGCATCGCTATCTCATCTATTCAATCACTACTTTGTCATAATTATCATTTTTAGAATTATGAATAGTTTTTTTGTTATTCATTGTTGTTCTAGTGACTCTTCAGTGCCATATTCCTAACATAATTTTGATTTCAAAAAGTTCAAACTTTTAATTTGTAATACTAAAGTTCTAACTTTAATTTTAATAGTGCAGTGCCATTTATACCAGCTCCAAAAAATAATAAGCTGTATCAAATTTAAAAGTTAAGAAAGAGCATAATTTGCAATGTTAACTGAACTTAAATTCCTCAGAATCAAATTCCTTCTCCTGTTGCTATGCCAGTGAACAGAAACTAGGATGAGCGACATCCTGCTCCCAAAAAATATGTCTTGGAAATTCAGTTATTGTTTATGTTAAAAAATAAATTATATTGTTCAAAAAAATGCTAATCCCCCTACAACCATTCAAGGGCAAAAAGTGTAGTCATAGCAACTTAGACTAGAATGAGCGACATCCTGCTCCCAAAAAATATGTCTTGGACATTCATTTATTGTTTATGTTAAAAAATAAATTACATTGTTAAAAAAATGCTAATCCCCCCACATCCATTCAAGGGCAAGTGTAGTCATAGCCACTTAGCCAGCAGGTGTTTGAATGTTATGAGTAGGAATCTCAGTTAGTCAATGAGAAAAATCACTGTTATGGAACAGCTTCTTTTTTTTTAGTATTATACTCTCCATTCCAATACTTTGTAAGAAAAAAAAATCTTAAAAAATTGCTGAAGGCTGTTCTGAAGTCCAGATATTAGATCATTTCGAATATGAAAAATCCAGATTTTGGACTTTTTATTATAAATGCTGTATTAAAGTAAATCAGTTGAGCACTTTTTGTAAAAAGCATGAACAATATCATTTCTAGTATTGGAATTAAAATTTTGGACCTTAAATCAAATTTAAAAAATACTCATGTATAGAAATTTATTCCCATTTCATTAAAAATTTATCTCATATACAAGTTTGAAATGTTTAAATTGCATTTATTTAATATAATTCTTAGACTTCTGGTTTGGTTACATTATTAAAAAATTTGACAGAGTTCTGCTATAAATTAAGTTAGAAAAAGTGTGTTGAAATATTACATGGCCTACATAATGATAAGAAAACACTGTTACGAGGTTTTGGATATGATAGTTTTATAAAAATTAATAGACAGCAATTCATTGGTACTACTTTCCACATCTTAACTCTAAAACCTATTAAACACTTAATTCTAAAATATGCTGTATGCACATTATCTTATTTTTTTTTTTTTTTTTTTTTTTTGTTTCATTTTCTGTTTTTAGAGTAAAGGATTCACGAGAACACGCTGGAGTATTGGTCATACAATCTTTGATCTAGTCAAGATACATCTTTTTCATGACGCATCAAATTTCATAGCCATGGATGATGTAAGTTTTGTTTAAATGATTTTGCTGAAACTTTTGCAAAAATTATACTTTTATGTTTAATCAGATTTGCATGAAAACAAGGGAGAGTCTGAAAGATACTGCCATATAATGTAACTGGAAATTTAAAGGGAAGTTGAGTAATATGTTTCATGTGCCTTGCGAGTTGTTATTGGATTCGAAAATCTGTTTAATACATTTAGTTTTGACATTATTAATGTGCTTTTCTCTCTTTTTTTCATTCATGATTTTGATATCATGTTTGAATGCTTATGGGGGATGGTGAAGACCAGTTTTTATTCAGCAAGATGTAGCTGCAGATGTAAAAAATGTAGAAGTCCAAAAAAGCAATGTCAGGGCTGTACAGTGGGTGTTGCAAAAGATACCATTCAAGTCTGTACAGAGTCCAGCTGGTGAATGCAGACACGTGTGGTCTTTCATTATTTTGATGGAGTATATTACCTTCTTGCGCCAGAACTCAGTTTGGCATTTTTCCTTGATAGTAGCATCAGCATGGACTAGTATCTTGCTGTACACCTTACTGTCAGGGGTTTTACCTTTTTCCAGATACTATTTGTGTATAATACCACGGTTATCCCACCAGATACAAAGCATGATCTTTTTATTAGTCAAAATTATACTTTGCAATGCTGCCGACAGGTTCACTGCATGCAGATCAAGCCCCTTTTTGGTTTTTGTTGTTGAAGTGAATTTGCTTTTCATCAGAAGTGTTGATGCAGTCCAGAATTTTATCCTTGCATTGATATTCAAATGGATTAGTGCAGGCCTGAACATGTCTGTCTGTATCTGCTTCGTCTCATGCGGCACCCAGTAATTGAACTTGTATGTCAAGTTTATGCGATGCATTGCATGAATTGTGGACATGGCGCTAACATCTAATTCCTTAGCAAGCTCTCGAGTGGTTGCATACTGATCTTTTTCTGCAAGTTCTGGCAGGCAGAACGTTCTGGGCGTCCTACTGATGTTCGCCCAGAACGTTCTTCTTCTTCACTGTCATAGTCCTTGTTTTTGAACTTTCGATACTAAATCATCACAGAGTTATATGGTACAATGTTAGTACCAAAAGCTGTTCACATGATTTGGCGAAATTTTGTAGCTGACTTTTTGCAATAGAACTGGGAATAAATGATGTTTCTAATGTGGTAGCCTGATAGTTCTATTTGTGACCCCATTCTACTTAACAATATTTTTTTACAAATTTTACAACACGGTGTACTAAAGCAAGTTCCTTTCTTTCAAATATCAAAAATCATTTGACAAAATGCGTTTAAACAGGTGAACGTGATCTGTTTAGTGGACGCTATTTGCAGTGGTGGGAAACTTTGATTAAAACCCGATATTTGCAAAAATCTGTTGAACTGCATCATTTTTCTGAATACTGGAGTTTCTTAACTGCCCTCATTAGAGGAATTCATTTGAATTGTTGGCTTCAGTTCAACCATTATTATACACAATGGAAACTATATTTTCATGTCGTCCCAGTCTACAGGAAACCAAGTCTTGTCTATTTATTTAAATTGCATGCTGTATGGTTTACGTGCTTATGTTTTCATGCAGAAAGTAAAATATCACTACTGTCAATATTATTATTTAAAATACCTGTTAAAGCATAGTTTAAAATGTTAGCAAACTTTTATTACTCTCATCAAAGCTTAGTATTCTTTTTGAAGACATTTTCAAGGGTATCTAATATTCAAGAAATATATCTTCACATTCCAATGTAGACAGGAAAATTGATAAGTGTTTTGTTGCATGTAGCCCAAAGAATATAACTAGCTCATGTCTGTCACATGTTGTGTTTACTTTTGGCCCTATTGACGTACCACATCTCTCATATGCCATAGTTAAGGCAAGGTGTTAAATTTTACAGCTAACAAATGCAGAAAGCCTGGAGTTAAATTTTCAAAGTTTATAGTTGACAAAAGAACTGAATGTAATCATACAGAGATGTGTACTGTCCTGGATATGTGCATAACATATTGTTTGTTCTGCATTGCTACTTTTACCTGAGTGGATTCTCTTTGCTGAAGTGATAATATAAATAGAATACAAAGTCTATAATCCGGACTTGTCGGGACTTCGGTAATTCCGGATTAGGGCTTTTTTTTGGATTAAAGATCATCAATTTAAATCTGGTAAGATAGCATGAAGAAATTATACAATTAAAAATATGAAATCGTAATTTATGAAATAAAGAGCAATTATGATCTAAAGGGTATCAAAATTTACAAAAAAAAAATAATAATAATAATAATAATATTTATTTGTTTACTTTATTAAACATTTCTTTCATATTAAGTTGCGCTTTTTTTTTTTTTTTTTTTTTTTTGCTAATACTTTCTATAAACTATATATTCTTTCTATAAACAGACATAATTTCTTGTTCAGTTACAAAGTTCCACTGTTCAAGTCCTGTAAATGCTGTGTCGAGAATACCAACTGACTTGTCAATTGAAATTTTTTCGTTTTCAATAACCTCTCTGTCACTTTCTTCGCTATACGGTATTTTCTGGATCTAGAACCATACTACAGATTTCGCTGTCCATTTATTGATGATGGGGGCATTGTCATTGCAATGAAAAACTTCTGCTATATCATCTTCATTTATTACCACATCTCCACATTTCTTTACAAAATTTAATAACTGGAAAATTTCGCCTTTAGTTTGCGATGTCCGAAAACCTTCAAATTTGCGGCTATCATCTTCATCGTCCTCACCATGAAATATGGTAGCTGGCCATAAATTATGCCATGCATTTTTTAACGTATCTGGAGACACATCCTCCCAACACGCATGTGCAAACGTGCGTTAATGCGTATGTGTAAACACATTACACGCATGCGTAAAGCATACAAAAAGAAAAGTTTGTGGCTTTGAGTTTGAGATCATTCCAGATAGTGGATGTCTGTATTACAGACTTTGTACTGTATTATGCTTAAAGCAGAATGAAATATGTACTGAAGGTCTGAATTTTCCTGTACCCCCCCCCCCCAAATTCTGCTATGCTGCATCAAAGTGGCGGGGTGTGTCATTGGGCAGAATGAGCGAAGTATGTTGGGAGCATAACTCCTGATAGGGCCACCTTAGACATGAAGGCCATTTCAATATGCCCAGCTAAAGCATAGCAGGTGAAGATCCTTCAGGGGATTACTGTCTTAGTGATCGGGTATCACAATCCTAGGCCTTTTTCATCCTTTCTATCCTTTTTCCATCTCCTCTCAAATGCTAACTTTTCTCTTTTTCTTCTGCTTTGTGGTATTCCTCTTCCGAGGTTGAGGTTTGTTATGAGAAACTAGAACTGTTCTTGTCTCTAGTTTTCGAATGGTGAGAAAACTGCGTGCGTGGAGATCCATGTCACTGGAAAGGAGGGTCCTGGTAGTTGAAGGACGAGGTACTGTCCCCAACACACTGCTTTGGCTTCTGCTTCTTCTAAATGGGAGGCACTTTATCGTACTCATGGGTATCAATCGGCTGGCCACTGGTCCTTTTGTCAGTGGCTTGGGGACAAGCTCTCGGGAGTACCTGCTTTTAGGAAAGCTGACTGTGGGGCTTCAGTTTGCATATAAACCTGGTTATCCTTGGTGCAGGAATCTGAGTCCCCTTGTTGGACTCTGTGGTGGGTGGGGATGCCAGGTTCGAATTTTTATTTCCTTCAAATATGGCTTTGCAAAATTTTATTACACTTCATGAAACTGCCAAGTAATCATCTAGTAAAAGACCTCAAACTACAGAAAGTACAGAAAACACCTAAATTGTTCCCCTATTTTTGGTTATGACAAGATCTGCTGAATTGCATAAAATGTCACATTTCCTTGTTCAAAAATATATAAAAGCCTGTGCAATGTTTGTATGTAGAATGTTTCGAGCCACTCCTTCAGCTGAGACATGAGTAGTTGTCTCTTCACTATTACTTCAAAAACTGTTTCACATCCTGATAATTCAGCCAACTACTTAGTGCTCGATAGCCAGTTTTATTTGCTCTACCAAGTGCATCTTTCTTGTATTCCTGCTTTGGGATTATGCATTCAACAGTGGATGCAAGAACATGGCTTCTAAGAGGTGAAAGTTCAAGCAGTAAAATATTTGGAAATCCTCCTTGGAAAGATGCTTACATTGAGCTTCTCAACACATTTTCCAACTTAGCTAAAGATAACACCAATGATGATGTGTACAAGCAGATTTTCTATGAACATAGACAGGCTTTCAATGACTATGTTGCAGTGTATACAGATGGATCTAAGTCCCAGGATCACGTCGGCTCTGCCTTCGTGTGCGGGAATACTGTTGAGGGAAGAAAACTTTATCTCGCTTATACCATCTTCACTGCAGAGATTGTTGCTTTGCTATTAACTCTATCTTCCATAGGTAAACAACATATGAAAAATTTCATTAGTTACACACACTCGCTTAGTGTGCTAAAAGCTCTTGAATCCTATGTGGATAACACAAATCTGTTACTCGTAGAAGTTCTGAAGTTCAGTGTTAGCTTAAAAGCCAAAGGTTACCAGATCCTTTATTGCTGGGTACTAAGCCTTGGCTTGGTACCCAACAATAAAGGATCCTACAATAAAGGGTACAATAAAGGATCAATAAAGGATTGACAATGACCTTGTCATGCTTCCATTTTATCCTTCTGTTAGCTATAAAATTGCACGGATTCTCCAGAAATTCAATTTTCAAGTCGGTTTCTCGCCTATTAATAAAATTCACCCTTCGATTCTAAAAGATTGCGTTTCTGTCTTGAATTCTTGGGGAATTTATATTATATCGTGTCAGTGTGGTTTAAGATATATTGGCCAAACAAAAAGAGCGTTAAAGTTTCGTATCAGGGAACATGAATCATGAATCTTATGTCAGAAAAGGCGAAATTAACAAGTCTTCAATAGCGTATCATAGTTGGACTTTTAACCATAATTTTGATTTTGGATCTGCAAAAATCATCCAAAAGGCTTCTTCCATAGGTGAATTGGATTTTCTTGAGGCTTTTCACATTCACAAAGATTTAGCAGGTTTAGTTAATGTTTTGAAGTCCAATCCAGTCCTTCCTAATGCCTTTAAAATTCTACTATCTTAATTCAGTTATTTTTGCCGAAAGATGGCATTACCTCCTCACGTTTGGTACTACCAGAGGGTATAAAAATCTGTTCAGTGGTTGCTTTCCATTATTCGAAGTTCAGATTTTGAGCGTGAAGGTGCATTTGCCCCTCGCTCCCTATTTTTAACTTCGCCATTTTTCTTGTCCTTTGTGTTACATGTTTAAATCAGATAGCCAGGCTCAGTAAAAGTAGCCGGCCAGTGCAACTCTGATTAAAAATTCGGTTACAACCACGTGCAGTGCTGATAAGGACCACGTGTTTCTAAGACTCCTTTCCCTGTATTTTTCTTCTTTCTTGTTATTTCTTTTTCCTGATGAGGAGGGACCTTTAGCTGCCCTTGAAATCGATTGAGTGTTTCAAAATACTTACGCTAAATACAAGGTTGTTTTTACGATTTTGATTGTCATATTAGCGTGTTTCTCTTCTATTCTAGTCTAATAAAGGATCCATTAGTGTTGTGGGAAACGAACTGGTGGATGTCACTGCAAAATATGCCTGTTCAGCTAACCCGTTCCCTATTCAGATAACAACACTTTGATTGGGAGGAAAATTTTGATGAAATGGCAAAATCTTTTGGATGCACAGTTAACCAATAAATTATGAAATACAAAACATAAAATAGAACATTGGAAATGAACCCTATACCGAAAGGAGGAGGTCCTTCTGACCCAATTAAGAATTGGTTTCACAAGGCTAATACACAGATACCTATTGATGGGTGAAATTGAACCAGTTTGTGCTAAATACAACACTGTTTTAACCATTAAACACATTTTAATTGATTGTCTAAATTTTAATTGCTTTTGAAATTTTTATTTTAATACTTGGGAGATTTCAGCAAAAGATTAAGTTGGTAAAGAACCACATTCTAACATTTTTAACTTTTTAAAAGCTACAAAGCTTTACCATGTTAATTGGATGCCCTGAATCCAATTTGAGTTTCAGAATCTTTGAGTTCAGATCTAACTGGGATCTAGTTATATTCATATTCATCAGAATTTATCCTTTGACTATAGAGTTTACTATCTGTATTTCATGGTTTTCAAAAATTAGTAAAAAAGAAAATTGTGTGTTTGATCTTATAGCTTGCTATTTTATACCTATATGTAACATTGTCTTAAATTTCCAATCATGACTCGTGAGTATGCACTGAATGGTGCATGTGTTCTTGTCTTTATTAGTTTAAGTTTTGAAAATACATAATCTTTTGTTTGGCGCAATATTAATCATGGTAATCATGGTGATATCAATATACCACCATGAGTTTTGTGCCGAAAAGTTCCAACCAACCAACCTAAATTTTCTGTGCTTTTCAAATTTCTACCATTTTCCTAGAGAAAAATACAAATATCCTTCGGATATTCTTACCTAACATTTTGTTAATTATTTAACTTAACATTTTGTTAAGTACTTACTACTTTACCTTATTGATCCAACTTTTTTTCACATTGCTTGTCTATTTTCATTCATTACATTTTTCTTCGCAGACTGATGGCGGCTAAGTGAAATATCCCATTCTACCATCTAGATTCTTCTTATCACACATTTGTTGTTCCAGACATTCTTTTATCTGATGCAGAGTAAAAGCGCGCTGTCACTCTCTTTCTATTCGATACAAGCAAATTTCTACCAGCATACTATGTTGACAAAAAAAAAAAAAAAAAAATTGGATTTTACCAACTGTATCATCTTATCATGAAACATTTCTTGTTTTTCCTTATTTGATTAACCCTAAAGGTAGGAAATGCATATATGGAAGATAAAGTATATGCGAATTAAAATTACAATTTAAATTAGCAATAGCCAGTTAATTCCTTATATTTAATTTGGTCATTTCCCTCTCTGTTCTAAAAATATTGTTAACTGTTCCTGGACTGTGTTCTGTCTAGATCAGTCCATATAATATGACTTACATAACATTGAAGATGTAACTAATTCAGAACTTGAACTCAAAATTTTGAGAATAAATCTTTCTCTTAGTGAACTTTCATATTGAATAGCTATGCTCTTTTGCTCTTTGCTCTTGCTAAGACGCTGCCTTGCTGCTCTATTCCTACTACAGTATCAGAAAGGTAAATATTTTTTTAATAGGCATGACTAGAGTGCCAGGTGAATTGTGGCTGTAAATGTCAATTGAAATAAAGATGAATATTTATTTGCCTCAACTGCCAAGTTTGTTTTTCAATATTGATCAGCATTCTTTGCTATCAATATTGCTAAGTTTGCTGTATTGCATATAGTTACTGAAAACTTAGTGTATTAAAATTATTTTTTTGCTAGTGAACAGGATTTTCATTACTGCATATAATGTCTGAAAGAGATTATAACATGCATTAAAAAATTTCTACTCTTTAAGTACCTTGAAAGGTGTTGCAGCAAAATAGTTTTTGAAGCAGTGGTTGGCAAATTAACTTTTAAATTTTATGAAACTAATAATGTATGTTTATATTAGATTTCTGGTGCAATGCTTAAAGTTTCAGTAAATTTAGATATGTTTTTATAACTGAAAACTGGCATCTATTAATGTATTTATTTTGTGGCTGTTTTTACTTTTATATCGTCCAAGGATTATATTAGAGGCAGTTTTATCTTTGCTGATTTCTGAAATTTATTTTTAGTATTTATTATTAATATGAAAATATATATTTGTTTAAATGAAGCTTTAAAAAAATTGTTGTGGATGTTTAGGTCTGCTTTTTGCAGTTTATGAATTAACAATTTTACAGAAAAAAACAAAAACTGTGTTTGAATTTGCTTTTGCTAAAGTGACTGGTCATTTGACGTGGTTTTTTTTTTTTATTATTATTATTGTTAAACATTTTGCTTAATATGTTGAAAGCGTAATGCTTCATTGTCATTTAAGCTTTTTAAAATATGAATCATTAGATTCATATTTTAAAAACTGTTTGTTTGTTGATATTACTGTTGTTTACTTCTATTTGATATTGCTATTATTTTGTTTTCAGTTGGTATTACTATTATTTTATATTCACCAATGTACTTCATTTTAAACTTATCCGATATATGATTGGACCAATATTTTTATATTTCATTTTCTGTCAAGATACAGTAAAACTAGGCAAAATGCATTAGGTTATTTATTACAAAAGTAAGCATATTTTTTCATTTTACTAATTTTTCTAGATATCTTATAGTATGTATATTTTAGTTCCCCCCCCCCCCAAATGCTTTGTAATATACTGAACTCTCCTGTGATGACCACCTTTTGTAGACAGCTAACTTCATGAGAACATTAACAAACACTGGTATTAAACATTACCTCTGAGGTGACCAAAATCATCTGAAACCTTGAGTGGTTTTTGAAAAGCATTCACTGTTTGTATAAAGGCATTTGAGGATCAATCATTATTATTGAAAATGCGTGATAAAGAGTTAAAATCAACAAAAATGCAAAAATTATTTTTCATCATAAAAAGTTAAATGAACTCATCTGTATTTTCACATATCATCAGATGATAATTCATGTTAAGAAATCACTATGGGCTGTTTGTCTTGCTTCATTGTCTTGCAGTCCTTGTGTGAAGAATTGTTGTTAAAAAGGTTAATCAGTTGCAAAGAAGATGAGGTTAACCACTTGTTGAAGGTTAAAATAATCATAAGACAAAGCAGAGTATTCATGGACTGATGTCTCCACAAAGTGCTGAACAAGCCATACAGTATTATTTCCAGGATTCAGAGAAGCCTTCTAGGTTTAGGAACAGTTCGATGCTAGCCACTAAGAGGTGCTTGCTAAAAGTTCGTAACCTGCATGATGTGGCTTGCATTAACTTTATAATTTCATGCAATGATATCTGGCAGGTAATAATTTTCAGAGCTTAAGCCACCTCAGTAGAAAGAAATTCATTATTGTCTGTTTGCTAGTCTCCGGCTCAATCTGAACTTTTCTTTCTTTAGTGAATATATTCATTGTAACATCAAGTGAAGGGATCAGTTTGGTTGTGTGAGGGATGCAACAGGCAAGCATTATTTTGAATGGGTGTGTTATTTTGACACTCAGTTGTGTCTCCGCCTTTGTATCTTTCATGCATATTTTTTAATTTTATTAATTGTAGGTGACTTTTAACCAATTTGCTCAAGGAATGAATAGAATTTTTGTGTTTGAAGTTGAAGGAAGTCTATGATTTGTTTCATGTAGGATATCTAATGGTATAATTTTAACATCTTGTAGAATTCCAAAAGTGTGTACTTTTTCTTCATTGGTTAGATGAAAATAAATCCCAATGTGACATGCAGTTCACCTTCTTTCATGTTTCTGATATTAATATAAGTTACTTTTCTTCATTCTCAGTGAAAAATGGGTTAATCTTGTAGCTACTATTGTAAAAATCATTGCATTATGCAATTATTTCTAAGTAAAGTACAGTGCTCATTTAAACCCTTTCAAATGTCAAATATGAATTTGGTGAAATGTTTTGATTAGTTGCTGTTTTAGAAATAAAATATGCATTTTGATTGCCTTCTTTTATTAGAGAAGAAAATTCTAAATCTGAAGGCTATGGCAGGTGAAGCATGCAGAACTAAGACTTGTTAATAGAACATATTGTGTCAGTTGATAATTTTATAACATCATACATTGAGTAAAATAACTGATAAGTATAAAACAGCTTGTTAAGAAATATGAATACTATTTGAAGAAAAATTTTAGATAATTTAAAAAGCTGAAAGCATATTTATTTATTTATTTTTTTAATTTTTATTTATTTATCAGACACATAGCAGTGTAGAAGTACAGGAGTCCTTCTTCAACACAGCATCCTGTAACACGGTTTCGCTGTAACACGATTCATAAATTGCAAGAACCCTATAACAATATACAACAGGGATAAGATTAGATTATCTTTAAAGAAATTATGTTTTAGCTCTCATTTCATCAATAGATGTTGCCGGTAACTTAACTCATGTTCAATCTTTCTTATCTTATCTTGTTCATTTGCACTTTTGCAAATGAGGATGATGGTTCGGTAAAACCATCGAAACTAGTCCTGTGAAAATTTGAAAACATAATGCTGATTTTTGTTGTTTGACTTCTAAATTAATGTCTACCCCTATATCGAGAAATTTAAAATGACCGGGTAAGAACTAGTAAGCAAAGTAAAATTACAGATTTTGTAAAGAGAGAAGAGAATGGCAGAACTTTAAATGAAGGAAGAAATAATGAAAGTGAAAGCGATCTCATTCCACTGAAAAAACATTCTCTGTTGATTATACTGAGTAATGACAAAGAAGAAATTTATTACACTAAAGTTGTATTAAATTAAAATATGTAATATTCTTTGTTGTGTGTTAGCCCCTTTTTATATTGGCTCTGGGTCTCGTACAACATGATTTCACACAACACGGCATTTTCTAGGAACCTATCTACTGTGTTATACGAGGGTTACTTGTATTGGCATTATATTAGCAACATTATGGTAATGATAATCTTAAATTGAAGCATTTTAGTTACTCATAATAAAGAAACAATTCTAAAACAATTGAATTTCGGCCATAAAGACCAAACATTGTTCAGATCATTGTTTTTACAAGTATTTCATAAAAGCATTATCAGTATGATTGTCAATCCATACATTTTACAAGCATTTTAAATCTTGCAGTTATAAACATTTCAATCATTTACCAAACCACAAGGTTTAAAATTTCAAAGACAAAATTGCACTTAAATTATGTGTTAAAGCATCTAATATGTGTAATCTATCCAAGGAAATTAACATGCGAATTGCAATGAAAATGGTATAAAAATTGCGTCTTTTTTGAGAAAGTGGCATGTGTAAAGTATATACTATGTTTATAAATATGTAAATTTTAAATACAGTATCTATATGTTTATATTTGTTAAATTAATATTACATCTATCTAAATATTATAGTATCAAAATAAATGAAAATTATTTGTTTTATGAAATTTCAATTGTCTGTTTTTCTGCTCTAAAAAGTTAAATTTAATGTTTAACCATATTTTTCTGTAAACGCAAATAATCAGTTTTAAGTAAATTTTGCTGAATAAATTTCACTAAAATTAAAACATTTTCAGCTGAAGTAGAGATTACATGCAAAGCTTCTGAGAGATTTGATTGCTGACATTGAAGTAATATTGGGAGTTGTTCTAGGTGTTGGGAGGGTGTGTTCTATTGTAGTATTATAGTCATTCGTACAGAAATGTCCTGTCATATATTTTAGAGATGCCTTGGTCCAGAATTTATATTCATGCTATATTGCATGTTTTCATGAAACTTGGGTGAGGGAAATGCTTTTCTCCATGTAAAGGATTCTGATGCATTTAAAGAGTGTCTAACTATAAGCTTAGCAGGGCATTTTCAGGTATAACTGAATCAAGGAAATAAAAGAAAGCGGGGAAGCAATTCTGTATCTTCCATTCTACTCGGCCAGTTGCTGAAATTCAGCTTGCATTTTTTACGTCTTGAAAGCATAACATAAGATATATATTTGATAACATAAGATATATTTATATGCAGTGTTATTCTAATATACTTATTCTGACATAAAATTGGAATTTTTCTGAAAAAGCATGGCAATTTTTTTCCATATTTCAATTCTAAGACTGAACTAATGTATTCAAATATCGAATTTTATAAATTGTGATCAGAAATTTAAGGAAAAATTTGAGAATTAAGTTTTGCTCGCTTTTTTTACATTGTGCCCAAGAGTAATTCACTTGGAGAACTTCCTAGTTTTTGGCAACATATTTCACTTTTCTTTTCATTCTTAATCTGCCGAAGTCTCAGTTCTTCTTTCGTAGAAATATTTTTGCCATATATTACATTTTTTAATCACTGTTGGAATTTTTTCCCTTTTCAAATTTTACTGAATTGCTTTAGATATATTACTGAATTATATTCCTTTAAATAATTATGTAAAAAATTTAATTTTATACATTTGAATTGTGTACTTTTAAGTATTTATTAATATAAATTTTTTCAGTGTTTTTTATTTATTTTAACTGCATTTCCTTTTAAAGAGTGCTTTGTGAACCAGTGTACACCATGATGCATTTAAAAAATAGATGTCTTAAAAAAAGGAAATATAGTAAGCACAATTCGTACGTCTTTCAGTGAGCCATTCTGGAAGAATATATAAATGAAAAAGATGATAATAGAATTTTAATTTAGGAGGAGATACATATATTGTTTATGCAGTTTTTCATTGCCTTGGCTTTAAACAATTTTGTTATTGTGACTTTTTTTATATATTATTACATTTTTATCATCTTACTTTTAAGTTTGTTAAAATGTTATGCGTATTTCAGAATAAGTTTAAATATTTCATTTTTTTTAAATCATAAGAATTAAATAGTGTAATATAAAAAAAATGAGTTCGCAAAAAATTATTTTTGAGTTTTTAATACTTTGCCAATTTTTTGACACATTCTACAAATATGTCTGCTGTCATTCACTTTTTTGGGCTGCATATTGTCAATAGTTGTGAAACATCTTGGTTTTTGTAACATTCTTAAGAGTAGTCTTCTATATTTTCCTTATTTGCTCAATATAAAATAGTGAAGGGATTTTCACCGTGATACTGAAGGTCTTCAGAGGTGAGGTATTTTAAAAACTGGAGAAGAAAGAAATGACTAGTTTCATCAACATTTAAATGTTTTTAGATGGTATAAATGTTTTTTACTTGATTGTTGAACTTTGGATAAATTCTTAATCATTTGGCTGAGACATCTTTGGGTTTTCAATTTACGATATAACATTCTGTGACATATGTAAATTTATACAGCCCTTCAGTAAAAAAATAATCATCTTTTGCATTCATCCACAAAGTTGTATCTTGGCCCTTTTCAGTTTACATAGGCCCATTTGCTTAACTACTTGATGTGCTACACTGCCTGAAAAATTTTAATAAAATACGGTTTGAACATTCAGATATTTTGCTTTGAACATGCAACTTCTCTGAAATGGATTTTCTGCAGTTGTTCATTCTTCTAATTTCCTTCTTTCAGAAATATTTGTTTTCAGTGTTGACACAAAAACATTAGTTTTTAAACAGTTATATTTCCATTAATTATGTATTCTGGCCAAATTCTCAAATTTGAATTGTATCTTTCAGGAAGACCACCTTTCATTTTAAAGATATTTCACTTGCAGATTAAATTTCAAGCAAAGCTCATTGGACATACTATTGAGTTAAAACCTGTTTAACAAATGATAGAGGCTTGTTTTGGGCAATGCTGTGAGAGAGGATCCACTATCCAATTGTAACTCAATGATATGTTATATATCCAATTGCAACTTAACTTTGTATATATTGTTTATTTATCTATATCCATATCATGTACAGTATTGATGTTTTGCTGACACTCTAGTGAGCAATCAGCTATGTTGTTTACTAGGATTAAGTGAACTGTGAGTGCGGCATAGAAAATATTCCTAAATTGATTTGCTTCAGAGAGGCAAGAAAATTCTACCTCCAGTTTGAAAAGCACTTATTGCTACCTTGCCATGTCACTTTTAAGTATTTTTTTTTTTTTTTTACTTTGAGAGGCAATTTTAGGTTTGGGAAATTGAAAATAATTTCAAGAAAACAAATCTGGAGAAGGACGTTAAATAATGTTTTTTACAGGATTAATCTACAGTTTACGTCACAAATAGTGTGCCAACCTAAATAATAAAATATCTTCATTGAATTGCATTGTTAAAATTATATTACTTTATAAATTTATCAAGGAATCCCCACACTTTTATTATTCATGATATAAAATCATACATGAGTTTTGTAAAGAGAGTTAATTTCTTGTTCCTATTAAACTACAGGATCATTATTATTATTATTATTATTATTATTCATAAATATTTTGAGTTTTCAATAGAAACTTTATGGAAACTTTTTTCTAGTTGTACTTCTTTCTCTAGAACTATACTTGCATGTACAATTATGTATGCACTATTTAGAGGACTGGTTGCTACTTCATAAAGACACACTTCTTTGAGAGAAATTTTCATGTTCCTTTATACATGCAACATTATTGTCAGTAAAAGTGACGTACCCAGAGCAACATTATCCTTAATTATTCTGCGGGTGATATTTTTATCTGAGTAATTTGATTTTAAGAGTATTTCTTATATGTCCAATTGCATCTTGTGTATATATCCTCTTTATTTATATACATTTGTATCATGTACAATATCAATGTTTTGCTGATACTCTAGTGAGCAGTCAGCTATGTTGTTAATAAGGATTAAATGAACTGTGTAGTGTGGCATAGAAAATATTCCTGAATTGATTTGCTTCAGAGAGGCAAGAAAATTCTACCTCCAGTTTGAAAAGCAGTTGTTCACTGAGCTCTTGCGCCTGCTGAATTTAGTTACTTTGTTATGTACAGTAATGGGTATAAAAAGCCTCCCCCCTTTTTTTTTTAAATATTCGGGTTATCTTGCAGGTTTTGGTATTTTTGAAAAGAATGATCAATAAATTTCATCTCTGATAATGCCAGTTTGCAATATATTTGAGAAATATTCTAATTAGATTCTTAGGTGTTTGTGGCAATAATTATTGTTTGTTATTTGTCTTGGAAGGGATGCTTTCTAAGAAAAACTGCTATGTATTCACATTATTTATAGAAAACATCAGCCTGTATGCCAGAAGCCAAATCCAGTGTAAACTATTAGAATTCAGTGGATTTAATTGCTTGGCCTCTGATTGATGAAATATTCTCATATAAGAGCTGTTAGTGATTCATTTAAATATTATTATTTGCTGGTACTGTGCTTTAGTGTCTAAACTGTAAACCCAACAGATGTGCATGTATATATGAAAAGTATAAAATAGATATTTATAGGTGTACATAAAAATAGAAATCTGTTTGAAACTTCATTGAATGAACTTTGTAACTGCATATGTTTCTAATTAGCCAGTATGAAAATTTTTAACATCAGAAAGAGAATATTAATGTAGTTCATTTATTTTGTTATGGGCTATCTCATCAAGGCTGTCTGCCCACTCTGAAGGTCTCTGTGAAGAAAACTCGCTTATCGATGTGTTGGAATTTTTAAAAATTCACTCACTCAGTCAGTTCAGAAATAAAGAAGTCAGACCCAGAGCAAACTCTCATTATTTTGTGCTTTTTAGCTCTGAGGCAAATAATATATTTCTATGAAGCTTTTTAATTGTGCTCAATTTATGCGGACTACTATTTCGTCTAATCACTCTGGCGAACATGTGGGTGTCCTGAGAAGAACAGTGAGTTTACTTTAAAGTATGTCCGATGAAATTGTAGAAGATATGACAAAGATGGGAAGGATTTAATTACCCTTTATTCTTCATGGTTTGCAGCTGCTTCCACACTTCAGGATACAAAGAACAGTACTTGTGGTCTGAACTAAAAAAATAAGAACTACAAACTAACTAAATTTAAATAAGAGCTAAACTCAAATACTATACAAAGACTAGTATCACTAAGATTGGCCTTTTAGGTCTTTACGTATGTAATACACAGAATGCAGGAAAACTACAGTATGTCTTCAATATCAAGAGGACTAAATTTCTGGCCTGAAAGGCGGACAGCAACTGACTGAAAAGCATGCATGGAATAAGGTGGCGAGAAGTCTCTCTCTCTCTCTTAACTCCTTCTTGGCTAAAAGCCACAACTTAAATACTTAATAGTTTGCAAGCTCAATTTGCATACTAAAACTAACCACATTTATTCTGGCCGGAAGTGGAAAATAAGAGAAGACACTAAAGTTTTAAAATAAAATAAACTTTAGTAAAACATAAAATCCTTACAAGTTAATTGGCCTCACATATAATAATCCCATATTTTTTAAAAGATTCTAGGACTAAGAATAACGTATTATGCAAAAGATAACTTATACATCCCACAAGGAAGATAGTTAATTTATCTAAATATCATACTGTAAGGAAAGCAAATATATAAAGTTTTATTTCAGAGGTTTGAAGTTATTAACTATTGAAATATATTCTTAAATGTTTAAATAGATTTTTCAGATGATCATTTTCAGGAGGAAAATTATCATATATTCTTAATATTATAGAATGCCAAATAGCTCATTCATTTGGGTAGTTAGGTGGTGAGTATTTCATAAGACAAAACACCTATAAAATCTGCAGATTAAAAAACCTTGCATTCAATCAAATTTCAATGAGCTGAATTGAAGGGACTTCTTAATCCCTTCAGTTCAAGGATGCTCATCAAAGTTTGTCTGAATTGAAAGAACTATGAAAAATTTCGTGCTGAAAAATTGTTTGACTAATTACATTTGAAGAAAATCTAGGATTCTTCATAGATATGCATATAAGTATTTAATTAAATAATAATGCTTTTTAATTAAATAATAATGTCTTGGGCATAGTAGTAATGCTGAACCTGTTAAAACATAATTAAAAGTAAAAAATTAATCATAATTAATTTAACCTAATATTATAGTTGAAATGATATAGGCATTCATGGATTAAGTGATGCTGACATAAAACCATACAGTTCCGTTAGTGATCAGATTGTGCATCTGCACTTGAAAAAGAAACGATGATTTTTTCCATGATTATGACTATATTTCTCTTTCTTCCAATGATAGAAATATCTGGAAATGTTATTAGTGATGCAGTCCAAATGATATTAAAATATTACCTTTTAATTTCTGAATGGCAATGTTTCAGATTTCTTGAATCAGCAAAAATAGAAAAGGAGAAGCAGTTCAGGTTTATTTAATTACAAATAAAAATGTAGGATCTACTGCTAAAATAAATTTTCTTGAAAGTGTGTTTTTAAATGCTAAGAAGTGAAGTGAAGGTGACTAATTCATTCAAAAGACCGTGGAAATGCAAATTACTCCACATTTATGGATTGTGTGAAGTTGGTTTGTGGCATGACCTCAGGGATTGATTCATGACTTTTAGGGATAATATCAGACTTCAATTGCTAGGGAAGGGAAAAATTCAAGAAATGGTTTCATTATCATTCAAAAACAAAAACAAGTTTTTCTTATTAAATTCTGTGCATTGAAGAAATTTGCTTTATGGAGAAAGTTTATATTAAGTTTCTGTACAATTTGTGGAAAACATAAGTTTTACTATGTAAGTACTGGAATTTATTTTAGCATATAATAACTGTTCGTTATAGAGAAATGCTGCAAATGTTTGTGCATCCACATTAAGATGTTTGAAATGTATTTGACAAGGGGTCAAATACATTTCAAATGGTAAATTCATGAAGAAGTCTGTTCCTTAATTTAGCTGCAAAAACTTAATGGTCATTCATATCAGGCAGGCTTTATAAAGCATGCTTATTGTTGACTAATTAATCTCTCATTTATAATTATTAAATATTATTTGTAACTTTACCACCCTTGATGGGGCCAGTAATTTATTTTGTTTTTAGATATTGCAAAAGAATAGAAAAAATATAAACAAAAATACGAAAATGATGAAAGGAGCAAGCTATTCAAAATATAGGAAATAGAATGTTCTTATTCGATATTGACTGCATAAACAATCATTGCTGTTCCCCCCCCCCTTGTATACAGAATATAATTATAAAAAAATGTTTTTGAAAATAAAAGAGAACAGTATTCTTTCTTGAGTATTTAAAAATAATTTCTGATATTAGCATTAGTTATTGAGCATAGTGTTATGATCCTTTATGTTTGTTTATTTTTATTTGTTCATATTTGAAGGTTACATCAAGTTGGATTATGCATTTTGTTCTTTTAAATATGCTTCTGTGTATATAGTTATTTTAAATTTGTGACAAATTGATCAGTTTCATATTTATATCTGAGGCATTTAATTTTATTATTTTTTATTATACAATTTTATGTTATTATTTCAAATCTCTAAGACTGTGTTACATTAAAAAAGTTGTTGTAATATTATCTCATAGCCATTTTGCAATTTGTCTTGAATGCTTTTTTGTTTTTGTTTTGTTTTGCTTAGTATCTATTTTAGATAATGATATATTACAAGTTATAAAACTGATATATTACAGGTTTTCTACTGACCAATATGAGAAAGTACCATTCTTTATTTTTGGAGACTGTAATTTTTGCCTAGATACCAAAGATGTAATACAGGTACTATCTTCAGAAAAATAAGTTTGCATAGTAATTATAACATTTATATGTTAGATAAATGGAAATAATTATAACAAGATAGCTAAACATTGTTTATTCCGTACTTCTACTAGCTGTTGTTATGTATTAGAGTTATAATATGTATTATCTTACAGTTACATATTTTGCAGTAATATTCCTCTAAAATATCTGAGACACAAATTTTTGTAGTTTATAGTTAGTCATGCAAATAGAATATTCAAATTTGTTAACAGATATCTTAGTATATATTATTTTCTAAAACTGAAGGAATCTACAAGTAACATTGAACTTGCCAATTTAGTTTGAGTTTTACATTACAATTTAATTTCAGTTTTACTTTTTTTATAACTATGTAGTTATAAAAAAAGTTTTAATTTCCATGTTTGCAAAAGAATAATGCACAACTTTAAAAAATGAGCAAGAGCTTCAAGTTCTAATAATATGTATGTTGCTTGTAATATTAGAAGGTGGAGTGAACATAGTTGTGTATGTTATTTGAATTAATTTGTTGAGGTTTTTAAAATCTTAGTGATAAAATCACTGGTTTACAGGGGGAAAAAAAGCTGGTGATAAAATCTGAATATGCATATTTTCTTCCATATTTTATTTTTTGTTTACTTTGCCTCCCCCCAACTCCAAAGTTTTTTTTTTTTTTTTTAAATGACCAACATAAAAGTTTCGAGAAAAATAAATTTTTATTTATTTTTAGATGTATACAAAACAACATATTTCACCTTTATATTGAATGTATAATGGCCTACCATACTTTTCGTTTCCTTTGGAAATTTTTCTTTAAAATTTCAAAAGGTTGAAACAAAAAAGGTTCAAAAGGTACCATTGCTTGCTTTTTAGCAACAGACATGACGAAGCTTCCATCCTTGTCCTTTCAATTACTGCTCTCAGATTGATTTTGAGTGAAAGCAACAGCTGTCTTTTTCTTCTCTCTAATGAATTCATCTAATGTGGGCTGTTCATTACTGTATGTTATGGACAAAGAGATCAATCTCATTATTTAATAACCACACCATGTAAGTGTCTATGCAAACTGGAATTTCATTTGCAGTAACACAGTTAATATGTAAGACTTCAGAATTTTTTCGTATATTAAATGTGCCCACCAATGGGCGAGCGGTAAAATCGCTGAACAGTGGTAGGTATGACCTGGGTTTGATTACAGGCAAATGTGCTAGCTGCTTGGGCATTTTCGTGATTTTCCTCATGTGTAACTTGTATATGAGCCAGTTTCCCTTAAAATGTTCTCTACAATGGCATCCCTTTAGGCAGATAGCCCTAGTGTGCTTTGCCATAATCAACTAAATCAAATCATATATTAAATATTGACCTCTTATGTTTATCATTTGTATGTTGCAACACAAGCTAAAATATTAAGAATTTTATAGTCAGTAAGGAGATTTTTGTATCTGCAGATGTGAAAAAAACTGAATTCCAAAGAATAGTAAATGACAGGTTAATATGTAATTAAGTGAAAATATTAATTCTGTTGGTGGAGATTTCTGAAACATAGGGAAGGGAAAACTACTGTAACACAGCTAGAATTATCTATGATATGTGTTTTTCATAATAAACTGAATTGCCTGTTTACTTTTATTCCTCTAGCTTAAGTATTACAAAAGCCATGTTCCGAATTTCCTTGATATATCCAGAATACTAAAAAAATCATACTTTTCTTGGACCATGTGTCAAGAAATGCCAGCTAAAGGTGCTAAAAGGTTAAATAAAAAAGCTAAAGGTTAAATAATAAATTAAATATTACTACCTTCTGAGTCATTGACTTTGCATGACCTAAGATGCATCATTATACTAGGCTGAGATGGCCAATATGTATTTTGCTTATAGGTCAATGGATAGAAATGTATGTATGTGAAATTGAACGTAAGATATATGTACTACACTAGCTATTTAACACATCTTTAAGGTCTTTCAGTCCAGATGTAATAAGTATGCACAACTAGTGTTTATCTCCTTATAGAGACAATCACTAGGAATAGGAGATTACAGCCAGCATCTAGAATTTCCACACTGGTTTTTGTAGTTATGTTCTGAAGGATGAGTTTTTCCATTGCGGTATGCATATGTAGGTATATGACAAGCCATATGGCTTTATACTATAAAACTATAGTTCACTATAAATGTTTGCATTGGTACTCTTTGATTGGTCTTTCTTTCTTTCTTCATGACTTGACTAGCGAAAGATATTCCGAGAGAAGATCTTGTCAGAACTGCAGTTTAATGTTCCTGGTGTTTTAATATATTTATTTTTTATACAAATGTTTTAATGATTGAAGCTAATATGTATCTATATTCTAACATATTATTTTATTTATTAACAAGTTTTATATACTTGTTAATAAATAAAATAATTCTATTATCAAGTTCTACTTATGATCCTTCTTCCCTAAAATGTATATATATGACATGTATGGAATAGACTGAAATATATATACCCAATAACACAGGGGTTCTCAGCCAGGTTGAAATTTCCCCTTGGGGGAAAATTTTCATGGTTTCATGTGTGGGATGTGGTCAGCCTTTTACTCTTAAACTTGTTTTAGTTTATGTATATAAAAAATTACTCTTATTCAAGTTTTATCAACATTTTCTATACTTCTGGTTTAATTAAAAGCACATTAAAAATAATCTAAATTTAAGTAGATGTATATGCATTTTTGAGTTTTGGAGTTGCATGGGGCAAAAAAACTTGAGAGCCACTGCAGTAACATAAGCTCAAAGTATACCCTCGTAGTTATACCACCATAATATGAAATGTATAACTCTTTCAAAAAAAGTTTGTGGAAGAATCATATCACATGTGTAAAACTTGCAACAACTGAATTTTGTTGTTAGAGGATGTTAGTATATTCTTCATAAAAGACATATGTGAAGTAATATCTTGTGGGGCAGCATACACAGGTGATCTCATGCAAATAGAAATTAAAGCATCTTTTGACTATTTAGTGTGAAGCTGCATTTTGTAAAAAATGTGCTCGAATGCAAATACTTGTGTTCTTTGATCAAAGAAAAATTTTCATCAAACCACAACAACCTTTTTGGCAAATGTTTTATCCTCCAACTCCGTTTTTCTGTATTATTTAAGTGTTTCTGTAAGGTCAGCATTTCTGGATAATACAAGCTATTCAGCATGATATAATGGATTGTCTGTGATGTACATGAAAGACAGGCATTCTACTAATGCTTCCACTGAAGTGAATGTTTGTACATTTAAGTTTCGAAAAAATTTCTTGACTGCAGTTATCCCTCCCATGTATAATGTGTATATGAACCAGTGTTCCATAAAAAGCCCTCCACAAAGGGAAGAAGGCATCTCTTCTATCTTAGGCAGATAGCTCTTGAGTGCTTTGCCCAACCAGCCCCCTATGTAGCAATCATCCTTCAGTACCTTCTTCCTTCTTAGTCCTTGAATTGTGCTTAAATTTTTCTTACAGCTTCTTTACATAAAATATTCTACATAATAATGCAGCATAAATAACAGTATTCTATACTGTATTATGTATTGATATGATTATTACTGAGCTCCATAAACATGTGCAATATTCTAAAATTTTAAGTTATTAAATTATTTTAAGATTAATTATTAATAATTTTATTTAAGATTATTTAAATTAGATTTTCTAGAGGCATTTCACTTTGATATAAATCTTTCAGTTCTAGTTAGCAATCCCAGTTCCAATCCGTCTTTACCCTCAGTTTCTAATGAAATTATTTGATAGCTGTTTTCATTTTTCATCAATAGAGGGTGCCAGCAGCTTGACATCCTTCTTATCGTTCTTATTGCCTAATCTTATTACTGCTTTTTCCTTCATCATTTGCACTTCTGCAGTTGAAGAAGGAGTTTCTATATTTAA
Source organism: Stegodyphus dumicola (assembly GCF_044657685.1). NCBI lineage: Eukaryota > Metazoa > Arthropoda > Arachnida > Araneae > Eresidae > Stegodyphus > Stegodyphus dumicola. The sequence goes on along the minus strand of NC_140769.1, from coordinate 289,705,235 downwards.
CCTTCAAAACTAGTCCTGTAAATTTATAAATATTGTGCTAATTCTTGTTGCTTGTTTAACTCCTGCAATAATAGTTATTTGCATGTCATTTTAACTCAAATACACTTGAGTTCACATATGTAATATTCATTTAAAAACTCTTCCTTGCCAAATATAGATTTAAAAAGCTCTGTAGCTTTTCCATAATTCTCTTTAGAGAGCAAAATCTTCTAATAAGCTGGCGAGTTCGGTTTCATGCATTGAAATAAATGATCAAATTTATCCTCAGAATTAAGAGATTCATATTCCAATATTTTCATTGCCATTCTGTAAAAGATAAATTTAAAGCAATTCAGCAGTATTCGTATTCAAGAGATACACAGTTTGCTTCACGTTAGTGCCTTTTCTGCTTAAAAACTGCTTTCTCTATAGAAAACAAATCATTTAAAAATAATGAGCAATCCAGACTTTTTTAATGTTGGTTTGAAATTAAAATAGGTGAAAATTATGCAGGATACCTCTGTTTTATAAGGAGGACTTATAAAACAGAGTGCTGAACAGTGTAAATTATTATGAAATAAATGCTGTACATCTTATATGTATTACTTTGTATATTTTGACTTAAAATGTTGTCTTTAGAATTTAAAGAAAATTCTGATCAGGAACAGTTTTCCCTTTCGTTAACTTGTACTTGCGTAGATCTTAAAATGTTTTCCCTTTTTTTTTTTTTTTTTTTTTTTTTTTTTTTTTTTTTTTTTCAAGGTAAGCTTTTCATTAGTTTTAACATTATTGATAAATATAAATACATAACATGAACAATAGTTAATTATTACTCAAAAGAATATCAGCTATAGAGCTATGATTAAAAACAATAAAGGCAATAGGATCATTAGGCTCACTGGCTTTCTTTAGTTCATCTAAAAGTCATCTAAAGAAATTAGAATGTCATTGTCTACAGAAACATCAGTCTTTTCTTTCAAAAACTGGGTCCATGCCACCAAATGTTACCTATTCAATAAAATGTCAGCACCAACTCTCCTGCTGAGATCTGCGAGATTTTCTTTCTCAGGGCACCAGTATCACTTAAACCCTGTATTTCATTCACTCTGTTGGTGGCAAATGATTTCTATCATTTTGTTGTCCTCTTAATCCAACAGAGTGATTTTTGAATTCGCCCAAAAAACATTGAGTGCCTTTTTTTAAATGCACCATTTTCTTGACTTTGCTTGCTAACTGAGCAGCAAGCAAAGCGCCGAATAATTCTAGTCTCGGAAGCGTGATTTTTCTTAGTGGCGTCGCTTCACACTTGCTAACCAATAAATTCACTTTGTTTGGGTTGTTTACTGTATTTGGTATTTTAGATTTTTCTGTATTTAACAATTTCGAATGAAGATGTTTGAAGTGTTTATGTACTTTTGCATTGCTGCGAAGTGATTGATTGTAACAGAAATGCATTTCTAATGAAATTCGAGGAAATAAGTCTAAAGAAATTGCAGGGATACAAGTAATATAAAAAAATTGTCTAAAGTCAATTCCTACTTAGATCAACACAGAAACATTTTAAAAATACAACAAAATTTTAAATATGTGAAAAAATTATATTAACATCAAGTGTCATCAACTACAACTTTAAAAAAATGTATTTGAACTTCAGTGGATGAATAGAAAGTATTTTATTAACAATTGAAAATTTGCACAAGATATTGGTTGAGTGTGAGCTGATAGTAGGAATTTTAAAAAGTAAAATTTCAATAGTCAGTACAAGGCAGTCGCATGGTGTGCACATTATATATTTACTATGAATTTAATTGAAATCTTCTCTAACAAGTTTATTATTATCTATTTCAATGCAGATTGAATTTGAAGGTGAAACCACTGATGGAAACTTTGCTCTTGATGACGTCACCTTTTACGATGGGAACTGTCAAAGTAAGTATGATAACACATTTTTATGCTCTTTTTAAATGCAGCTAAGATGCTCTTCCCTATGTCAGTCTGTAGCGATATCTGCCATGAAACCTCTGGCAGCCCCCATTAAAATTTAGCCTTTGGAAAGTTGTCAGAATTAAAATCATAAAATGAAGTGCAGTACAAGTTGTCAAATGAAGAAAGTCCATGGTTTCACCGGACGGACATCATCAGCAACTACACCAATGCGGTGCAGGTATTTATATAAAATGTCTTGTCGAGAGTTGAAAATTTGCCGTAAAGAATGCACGGGGTATGTCCACTGGGATAGGCGAAAATACAAGAGTATTCCACACTTTATCGGTTGAAAGGAGTTTATACATTTAAAAGTTGGTCCACTTTCCTCTTTGCCTCAGAACTAAACTGTTAATTGGAGAGTGAGAAATGTGGCTAAAGTAATCATTTTTCATTTTTATCATTCAGATTTCAAATCATTATAGCATAATGTGGCTAGGGTACAAATAGGGCGCAGCCCCATCCACCTAATCGACAAGATTTTATGACAAACAAGGGCTGCGCCAGGATAGCTTACAGCCATTTTTAGGCAGAAGATGGGCTTTTTCATTTCCAGTGGCTGGGGATCCATTGAAAAACAAGCTCCGAGCCAAAAGCCATTGCATTGGATACATTTATCTTGGTCTCTTCAACAAGAAAGTAATCAGTAGGTGTATGAGACAGCTGCCCACTCGGGAGTGAGCAAATATAACTGCCTTGCTAAAGTTAGTATCAGGTACAAGAAGATTTAAAATTGCCTTTCCTGTGGCAAAAATCTCTGCGTCGAAGTTAGAGGCATTCAGATCAACAGAATAGGATTCCGCAAAATATCCTTCACAGTACAACCGGCACCAGTATTTTCCTTACGTGCAGTGTCATCAGTAGAAATGTGGATCCACTCACAGCTAGGGTTATTTGTAGCTATAACTTCTAAGGAAAAAGCTTTAAGAGCGTCAGGAACTGCCTCGTATATCTTTTCAGCCATACCAATTTCAAGATTACAAGTAGGAGCCCTAATAGTAGGAGGAGAGAGGCTAAACTGGTTAGGGTGGAGTAAGGTAGGCATGATTAGGTATTGCAATTTCGGACCAAAATTTCAATACCTGTATTCGGTAGTAGGAATTTTATAAAAAAAGAAAGAAAACACAGGTGTTTCTTTGTTTTATTTGCCAATTTTATTAGAGTATATACCACCAAAAAATCATTCATAATTTATACATTATAACAGTATATAAAGAATTGTAAAGAAACGAGGACCATCTTATATATTTAAATCACAAAAAAGTGTAAATATCAGTATTCTGTAGTTCTATTAAAATTTTTGAAATGTGATCTTAAAAAAACATAATTGAGCCTGGAGCGTAATTTTGTGTAAAAATTACCAGCTGTCTAAAACCCTCTTTCAGCATCTTACACTAGTAGGTGGTACTGTTAGCAAGGGCGATATACTTTTTCCAAGTATTTATCTCGAAATCCCTCATCTTCAAATAAATCGATTTCTCATTGGATGGTTTTGGATATAACTGATTTCTGTATTTTATTTTGGCTTGTTGAATTTTTTTTTAGTTAGTGCTAATTCTAATTTTTGTTCAAGAGACAATTCTTTTCACTATCGACATTAGTGCCATCATCATCTTCGATAACTGTACCGAATTCTTCTGTGTGTGGATAGGTTTGTGGGTAATTTAAGAAAGTTTAATATTTCTTTCTATTTTCATTTTAAGAAAATTTAACATAAACTTGATTTGATTAGTCTCTTCCTCTTTTTCATTTTTAAATCATTATAATTATGTAAATACCGTAAGCCATTTTCTATTTCAGTATGCCTTTCTCCTGTGCGATTTTTCAATGTAATATATAATTCTTTAAATAGTGATGTGAGCTGTTCCTTGTTGCACTAACTGTTAAGAAATTAGAATCTCTCCGTATCGGAAAAATTAATTGGGAGATTAAAGTCGATTGTTGCTTTTGGGGATTGCATATTTCAGTTTCATAAATCGTTCCATCACTAGGAGTAAATTGTTCCAACGTGGTTTAGAATCTAATATTAAAACATGTTCTGTTTTACTTCCAGTTATTATATATTTTTCAAATAAGGCATTTTTTGTAGGAGAATGTTTAAATGTCTTAACAATTTTTCAAACTTGATTAATTATAATGAACTTGATGAGTTAATATTTCATCCTCATTAGCAATATCTTCAACAATTACAGGGTGATTATAATTAAAGTTGCGATATCAAAACGCTGCTCTAACTTTAAAACTACCAGTCAGAATGACTGGATATTTTACGAATGGAATCTGAACCATCGTGAAACAATTGAATTTTGTTTAGTGAAGGAAAAATACCATATTTGCCGCCGTATAAGACGCACTTTTTGTCTTTGAAAATAGGTCTGAACAACGGAATCCGTCTTACTCAGTTTTCGATTACATTTATTTCTCAAAATTTCCTCTATTCGGAGTTGCACAATCTTTTGTCTTGTTTTTTGCAGAGTATGGGAACATTAGTTACAAAAAGTTCATTGAACCCGCATGCGCACATATCGACAATCACAGCTGAAAACTTTCCAATTTTTGTGAACGACTTTTAAGCGTGTGAAATTTCTACTGTTCAGTTATCTTTAATTTCTTGCCAAGTTATAGCTCAAAAACCATTGTCGGCATTGCTATAACATAACATACAAGGTATGTGTGATTGCGTATGGTAACAAGACTATAGATAGGCATTTCGGGCCACCCCGACTGATAAAATGATAAGAACTGTCAACTGGGATGCTGTGAAACTAAAGATAGTGTTTAAATCATTTAAGAAATGTGGTATTAGTAATGCACTGGAGGGTACAGGGGACAATTTGTTGTATGAGGACTCTGATGCTAATTTAGAAAGTTTCTATTGACTTTCCAGTTAGCTCTTGAGATGAGTATCTGAATTTTGACGAAAAAAATTAAAAGATGGTCTTTCCCCGTATAGATTGCATATTTGCAGAAATTATTAATTTGTATTACTTTATATTTAAAATACTATAAATTCATTATGATGATCAGTGATAACGTTTTATCCTTCAAAAATGTGTATAAAAAAGGGGTGCGTCATATATGCCGGCAAATACGGTAGTTAAAAAAATGTGCCGATAGATGCCGTTGTCAGGATTTACATGGCTGTTGTAGAGATATGGATATTTCAAGACTTGACATGCACACCACAGATGTAGCTGTGATAAAAATGCAGAACATTAGCGGAACACGTAATGCTTTGCTTAAATGCTTCGTTGTTTGACAATTAAGCATCGCGCTCTGCTCGTGAAACTTTTCTGTCAGAACGATGACTCTGCGTTAACAGCTATCAGGAAGTTCTGGACATTAAAGGGCATAAACTTCGCCCCCAAAACCGCTTACGGCCTGTGAAAACTGATGGATAAATTCAAAGAGACAGATTTATTTAACGTGAAATGAGGTAGAGGACGAAACCCAGTTGCGACAGTGGAAGATGTGGCTACAAAGTTCCAAGAATAGACGAACAGTGATACAGGAATCAGCAGTGCATGGGGAACTGGACGAATGTTGGATATGCCTATCAGCACTGTGCGTAATGTCCTGTGGAACATCTTGCGCTGTTATCCGTGCAAGCTAACTCATGTGCAGAACTTTCTACTTGCTTACCTGGAAACATGTGAATCGTTTGCACAGTGATTTCTTGCCCGGATGGAAGTGAAGAATGGATGGCCAGGGAATATTCTGTGGTCTGGGGGAGCCCATTCCGTTTTGCAAGGTTCTATAAATACTCAAAATTGCAGGATATCGGTGATCAAGAATCCGTTCCTGCTACAGCGAGTACCTCTTCAGTCTAAAAAGGTCACTGTGGGGCGGAATAATGGCAGCGTTTGTCATAGGTCCGTTCTTCTTCGAGATCACATCTGCAGGGATCATTAACTGCTTAACCATGTCCTTCTGGCAATTCAGCAGCATCGGTGGTTCGCACAAGATGCAAGATGGTGCTCCTCTGGACATTGCTACTTCTATGAAGGAACTGCTGACCACTCATAAAATCATAACCTGCCATTTTCCAACAGTTTTACTGCCACGTTCGCCCAACTAAACCCATGTGATTTTTGGCTTTGGGGGATACCTGAAAAGTATTGTTTGCAGTCGGTAGGTTGGGAATCTGGCCGACTTGAAGGCAACCATCACTTACCACATTCATAGCATCAGCACAGATACCCTCCGGAACTGTACTGGAACATGTCGTTTTGTACTTCCAACTAGTAGCGAAACAAGGTGGATGCCATATCGAACAACTTATGCACGTTTGTTTTCATGAAGCTTTTCCTTTTTCTCTTGTCATTATCATTGTACACACATATTCTTTAAACTATTCACTGTAAACACGTCTTTTTGCCTGACTTAAAGCCTTGGAGTCTATTATTTTCTTTTGGCTAACAACATTCGTGTGGTTATTGATTAGGTCTTACCCCTGCTAGCGTAGTCTATCGCCACATTTTGGAACTATTTTTTCCCTTCGCCAAACAAAATTTCATTGCCTCTCGATTGTTCTGGCAAAATATCAAGTCATTCTGACCTGTAGTTTTAAAGTTAATGTTCTGAAATCGCAACTTTAATTATAATCACCCTGTACCTTGTCATTATCTTCATTGTCACTCTCTTCAACGTCGGAATCGGAAGTTTCTATATCTACAGTATGCGGGTTCTTCTGTTGTTTATTATTTTTGGTATAATACATCTACTACTCCTAATTGGAGAGAGTGTGCGTGTACGTGCGAGAGACAGAGTGAGTGGGTGTGAGGAGCGTTTGAGAGAGTATACTCTCTCTAGCACTCTCACTCTCGCGACCCACAGTCTGTCTCTCGCACTCACACACTATCTCTCTCGCACTCATACACTCTCTCTCAAGTGCGAGAGGGAGTGTGTGAGTGCGCGAGAGAGAGTTCGTGAGTGGCAGAGAGAAAGTGGGAGACTGCGAAAAAGAATGTGCGTGTGAGAGAGTGTGAGTACGACAGTGTGTGCGAGTGCTAGAGAGGTGAGAGTATGAGTGCAAGAGACAGAGTGAGTAGGTGTGAGGAGGGTTTGAGAGAGAGAGTACACTCTCTATAGCACAATCACACACTCTCTGTCTCTCGCTCTCACACTTTCTCTCACACTCGCACTCTCTCACCTCTTTCACACTCTCTCGAGAGCGAGTGAGAGTATGAGTGCAAGAGAGAGTGTGAGTGGGTGTGAAGAGCGTTTGAGAGGGTACTCTCTCTTGCTCACACACTCACTCGCAATCACACCTCTCTTTCACTTCCCCCTTTCGAGTGCACGAGTGCGAGAGAGATTGTGAGTGTGAGCGAGTGCTACAGCAAGAGTGAGTGAGAGTATGACTGCAAGAGAGAGGAAGTGAGTGGGTGTGAGAGAGTATACTTTCTCTCGCACTCGCACCTTTCTTTCACACACTCTCTCTCGAGTGCGAGAAACGTTTGACAGAGTGCGTGCACAAGTGCCTGTGAGTCAGAGTGCATTTGAAAGAGTAAGTACTCTCTCACACTCGCAGGCATTCTCTTGCACTTGTGCACGCACAAACTCCTCACACCCACTCACTCCCTCTTCTCCTCGAGAGAGAGGGAGAGTGTGCGAGAACGGCAGAGTGCAAGTGTCTGTGAATGCGAGAGAGTGAGTGGGTGTCAGGAGTGTACTTACTCTGATTCGCAGGCATTCTGTCACACTCATACACTCTGCCTCTCAAGTGCAAGAGAGAATGCCTGTGAGTGTGAGAGAGAGCGTACTTACTCTTTCAAATGCACTCTGACACACAGGTATTCTCTCGCACGTACACGCACACTTTCTCTTTTGCAGTCTCGCACATACATGCACACTCTCTCTCGCACTCAAGAGAGTGTGGAGAAAGTGTGTGAGTGCGAAAGAGTATTCTCTCGCACTCGTGCACACACGCACCTCTCTCACGCATTCTCGCTGTTGCACTCTAGAAAGAGAGGTGTGTGAGCAAGAGAGAATACCCTCTCAAATGCTCTTCACACCCACTCCCTCTTGCACTCGAGAGAGAGTGTCTCTTACACTCTCGCACTTGAGAGAGAGAGAGAGTGAGTGTGAGAGACAGAGTGTGTGATTGTGCTAGAGAGAGTGTACTCTCTCTCTCAAACCCTCCTCACACCCACTCACTCTGTCTCTTACACTCATACTCTCACTTACTCTGCCTCGCACTCGAGAGTGTATGATTGATAGAAAGTGTGTGAGTGCTAGAGAGAGTGCACTCTTTCTCTCAAATGCTCCTCACATGCACTCTCTCTCGCACACTCACACACACACTTTCTCGCACCCACTCACTCTCTTGCACTCACACTCACACTTTCTCTAGCTCTCGCACACACTATCTCAAAGAGTGTGTGACTGTGAGAGAGTGTGTGATTGCACTTTCTCAAACACTCCTCACACCCACACACACTCTCACTCACTCTGTCGCACTCACATACTTTCTGGCACGTACACACTCTCTCTTGCACACTCGCACTCTTGCTCTCACAATCACGCACACACTCTCACTCTTGCACATTCACTCACTCCCTCCCTCCCTCTCTCTTATTTCGTAAGATAACCGCTGTGTATCTAGTACTATATTACTCAAATTTTTACACACCTTTGATCACCGACGCTTTCCACACACGTTGCCCTTCAGTTCCCTAAAGTGTCACAGAGATAGGGCTGACATTGTCAAATACTTTTCCCCGAATACAGGGTTAGCAAGCGAGCAAATTCCAAAGACGTCTCACCCCAGTTCTGCATAGCCAGCCAAGCCAAATATTACCTTAAATTATCACCCAGCTCAATCAGGGCTCAGTCAGTAAACCGACTATGCGACCCACACTTCTTGAAAAGTGCTTCGGGTGCCCAAGAGAGAACCATTGCTCTGTGTATGTTGATCTAGCTGCGAGTATTCCCTGAGCTACAAAACACGGAAAATGGACTCTGGAATACTCTGGAATCTGGTATCAGGGAGTAATCAGTCTTAAAAATGACGACACACTCAGAATAAGACGTCATGCTCATGAAGCAATGGATCCTGCATGCCAGGCCATGGCGACTTAATCATGGTTTGGGCTGTTTTCTCTTTGGCACTATTTCGATGTTTTGCTACTTGTATCAATCTCCCTCCGTATGCTTCGGTACGTGGAGTTGCTGGCCAATCTTCTCTATCCATTTATATAACCTATTAAGTGTTTCTTTAACCATGCCTGTATCAACAAGTTAATGCAAATGTACCTCAACTACTAGATGTTCAACAGTTGCCCCTGTAGGGCTATGTATCTACACTTAGTTCTTAAATAAACTCCCAGGGAGGAAGCGGAACATATGCCTGTTAACGTCTGTTAAACTTCAGGCGTCCCCATCCTCCATCACCTGTCTTTCATACGGAAATTCAGTATTCCAGCAAGATAATTGCACCTCTCACAGGTCCCGGTTGCCTACTGCATGCCTACATCACCATGCCTCTGACTTCTGCGTCATGAATTAGTTACCTAGAAACCCTAAATGATTTAATCCTATTGAGAATCTTTAGGGGGAAAATGTAAAATTCCAGAAAATTATTGAATCAATGCCTGGTAGTGTTGCGGCCAGATGAAGCCAAACGTCTTATGGACTAGCTATCCAAAATACAGTTAACACTTTTTGTACATAAAATTCTTTTCTTTTCCAGCTCATCCTGTAGAAGCAGCAGTGGAGCCCCCTCCATCTGAGAAATTCCAAGTGGTTTAAGAAACTGCTAAAAAATGAAGAAAAAGGCCGCTTTTAAAATACAGAATATTTCTAATTAAAGCAAACAAAAAAAATATAAAAATTAGGCTTACCATGTTTCATAAAGTGCCTTATATTTACTCCTGCATCCCATTACAGTGGCAAACTGAAAATCAGATACTTTCCTCAACCATCTCTGCTTTGCGGCAAATTTTGATGCTTTGGAAAAGATATCGATATTACTTTCTGTCGTATTGAAGGACAAGCTGAGACTTCAAAGAGGAATCTGCCATTATTTTCATGCAACTGTGGTATCAGCCAGCTTTTTGTTCGCATCTACGGCATTTTCGTGGCATTCGAATAAATCTTAGCATGCCACATAAATGTCTGCTCAATTCGCAAAGCTATATGTGAAACAAACTGAAATGTTTCACGTCATGTAATTATAAATAACCTTGTATTTAAATACATTAATATTAAAACTATTTAAAATTATGACAATTTTTATACTACATCATTAAAAAAGATATCAGTTTTGCAAGAAACTCTATTGAATCTTTCCTTTTAAATAGCATGTGCGTAATTACTATAAATTCAATATAAATTAATGTTTATTAAAGAAAAAGAACAAAATGGAAAGCCTTAACCTAATTTAAAAATTGATATTTGCTAAAAAAAATCTTAGCAGTATTTTAACACACGTAAGGCAATTTAAAATTTCACGATCACCGTTTTGATTACACATTATCATACACCTGGTCACGTGTGCATCGAAGATCGAATTTCGAGTTTTTAGATTTACTTTTTGCAAAGTTAATACTTTGCACTAACTTTCATTAACAAACTCGACGATTTCAAAGCAATAGATGGCCACTCTGCAAGACTTATGATATTTGTCTTTCAAATTTCATCAAAACCAGCAATTTCAAAGAAATATGTTCACGCTCCAATTTGTTTCCATTTGGCGAAGCATAAAATACTTTTTTTTTCCAGTCTTCACAGTATATAACCTGCCACTTACTGATAACCAAATTAAGCGATTTAAAATCAACTAGTTCTTTCAACAAGTTCTTTGTGTCTTTTATTATTAATTGTTAGTTCGACATGTCAAATCAATCTAGGACTCATTATAATTGTATATTTTTTTCCTAATAACTATTTTAAACACTTGGTTTAAAAAAATACGTAAGCGAGAAATATATATATTCTTTAACTTATTTTTTCGTGTTTTTTCCTAATTTCTTTTGGTGAATATTTTTCCATTCTCTGTCCTTGTATTCAGTTATAACAACCAAGCGATAAAATGTTTCCACTTCTAACAAAAACTGAATATGTATACTCTGTTCAATATTTATGGTGTCGAATAATAATAAAGTATATAGCAAACATAAAATTACAGTCTTTTAATAAAATTGTGAAAAATTACAAAAATGTATAAATGAGTAAAATAAAGCATTTGTACTTGCGTTTTTTTTATTATTATTATTATTTCAATTTTTTTTATTTTATTTTTTTATTTAGACCGAAATTCACAGGTGCACTTTTACAACGCATTTCAAAACGACGTCGCATGACCCAACATCTTACGCATTTTGCGACGAGAATGTAGTATTACAAAGCGAAACCGATATTTCTGCTTAAAAGAAAAATGTAAGCAAAGACCTGAAATCCAAGTCTTTGCGACGGTCAGAAAATCGTGGAATTTCACATATATCTAGGTAGTTTAAAAAGGATGGATTTCATTGTGCTGAATAAAACAAAAATTTATCTTTTAAACGCCAGATAAAATAATATCGGTTTAAATGAGGTCTTTTTCGTTGATGTGTTTGTACTCATAATCTACTTAAATTGATATTTTTATATTTTTTTAACTTTCTACTAATATTTTCTACATTGCCGTAATAGGAATTCTGAAACTACAGAAGATTTTCTTATTCCTATAAATACTAAGTTATGATTTTCAGATCTGAAGAATAAATTGTGCAAATTTCGCTTCAAAATTTAGTACATTACATTATTTTATATAATGCATTATACTCTGGTACCTCAAAACTTTAAACAGTTTTTATTTTATGGGTTCGCCAACGAAGGGCGCCACAGATAAAACTTTGTTATATTCATTGCTGCAAATGCACAGCACATCAGCACGAGCAGAACTACCATAATAATTGCATTTTTCTACAAGTAGGACTAAAAACTTCTCCACTTTAAAATCATAAAGTGGTCTCCTTCCCCACTACGACGTACCCCGTAGGGTAACTACTTTAGGAGTCAAAGTCTTTTAGACTAAATACTCCTTCCTACCGCAATTCATGCCGTGCAAATACGCATTTAACTCATGAAATGTAAAGATTCAACACATTTGTAACCATAAGGGTCACTTATAATTTAGTTATGAATAAATCAAAGGTAAATTTTAATTTAGTACCATGTATTTTCACACGCGAAAAGCACCCGTAAATAATATTCTAAAATATTCAATGTAGCTGCAAATAATGGTGAAAAATATTTAAAATAAAAGCAATAACAATCAAAATTCTGAAAGAATTACGATTTTAACGGTCGCCCAAGAGGATCAAAGTTTTCATGCTGTCGCTAAGCTCGCAGTCTAAGAGTCTGTTACATTCCCTCTTACCAACCCCCCTTTTATTCCTTTGTCTATTTAGCTCTATTATAAACCACCATTAACACTTATACCATATAAAGTATGTGTCATCTTTTCAAGGTATATGTGAATCTTTTGAAACAGAGTCAACCATTTAAAATAACTGTCTACTTTTTGTAAAAAAGCCTTTTAACAAATGAAATTAATTTTAAAGGTAACCTTCCCGTAGCCAAATACATATTCTCACTCACGTTATTCGACAGAAACAAATATTCTTTAATATTACATGTTTGGAATATGCACAACATAAATTATTCTTGTAAAATTAATCAAATGTATTTTAATCTTCCTGCGATATTAATTATAAAGACAAAAACTTTGTTATGACCCCGAATATTAAAATTATCCAATATAATACATTTTCATAAAATATCAATCTTTAACATACTGAAAATTTAAAAATAACAAATATTTTCTTACGATAAAATATATTATTTTATTTCTTCAGTACACGTTTTCAGACGATTCTTTTTTCATACCTCGTGTTAATTATTTTTTCTCAAACGTTACAAGTATAAAAAATTATCTTTTTTTAATTCATGAAATAAATTTAAATAACAATTATAAGCACAAATTTGTGATCTGGTTCCTTTGAATTCTGATCTTTAAAAAGTAGACATGCTGATATTTTCCACCAAGGTAACAAACATTCTTAAAGAAGAATTTACAACAAAAAAAAAGTAAGTAAAAGCATTTATTTATTGTCCGATATTTTACTTTCGTAGAAGAACAACTTGTGTAAAAGCTCATGCTGCTAATTCAAATGAAACTTACTGAAAACTCATCATGGATAATTAATAAATTACATTTTCTTAATTTTTAAGCAGCGAGTAAAATTAATTCCTACAATTAATTTCTTAAAAACGTAAATTTGAAACTGAGATGCATTTTAATAAATTTTATTGGTTTATTCTTACCTCACCTCTGAAATGGTCAATATACTCATGAGCTAAGTAATTCTGTGATTTGCAAATTAGTGAATTATTTTTTGACGTCAAAAGAAACATCAGTGTCAAATATAAAATTAGGTAAAAATTCCAAATTTAAGTTAGCTTTGGTTTTATAATAAACTCTATCCATTTCTAGGAAGAGAGGCAAAAGGGTCTTTCATTTTCCGTACGAAAAAAAAAAAAGATCCCCAGCACAATGAAAACTACCTTCCTTTGAAAGAAAAACAAATAAAAATAAATAAATAAATAAAAAATAAAAAGTTTGAAATTATATTCGACAGAATATTAAGGCTCGCCCAAAACGGTTTGCTAAGGTTTTCAGGTTCGCAGTCTGCTGTTGCACTCCCTCCTACTAACCCCCTTTTTTTATCTTTTTAGCTCTATGATTAAGCATTATTTTCTTCGCACTTACACCTTATACAATTCAATCAGAAAATTACAAAACTTTCAAAAGCAGCACACCAGTATACGTTTAAGAATTCCCGATCCAGGGTTGTCTGCTCTCGTACATTCCTGTGAAAATGGGGCTGAGCAGTTGCAAAATGTGCTATGAAGTATACTATAGGATAGTATGCTATGAAGGGTAACGCAAACGGCTGCAGATGTCATCAACAAACCGTTTAAAATTGCCTATGCAGGATGCATGTTAAGTTGTCTATTCCCATATGTGCTATATAAGCAATAACCACAAATGCATAGTATATGTAACAATAAGCCCAGTATACAAGAGACAACAACTAATAGTGACTCAGGTGTATTGCGTGCACCTCGCAAACTACGATCAATGCACCATGCATACTACAGAATCCAACCATGAGTGATACACCCTGTACACTCATCAAACCATACAACAGTGTACTCAAGAGATCATAAGAACTGTGCACTTTATAAACTACATAAGCCTCACATGAACTGTGAAAACGATTTTTCCTATAACTATATGTACTCTCTGTATAACTAAGAACTGTTTGCCTTGCAAATTCTATGAACTTAATACTATTCGAATATCTTTACAAACCAAATGAACTGTGTACCTTAAAAACTCTGTGAATCGCCTAAAAACTCATAAGGTTACAATGCCTAATATATAAAATGCATGGTAAATGTTAAATTTAAGATGTTACATGTCAAATTTATGTATAATCAATGCATGTATGTGCCACATTTTAATGTTTCAATAAATGCCGAAGCGGGGTTCCTCTGGATAGTTAGTGTACAGGGGCAATACCATTTATGTGATGTAATGGTGCCCCTTACACTTTTTTCCTGTCCTGTCCTGTCCAGTACATGACGTGCTGTCGTAAGACACATCACACCAAGAGTAATGGCCACTGTCAAACTAAGGCTGATTGGGCCTTGGTTCCTCCACACGCGGAGGTGATCGTCATCTGCTCCAAGACTGAATGGAGATTCATCGCTGAGCTCTACGCTTAATACTACACAACGATGCCAGTCGGTTGGCAGTACGATGATCAGTTACGAAAACCACTCCAGACGACTCTGTCCGTATTCTGAAGATAAAGGCAGACGTCTTCAATGCCGCTGTGAGCGTAAATCCACCTCAAGCAAGCGCCATGAGATGACGGAAGGTACCACGGGTGGATAGCTGTAGCACGTTAAATAGCGGACAATTACACCGTTTGGGCATGTGACACAATCTTCTGATCTTTCCTCGTTTCCGTGAGCATTTGTTTTCTAGCGCCTTCCGCCGATGAGCGTCTTGCTGCTTCACGAAAATCTAAAATGCGGCCACGTTCGAAGTTGTGCAACTGTCTATCAAATTTTCAACAACGTCTTAACGGCATTATTGATTGTGTTTCCAGGAAACTGCAACACCAAGAAGGAGAAAAGATTAAACCGTCACTGTACTATGCAAGTTGCGCAACAGAAACAGGCGCTGCGTTCGAAGTTAACCATCATTGCACTGATCATGGATTAGTCATTATTAATCAAGTTATCAATCATCTGATTTGCATACTCGGTATAAAATTTTGAGATAATCAGATCATTTTTTAAATTGCTTTCCTCTCAAGAGAGTATATAATAAAAACAAAGACGATCCAATTTTGCAACAAGTAATATTCTATTTAGGAATTCAAAGGAACTTTACTATCTTATTTTAAATGCGACTAACCATTAATCAACTCGCTGCTGGTCGATTCGCGTAATTTATATTATAGTTTATAGTGAGATAATAAACAATCCAGAGAAAAATAAATACGAATAACATTATAGTATTGCTGCTTGTAACTAATAATCGAAAATAATATGGCATTACTAAGTATACTGCCACAAGACTGAATTAAAATAATAGCAGTATCTGTTTAAAATCGTAATTATAAATGTTAATGTGGCATTCATGGTAGTTAATGATTAATTATATTGGAAGTGAATGTATTATATGTTCGTAGCAATAACATTTACAATTTTGAGAAGGGCTTCTTCTAAAGATTTTAACTTAAATCGTTATCACACAGAAATATTTTGACTTCTTTAAAAATCTCTTTAAATGCAAAGTTAAATGGGTTGAGAAATACCATTATAATTCTAACATATGCTAATTACGTATTAAAATATAAAATAATGAAAGCTCATCTTGCATTTCTCCTGCTTCAAAATAACCTAACGTATCTACAAATTATATATTTTAATTGAACAAATACTATAGTACATCGGTATACGTCCCTGCTTGGATGCGAAACGTTTTTGATTTTTTAGAGTACGACTCGAGGTTGATGTTATGACCGACTGCACGCAGTACGCCTCGTTACCTCTTTCAAAACTGTGCTACGACTGGCCATGATCATCAGTATGCCTGTTGCTATTAATCAATAAACAATCCCAGCTATAACTCTGAATCTTCAAAAATTTTAGTGTATTTTCGAAGTGCGAATACGGTATGAGTATCCTGGATTTGACTCTCTCATACCGTATGCCGAGCACGATGTTGTGCACGACTGCGGAAAAGAAAGACAGCAGTGAATCGACTAACGCTGCGGAGGGCATAAAATCGATTACCAAAGAATAACCAGAGACATTACAACTTGGAACATGTTAAAAAATTGCTTTTGAGTTGGACAGCAAAATAACATTTGCGTACGGTCTCTTGTACAGTGCGTCTTTTGTATCATATATAGGTTTCATCCACTGCATTTGTAGTTGCATTAAAAATAATTTTAGTTGGTTATGGCAAATCATACTAGGAATATCGCCTAACGGGAGCGATGCCTTCGCAGAGGACTGTTGAAGGAAAACTGGCTCGTATACGAGTTACAAATGAGGAAAATGCTCATGCAGCCAGCCCGTTCATCTGGAATCGAGCCCAGGCTCGATGATTTTTTACAAGAAAGGATTATTTTCCCTTTACTTCTTACTGGTTAGTTTAGTTGATTATGGCAAAGCAAACTACAGCTATCTGCCTAAGGGACGCGTGGAGGACTTTCTACGGCAGACTGCACGTATACACCTCTTCGTGGAGGACTTTCTACGGCAGACTGCACGTATACACCTTACACATGAGAAAAATTATGAAAACGCCCATACAGCCAGCCTTTTCGACCGGAATTGAAGCCAAGTTACTGTTTAGGAATTTTACCAATACAGTAATTTGGTGGGCCTTTTCATTTCTTACTGAGAAATTTTGTTTGCTATACCCCAAGGAGGAGTGGAGTAATGATGTATAACGGTTTAGAGGTACCACGGTAAACCAGCTGCCGAACCCAGATAGTAGTAAGATGACATTGGCTGCCGTACCAAAAGGCCCGGCATCGAATCTTGAAAAAGACATAGATATTTGTAAATGTACACTGTTCGTGCGGCATGGGTGGTTCCCCCCCCCATGTGCAACGTGTATACGAACCAGTTTTCCTTAGAAAGTCCTCCACGAAGGCATCCCTCCCTTTAATATGATTTGCTATATTAAACTAAACCATACCCCACATCTTTAAGCATGCTAGCAAATATCGTTTCACAATGCAGAAAGTAGATTCATAATTTTACAAATTTGAATTACAAAACTCGACATTAGCCAAGGGAAATTAAATATGGCATTGTTTTGTTAATTGATATTCCATTGTATAATAATTTGGAGATCGTATATTCCCACAGACTCAAACATCAATATTGCTAAATCCATACTTACAGAAAACGTTGCAAAGAGAACACAAACACGGGGGCACAATAAAATTTCATCTAGAAGCAGAATTTAAACCCACTAAAGATTCCCGCAGTCGCAGAATTTAATTACAGAAAACGTGATGTACATGATAAGCATTACACGTGTATATATATGGCATTTAAATGCATATCATGCATATATAGTGACGTATAAACTCGATATGTAACATATCGCATTTTACGTATAACATGTATAATATCGCGGTATATGTATAATACGTTGTACGTGTAATGTGCATCATAACGTAAAACGCTTATGACGCGATATGTATAATGCACGTTTGAAAGCGTATATGCTCATACATATCGTGTTTAGATGAGTTCTCTATGTATATAATACGCATTCAAACATGCTGGGGATCAGTGAGACAAACTATTGATAAATTCGGCGCTGATCAATGACACAAACTATTGACAGTGTTTAAAGTGAAGAAGGTTGCATTCTCTAGGATTAAGATTTGTACGATGTACGTGAACATACGTAAATGATTAACGCATGGAAGTGTAAAGGGAAACTATTTGTTCTATTAAGTTCCCTCTCAAAGCGTTTAGGGAGAAAATTTAGAGCTCGTTTTGCGTTTCCACGTAGGGTAAAGCACTTTAAGGAGCTACAGTGGATTAAGAAAGCATTGGCAATATCCTATAATTGATCATATTAGGTAGCAAAGGAAATGCTTCACAATTTTAACTGGTCATAATAAACACAGGAGGTAATGAAACTTTCATTTTAATATGGCTTTTACACAAATTTTGCTATGTTGAGCTCACGTGTTTAGACTAGCAAGACACCCTGTTAGTATAAAGCCTGGAGTGCTACTTCAAAACTTTTAAAACGTTATTTGACTAATACTGTGATAAAATGGCTTCGAAGGAGTTGGATGTTAATGCTAAAAACATGATTATTCAGCTCCGAAATGAGGGTTTAACTTATCGTGCTATAGGAATGCAACTGAAAGTCTATTTACTTCTAAAAGTGTTGTAAAAATATTCAACGAGACAGGATCGACGGAAAATAAGATTAGAAGTGGACGGCCTCGAATATTTTCTGCAAGGGAAAACGGGCATTTTCAAAGAGGTTAGGAAAAACCTTCAAATAAGTGCATCCCAGTTAGCCAAAGCTTTTGCTAATACTTCGCGTAAAATGTTCAATGTGAAGACTCTACGGAATATTATACCTGAGGGGAGTTATTATGGAAGGGCAGCTAGAAAGAAACCTTTCATTTCAAAAATAAACAGGACAGAGAGATTATATTTTGCAAAATCCTAAGTTAATTTATCAGACGAGCTTTGGAACATGGTTATTTTCTCCTACGAATCGAAGTTTAACATTTTCGGGACTGATGGACAACAATATGTGAGGAGAAAGCCAAAATCCGAGCTGGAATTCAGCATGTAACTCCGACTGTGAAACATGGTGGAGAAAACGTCGTCGTTTGGGGCTGCATGGCAGCAAACGGACTTGGTAACCTATGCTTCATTGGTAATATTATGACACCATGTACACTTACATACTGAGCTATAACTTGAATTTCAGTGCTCAAAATCTTGGCTTAAGAACATCATTCGTACTTCAACAGGACAATGACGCTAAGGATACAGCGAACCTCACCCAGTAGTTACTGTATAACCACCTCAATCCCTTGGCAAATATTTATTATTTATATGCACACGAGAGAAAACATGACAGTGCTCATACACCAGCCCGCCAAAACCCGATTCCAAATTGAACTACCAATATTCAGCTGTGCCTTCAAAGGTAAATTTTGAAGGTTAAAGTTAAGTATAAAATAAAGTTCAAGCTTCACATTTCCTCAACTAAAATGCTGATTTGAAATAAAATACCAAAAACATTTGCACTTAAATAGAATTTTGAATATTTGATAGTTACCGTTTCACATACTTGTCACGTTAAAGTACAGAACTTTGGCTTTAGTTTAAAACATTTGGGAGAAATAATTTTTTCCGTGATTTTCGCTCGCTTTATTACATGCTTCTCTGGAAGAATTATTCATGACACCTGCAAAGAAATATCAGCATCCTATTCTGAACCTTATCGTATGACCTAAAATTCCAACAATAAAGCATCATTCCCCTTAATTAGTTACAGTGGAGGGGAAAAATATTTAAACAATACTGATTTATGTCATAATTTCATTGCAAATGATGCAAATTAAATTTTTAAATAACTAGTTCATATTAGCTTATGTAATAAATAAAAATTAACTATTAAGTAATCTTGTCACAACGCAGAAAAACGAAGTTACGTGAGTTTCCAAAGGAAACAATGCATTTGAACCACCACTGAAAAACCTGTCTTCAAATACTGAAAGTGAAAGAAAAGGAATGCAGTTTGTTTTAGAACGTTCTATTAGTCGAGAACGTTCTGATTTTACCATATAACTATTAAAAACATTTGAAGTTTTTTTATGCAAAATACATTTATCTGATTATTTTCTCAGTAAACTGATTACTTAATTTTATTTTGTGCATATTAGGGGGATTTTCGAGTTACTTATATATTGTGATTTTAAGAAGAATGCCGACTAAATATTTTTTGAACAGATTAGACTTAATGCATTACTGAATTATGAGAAAGCTTATTTGAATTCCATCTAGAGTTTGGTGTGATTTGGTTCATTTGATTATGGCAAAGCATGTTAGGGGTATCTGCCTAAGAAGATGGATGCCTTCATGGAGGACTTTCTAACGGAAACTTGCTCCTATCCATGTAACACTTGGGGAAAGCAACGAAAATGCCCATGCGTCTTACCAAATTCTAAAAATTTTGCCGCACCGGAATTCTGATACTCAGTGTTTTTTCTACATTCTAGAAAGTTCCCCATCCCTAAATTTGGATGTTTCTCTAAATTCAAAATTTTTGCCTTTCCTAAGTACACCACAATGGATTGCATCGCCTCTGGCGCCGGGCTTTAAATAAAAATCGTTGCAACTTGAAACAGAAGGAAGGCGTACGGAATTGCTCATTAAAACTGAAGAATTATTAGGCTCATCAACTCCAGAGTTTGGCACATTCTGAAAATTTGGTGACTTCTGATAAGGCGGTTGCGTTAATACCTAATTAATTCTTCATCCTGTGTCATCACTAATAATTGTTAGTTCCGAGAAGGATTGGATTATTTAAATCATAGCAAAGCACTCAAAGGTTATCTATTTAGTAGAAAAGATGCCTTCGTGGAGGATGTTCTAACAAAAAATGGCTCATATCCATATTACACATGGGGAAACCAAGGAAACTCTCAACCAAACTGAAGTTTTTTAGTATATGAACCCAGGTCACTCTACCACTTGGAGGATTGGTGTATTGAGAATACGGCAAGCACACTACGGCTATCTGCCTAACGGAAGGGATGCCTTCGTGGAGGATGTTCTAAGGGAAACTGGCTCGTATACACTTTACGCATGGGGAAACTCACGAAAACGCCCAAGCAGCCAGCCCGTTCATGGGATTCAAACCTCGGACCAAACTACCAGTGTTCAACGATTTTACCGCTCGGCCGCTGGTGGGCACTACTTGGAGGAACTCCAGTAAGAGGATATCAGAGGGGTATGCTAGAATTAAGATGTCCATTCAAAGAGTGCAACGATTTAATGAAATTTTATATCAAATAATATTTAATATTAAATCCATCGGTTTCGTTGACGCACATCTTCTGCGAATTTTTACGAAAGAGCTCTTATTAAATTGGTACTTTTATGTTATAGCAGTCCCCATCCATACTTGGCGATTTTAGATATGCGCCTATATCTCAGCTATATTTTCGCAAAACTCGTGAAAGCAAATGTAAAAATACAATATACAGGGTTAGCATAAATTATTCATTCATTTAGAAAAGGCTATATTTTCAAAAGTATTACGGATATGCACAGGAAAAATATATAAAATGAACCACAAACTCACCAAGTATTTTTCACTCTATCACCAAGTTTACCAGATAAGTGGAACGTTACTTCATCGCTGAATATCATCTTGGTGGCAAAATCTTTGTCCTCCAGTACTGGTGCAAAAATCTGGTTGACGGGTTTAATCCTCCGGCTTTAATTATTGCAGGAACTGCGCATGGTACGGTTTGAAATGCAACTGTCATTTCCTAAATCTTTTAACTATTCTTATTACTAGACGCTAAGCGGTCAGCCTTCGTCTGGCTTTTCAATGTACCGGAAAACAAATGTCCAGTATCCAAGAGAAACATTAAATTTAAAAACTGCACAGAATTATCGCTCTCATTTTTCCGAGTGACAACAGTGGTATATCGGCAACAATGGCTGTATGCCATTGTTAAAATTTTTAAAAAATTTGAGGCTTCGAGGTGCACTGGCTCTTGTCTAGATGGACCTATGGACCAAATTTCGGAGCCCTGGGTTTATTAGTTTACGAACGAAACACAGAGAGAGAGAGACAGACTCATCCTTTTATTATATATTGAGATTATTATCGCATGCAACTATTCCAGTCTCAACTGCAGCACTTTCACTCAAATTAAGCTATTGATTACACCATTTCATGGACGTCAACTCGTCTGCCCTAGAATACATATATATAATAGCAATGACGAACGATATTCTGGAACTGCTGAGCCAAAGTCCGACACAAAGACCCTTCTTCCTGCAGTTTTTAATATTGCACCTACAAATGGTTTCGTTGTTAACATGAAGTTTCATGTTGTGGCTATTTTCGCAAACTTGTTTGTCAGGCAAAAGACCTCTTTCTTGAAAAAACGATAGGGCATCTACCTCATTACTTGGTAAATTAAAGCTTGTTAACGTCATATTCACAAAAAAAAAAAAAAATGAAAGGTTTCAGATTTTAAATTACGTCCAAAGGGGCGTTTTTTAAAGTTTTGTGTATCACCTTTATTTATTAAATATCATGTTCTACGTACTCAAACTATAAAATTCAGTTCAACCGCAATATCGCAAATTAATTTTAAAATGAGTATATCTTTACAATTTCCAATATACAGTCTCGTGCGCTGGTGATAATTTTTTTTTTCGTACAGTGTTGCCATTACTTGCTTAGTTTAATCGCTTAGTTTTTTAATCCAAAATTCGTTGAAGTGTTACAACATACGAAATCGATAATGAAACAAATTTCAAATTCAAATTAGGAAAATGAGTATATCTTTACAATTTCCGATATACAGTCTCGCGCACTAGAGATAATTTTTTTTTTCATACGGTGTTGCCATTACTTGCTTAGTTTAATCCAAAATTCGTTGAAGTGTTACAACATACGAAATCGATAATGAAACAAATTTCAAATTCAAATTAGGGTTTCCACATTCTGCGGAAGATTACGTTATTCAAATTTCGATGGCTTTTACCGTTGTTTTATCACAATGCGAGAAACATGCATACATTTAGGCGGATTCTTCAATATTTAATTTCTTTAAATATAAGACAGTGCGATAACATATGGTGCGAACGATTTGAAAAGTGATACAGCCTTTTAAAAGTTTCGACACAAATTGCCAAAACGAAATTAATAGTCCTTTAGGGCGAACTGCCCCTTTGGACTTATAAAAAAAAGGGGAATATATTTTTAAATAAATAATGCGAACTCGAGAACCTGAACAAAAATGAATAATATAAGAAAACGCAGTGACATCAGAAATGCAGCAATACTTCTGTACAATACTATACTAATATACGATCACGGTGACAAGGTACAAAAATACGCAACCAGATTATGGCGAGATATCTCGGTTGATTGCCGACTCAATACCAGCGGTTGCTACAGCAAAAAAGGGTACTTACCTACTATGACGACTACTTGGCAACATCTGCCGATAAAAATTAGTTCAGTTCAGTTATCTGATTTAGACAGCATTTAGCTTTAACTGCCTGTCATGGTATTGCCCTAAGGCTTGGAAAAATGAGAATAAGGCGGTAACCGCCGCGCCTCTATAGGCGGAGCTAGAATAGTACATGAGTACACAATGAAATTTAGAAGTACATCTGGGAAAACTGTTAGAGCTGGCAACAAAATATGAAAATATATTAAGTTATGTAGTAAGCTAGTCATGAACAATCATAATTAAATCACTAATACTTTGAATTTCATAAATTAAATCAAAAGGCACTTACAGGCTGAATTGCAATGAGTTCTACCCAGTGGGTGTGGCTTGAAACGTCGTAGGTCGGCGGCAGTTACGACAGGAGTCACCCTCCCGTAAACTGACCTCGGCCAATGCTTCTTGAAAGTTCACATTCCGGTGGAAAAAGAAAACAGTACTTGCAGGTAAGCACAGTCAAATTATAAAGTGAAAATGAAGAATTCACACTTGAAGACACACAATACTTGTAAAGCATAGTAAATTAAATGTATACACAATGAAACAGCAAAAGAACACTTGATGAACCAAGAACACAGTGGTTTTAGTCTTGTACTCTGTAGCTGTTCTCAAAACGCGAAGTGGTGAATTTCTGTATATACACAATATGTACATAAAAGCAGATACCTATGAGCTAAGCTATTACCTATGTGGGTGTCGCAAAGTCAATCATAAGTAGTAGAAAACAAATTGAACTTGAAAAATATAAAAAGCTACCAAAGAGCAATGCCATTATCCATTAGGATGTCGCAATGTTCATTTGAGGTAGTTGAAAATAAGAAGAATAAGTGAGCTTTAATCCAAAGTCCGATGCTGCGGGATATTATACAATCTCATGTAATATAATTTTTTATATACACTATTCACAATTCACCACTTCACATAATGGAAGGTGCTTTGCAGCACATTCCAGGATAGAATCATAATTAATTAGCTCCCTTATATGGTCATATCTTGAGTTAGCTATTTTTTGAAAGAAACTGTGGCTTGTAGTGAGTATCTCATCAGGAATGGGCCGGATCTTCAATTCTTTATGAATCTGTAAGTTTCTGACAAACCACGGCGCATTGATGATATCGCGTAGAATTTTATTTTGAAAAATTTGTAGTCTTCTTCTGTAGGTTTTATAAACGGTGGCCCAAACAGGGATAGCGTACAGAAGTATCGGGCGAATAAGTATTACCCAGTAGAGCGGTGTTTGCAACACCAGGGTGCCTAGGCCAGAGGCCTTACCCCTTGTAGAATATGTCTGGTTCCATTTAATATTATATTTACAGTTAACCATTCAATATAAGTAATTACCAATATATATATATATATATATTTTATATAAATTTTTAGGTCTTTAGAGGGTAAATTGCTGTTATGGTGGAAGCCCAGGAAAGCTGTCGAGCCGTGACTACAAAGTTACATGGTAAGTGAGTAAGTCAATAATCTGGATCCATTAAGTACATGATACATGATTCAAAAAATATATGAGCAATAATTAATGAAACATTAGAAGATAATAAAAATAAGAACATACATGACATCAGAGGCAGGTAAAAGGGTGAGAAAGAGTATACACAAAGCAGGAATAAATTACATAATGTACACATTGAGCTGAGCAAGGGGACGATCAATATTCGCAAGATCGTTATAATCATATTCACAGATTTTGATGCAGGGATTGTCAATAATTTGCTGCCTACTGTGAAATCTTTTGGCCAGCCTGTAGTAGAATGATCTGAGCTGCATCATGCCCAGCTCTTCATGTATTCTATTATTCCTGATATACCATTCTGCGTTGGTAATTTGCCTTAGAACAATATTCTGACAAGCCTGCAGCCTGCCTCTGTTAGTTTTGCGTGTGTGGGCCCAGATAAGGCTGGCATAACAGAGTAATGGTCTGAGAATGGACTTGTAAATAAGTAACTTGTTGTCTATAGATTACACTCTGTTCCGAGCAATTAAGGGGTTGAGTTGCGCTTTACGAACCCGGAACCTTTGGATAATAGAAGTAATGTGTGGGGACCATGTGAGAGTATTGTTGAGGATCACCCCAAGATATAGGACTTGCTTGGCCCAGGGAATGGTGGTACCAAAGAACTGGAGATTTTTCTTGATCTTGGTTTTCCTAGTGAACAGGATGGCCTTGGTTTTGTCGACATTAACTGCAATCTTCCACTGGGTGAGCCAGGTCTCTAAGTGCATGGATGTGATTCTGTAGTCGTTGTATTGCTGGACCAATAAATGCACTTTGTGCCAGGATCGCAGTGTCGTCCGCATACATAGCTAATGTTGTGTCATGTGTGGTGGGAATGTCGTTCACGTAAATGTTAAAATATGTAGGTCCAAGCAAGGACCCCTGAGGGACCCCTGCATGGATGGGGTGGAAAGTTGAGTTTGTGCCTGCTACATGAACGACAAAGTATCTACCTGTTAGGTAGGAATTGGTGATGTTAATGATGTATTCTGGGAAACCCAGAACATGTAACTTGTATGTGAGTGCTTCCAACCAGACTCTATCAAAAGCCTTTGCTATATCAAGAAAAATTCCACCAGTGATCCTCTTGTTAGCCATTCCTTCAGCGATGGTCTCAACAACCCTGTAGAGCTGATTTGCCGTGGAGAGTTGCTTCCTGAAGCCGAACTGATGGGGAATCAGAATGTTGTTGTCCTCCAGGTGTGCGTTGATTCTTTTGAGCAGGACTGCTTCGAACACTTTGCTGATGGACGAAAGCAAGCTTATAGGCCTGTATGATTCTGGTTTGTTTGGTGGTTTTTTAGGCTTTAGTATAGGGACTATTTTAGCCTTTTTCCAACACTCAGGAAAGTATTGCCATTCCAGGATGATGTTACAGATCTTGGTGAGAATGAAGATGACTTTGACTGGCAGCTTCTTAAGCATGATGTTTGTGATGTTATCAATGCCAGGGCTCTTCCTGTTTTTGAGTTTCTTGATAATAGCTAGGACTTCTGAAGGTAAGGTTGGAATAATGTTGTCAGTGCGTGGGCTTATAGAGAAAGTGGAATGAAAGTATTGAACAGTGCTTTCAGTGGTGGAGTCATGAATGTTGTTAGTGCGAAACTGAGATTCCAGCTGCGCTAAAAGTTCTGCTTTCTCAATTTCGGTGTAATGGATCCCTTGAGGACCTTTAAGGGGCGGAATGTTGTTGTGGCATTTCGTATACCTTTTGATGGCTCTCCATAGCGAGTTATCGTCTGTGGAGAGGTTTTGAAGGTACCTGGTCCAGCTGAGTTGTGCCTGTGTATTGAGTAGAGATCTGACCTCTCCGCAGAGTCTGTTGAATCTTTGTTTGTCCTCTCGGTTGCGGGACCTCTGGAACTGACGTCTGGCAGCGTTGCGTTGTCTGATGAGTAGTCTGAGCTCTTGGCTTCTGTAAGTGCGCCCCTTCGGCACAGGCTTTCTGGCTGCAGAGTAAGCATGAGTGATATCATCGGTAAAAATCTTGATTAAACTATCAATGTCATCCCTCGATTGTACTGTGGGGGTTGTGTAGTGCATGTTGTTTAGAGTTTTGGCGAAGGCTCGCCAGTCCGTGCGAAAGACTCTTGTGTCTGGTGGAGTATAGCTGCTGACGTTCAGAATCAGTCTGACCGGATTGTGATCAGAAGAGAGTTCGTCGAGCACAGAAATATCCAGCGGAACGCTGGTATTTTTGAGCAGGAAGAAATCCAAGATTCCAGTAGAACGGGCAGTATACCGTGTTGGTGTTTTGGGAGCTGCTATGTGTAGATTCGCCGATTTGGCCAAATTGAAAACTACATGTCCTATGTCATTTGAATTATAGCAGTTCCATGCGCGATGTCTAGCGTTAAGGTCTCCACCAATAATAACATGTGTGCCAAGTGAGAGTAAAACCTGCAAGTCCATGTGGACAAGTTGAGGGTTACGTGTGGGTGGAATGTATGTGGAGACAAAAATGTATGTTATATTATTGCTTGTTATGAGTGAGGTGGCTGAGGCCTCAAAAGCTGAAAGCCGTGGAATTGGAACAGGGTTGTGAGGAATGCAGCGTTTAATAAGAAGTGCTGTGCCCCCGCCATGAGGGTTCTGATCTGTAGCTGGTCTGTTATATCTGTGTACAGCATAATTCTGCACAAAGATAGGTGATGAAGGGCCAAGGCGGTGTTCCTGTAGGAAGAAGATATCGGGGTCGTACTTATTTACAAAATCCCGAAGTACATGAATTTTACGGGATAGTCCATTCGCATTCCATGTAAAAATATGTACACAATCATTCATCAAGTTATTCATTATTTACATTATTAGAGCCAAATATGTCCTCACAAATGTTAAAGACAACAAATAGCTTGTCAATGGCATTATTAGCTGCTTGTAACTCTGGCAGCCTGGCACTAATTTTACTAATAACATTGCCTACTGAGAGGCCTTTAAAAACACAGCTTAATTCTTTCAATAACTTAAAAATTCCATAATGGCACTAAAGCCTCCCTCAGCAGAGGGGTTACAATTTTTAGCAATATCAACATGAGATTGTACATTTTCATTTTTACGAGGCTTAGTAGATGGCTTATTTACAACATTTTCAGAATTATCAAAAATAACATTTTTAACTGCCGCAGCAAAGGTACGACCATTAGACACATGAGAATTTTGAACATTGGTTTCGCTCTGCTTGGGAGCGCTTAGGGTATCAGAACCAACTTTGGCACCTGCATTTTTGTTTTTAATAGTGTTGTTGACGGGGAACTTAGAGCACCCCCTATAATTAGCAGTATGCCCTGTTTGTAAGCAGTTACAGCATTTAACAATATCAAGCCTTTTGGCAGAGCATTCGGCAGATTTGTGTGGCCCAGCACACTTTACACTTCTTGGTTTAAATTTGCAGTTATCTGAAGAATGATGGAAGTGTTGGCAGTTGTGACACTGCACAACACTTCTGTTTGATTGGTAAGCAGTCACTTTAACATAAAATCCCAGGAGCTTGACAATGTCATACACCTGCTCAACACCAGGTACATTGTTAATTTGGGCCTGATAGAGTGGCATAGGAATTCTGGTTTTTATTCTGTGCATTTGAGCGACTCGTCGAACCTTGAATCCTTGGTCTTGCAGCGCTTCGCTTATCTCTTCCACTGGGCAGTAGATTGGCAACCCTCTGATTACCACCTTGATCGGTCTGTCATGCTTTGTGAGTATAACATAGTGATCCACTTTTTTAGAGTCCAGGTAGCTCGTAACAATTCTGTGGTCATTTTCTGTAGCCGGGAAGATTTTCAGGAATTCTCCACTGACTTTGCCTACAAAGTCAGCTTTGCTGTCAGTTTTTAATATCTTAATGAAGTCGCTGAATTTTATATCAGGCTTAACCATGATAGGCCGAATTTTTGGCGATAGAGCTGGTGGTATGACACTGTCAGAACCCTGTTGCGTGTCCATTTCAATAATTTCAACTTCATTTTCATTACAATTATTTGGTACATTTTCATTAGCATCATTATTTGCACAAGACAGTTTTCAAATTTATTGGCCAAAGGGAGATCAATATTGTTTTTAACTAATTTAACAGGGCGGGAGGTATTCTTCGAGAGAATCCCTAGTATCATTTATTGATCTTTTAACTCGTTTGACCGAGTTTTTTCTAGCCTTGGGCTTAAGTTTGTTATCATTGTTAGTAGTATTATAAGCATCAATAACATTACACATATTCAAAACATCAGATAAATTACGATTCCTATTAATTACATTTTCCTTAAATCGATTAACAAAACCAGGATCCAGACTACTAAAGAACTGGCACTTACCTATGCATGCAGAAATAAGTCCTTCGGCAATCGCTCTGGTCTTTCTGTAGTTTTCTTCCACAATCTGTTTCTGGGTATCATCCGTCATAATCCTTAGGCTGTTTGCACAATATCGACCTTGTGAGTTAATATCCGCTTTGATTTTGTCACGAAATTGCACACAGGCGATGTAATCTCTAGGTCCGAAATCCTCTTTATGAAGAATGTCACACCAGTTTCCACCTAATACCGAGTTACCGTAATCGATGTAATCCTCAGAGAAATTAACAATTTGCCGAGCAGCCTTTTCCATAATTTTCACACAATTATCACCTTCACTCATGATGAGTGAACAGAATTTCACAAATCACACGTTGTAGATTCGCAAAACACACTGAAAAACTTG
The DNA here is from genome assembly GCF_044657685.1 of Stegodyphus dumicola. NCBI lineage: Eukaryota > Metazoa > Arthropoda > Arachnida > Araneae > Eresidae > Stegodyphus > Stegodyphus dumicola. The sequence goes on along the minus strand of NC_140769.1, from coordinate 289,675,745 downwards.
TAATCACATGGCGATCACAGTAATCCAGGCACGAAAAAAGCACGAGTAGCCAAGCCGCCAGACGCCGCCGCAGCCCGGGCGAATAAGTGTAATATATATTTTCTTTTTAATTCTCACATTTAACTTGGATTTTCTGCCAATCAAGGGTTGAAGAGCAATTTTTGCGACAGTCGCTTTTCTGAGTGCATATTCGGAATGTTCTTTAAAGAGCAATTGTGAATCAAAATAGATACCTAAATATTTAGTGCTGTTAACCACAGGAACTTCTTGATTATTAATTTTAATGTTCACTTCAACTGGGGTGAATTTTCGATGTCGGCGAAAAAGTAGAATGTTGCTTTTAGAGGGATTAATGCTGACTCTCCATGATTTAAGGTAATACACAACGTGATTCACTGCAATTTCAAGCTTATCAACAGCAAGTTGTGGTTTCATTGATCTGGTCAATATCGCTGTATCATCAGCAAACTTAACTATTTTTGAATTAAGTGGGACGGGCATGTCATTTGTATAAATGCAAAAAAGACTGGGTCCAAGAACACTTCCTTGTGGAATTCCGCTTTTGATATATTTATTCGTAGAATAAGTGTTGTTAATTTTTACTTGAAAGGTACGGTTTCTCAGATAACTTTTTAGAAGTTTAATGAAGTTAATTGGCAGATGAGCAAGGTGTAGCTTGTAAATTAAACCATCATGCCACACCTTGTCAAATGCTTTTTCTAAATCCAAAAAACAACTTGCAATTGTATTCTTTTTAACGAATGAATCAGCGATATACTCTGTTACATTAAGCAGTTGATGAACAGTACTGTGTCCAGTTCTGAAGCCGAATTGTTCACTATTTATGGTATTTTTATCTTGAAGGTGCTTTGTAAGTCTTGTTTGTATGACCCTTTCGAAAACTTTGCCCAGCCCAGGAAGCAGACTAATTGGACGATATGAGTTAAGCTCTCTTGGATTTTTCCCCGGTTTAAGGAAAGTAACAATATTTGCATGTCTCCACTGCTGTGGAAAATAGTTTAACCTGAGACACGCATTTATGATATTAGTAGTTAGAACAATGTAGCTTTTGGGCAGAATATTTAGGATTTTATTTGAAATCCCGTCGGAACCCGGAGCTTTTCTGACTTTTAGATTTTTGATGATGTTTCATTAGGTGAGGTGGGATTAATATGCTCATTAGCAATGCGGTCCGGGAGGTGAATATTAAAATTATAAACATCCTCTTCTATTTCCTCAATGTAATAATTGTTGTTAGTAAAAGTATTTTCCAGATGGGGAGCAAGAGCTTCTGCAATATCTTTTTCAGAGTAGGCGATGCCATAATTAGTGTTAATAGAACCAATATTATAGTCTTGATTTTTACGGAGTGTTTTTGCAATTTTCCAGACAGTTCCTGGGTTAAAGTCCATGGAATCGAGGAGATCATCCCAAGAATTTGACCTATATTCAGAAATAGCTTCTTTAATTTCACGGATTTTTCTATTTAATTGGTTTTTAATAGTAGGATCAGCCGTCCTTCTCCATTGCTAGGCAGTCCTATTTTTGTCTTTGATTTTATCAATTAAGTAGTCAGGTAATTTGGGCTTCTGATATTCTTTAAAAGTAGTAGAATTGATAATAGCAGTGTTAATTCTTCTGTTGATTTTAGTGATTTGTTCTTCGATGTGTGAAATATCAGCTAAAACCGGATGTGCAGGTAGTGTTTCAAGAATTTCCTTAAATTTAGTCCAGTTAGTGATGCTTTTGAGAGGAAGTGACCTTTCATATCCATAAAATGTGAAATTGACTGGAAGGTGATCTGAACTCAGTTCATTATTGACTTTAAGATATGGAATTTGAAGAATATTTTTCGTAATGACAATGTCAAGAACATCAGCTGTACCTGTATGGTGGTGTGGTGTGGTGTATTTAATTATGGCAAAGCACACTAGGGCTATCTGCCTAAGGGGAGGGATGCCTTTCGTGGAGGACTTTCTAAGGGAAACTGGCTCGTATACACGTTACACATGGGGAAAACCACGAAAACGCCCATGCAGCCAGCCCGTTCGCGGGATTCGAACCTCGGACTGAACTACCAGTGTTCAGCGACTTTACCGCTCGGCCGCTGGTGGGCCCTGTATGGTGGTAACAGGTAGGGTGAGTAGGGCCATAAATTCTGAGATCGTTATTTAGTGCGAAACTATAGAGTATGTTACCATTAGTGTTCCTGATTCTTGAGTTCCATGAATTATGTTTGGCATTAAGGTCGCCGGCTATGACAACCGGAAAAGCGATGTTGCTAAAGCTGATGAGATCGTGACCACTGATGGTGTTCCTTGGTGGATTGTAGGCAGAGATAAAAACCACTGGTTCGTTGGTACGAGAGTGCACAATGATAGCTGTGTGTTCGATGCTGGTATTGCCGCTGAGGCTAAATGGAGTGGAGCGAAGATAATTTTTAACAAGAATCAAAGTCCCGCCTCCTCTATTATGAGAGCGGTCAGAACGATAAGTTCTAAATCCTTGTATTTTAAATTTGTCACATGCTCTGAGATGAGTTTCGTTAGCGAGAAAAATATCAATATCATGACGATAAATTTGTCACATGCTCTGAGATGAGTTTCGTTAGCGAGAAAAATATCAATATCTTGACGATTAATGTAATTAAGTATCTCGGTATTTTTATTTTTTATACCATTTGCGTTAAAATATGCGACATTTAAACTACTCGAGGCAGTGATATGATAACTAGTAACATTAATATAAGGATTAGAATTCATAGTTCATATTGCTTAAGAGTTCAAATGCTTCAAATCCGATTTGGATTTTGTCAATTAGTGATTTTGCTGTCATAAATTTCTAGAAAAGTAATTTGGCTTGGTTGAATAAGTTTTTTAGCCATAATATGAATCCGGGGGCGGAGTTTTGTGCTTCTCCTGAACTTTCTGGGTTCCGATTGGTTTGACTTGTATTATTTTCGTTGTTATTATTTTCAACATTTTGGGTTTGATTTTGAGTAGGAAGCGGCGGAAAATTTTCTAAGTCCCTTGGAGGTGGAGGTGGGTTATTTCTTCTGGTATTACGATTTTCTTCTCTTGATTTCTCTTTTATATTATCAGGGTGCATTTCACACCCACGATAAGAACTTATATGCGGACCTCCGCAAAGGGCACAGGTACCAGGTAGCTTTTTGTCTTTAGTACAAGTATACGTAGCATGATTTTGGCCGCATTTTAGGCAGCGCGTTTTATGCTTGCAGTGCGTTTTACTATGACCGTACCTTTGACAGTTGTGACACTGTGTCGGACCTGGCGTAGTTTGGAAGCTAACAACTTTAATTCCTAAATCTAGGATATGTGTAATTTTATAAATATTTTCCCCTTCAATGCTTCTTTTTACTTCCACTAAAAAGGTGGGCATTTTGACAGTTTCGCCATTAATTTTCTTGGTGAACTGCTTAACAGCTTTAACTGTGATTCCTTTTTCAGTTAACGCTTCAAAGATGTCTTCTGTTTTAGTGTGTGCTGGGAGTTTTTTAATCACAGCGCGTATGGGTTTTTCAGTTGGCAGAGGAAATGTGTGATACGGAATAGTTTTATCATCTAAGAATTTAGTGATTAATCTGTAATCATCTGAACTTTTAACTTTGATGTGTATATCAGTGCCTTTAAAGTTGCATTCCATTTGAGAAGTTAGTTTTTTAATTTCATCGCGGAGTTTTTTCCAATCGTTTACGTCCGAAATGATTATAGGAGGTATTCTATTAGCGGTTTTTCTGGGTTTAACGAATCCTTCGCTATCTTGAGAGTTCTGAGAACTGATGACTTGAACATCCATATCGTCTTCGTTAGGGAAAGCGGAATATTTATTTTTAACAGATGTGGTTGAATGATTGCTATCTTCGCTAAGATTGCGTTGGTGGTTTTTTTTGGGGGTGGGGATAGATCCATTCCTCTTTCTGTTTATCAGCAGTAGCCTTCTGAATATTATCGGGAGGTATTATGCTTTGCATATTTTGAGAATCAGTTGGTTTACTAACAGAAGATTCATTATCAATGGGAAAATTTTCATTAAGTTCATCAACATTTTTGAACATTTTCATGCCTAAGTTAAGGACTTCAGTGAGTTTACAAATTTCATCAAGAATATCAAGAGCAACAGTAACCTTTCCATTTAGAATTTGATTGCGATGCGTATTTAAGTTAATCCATAACTTATACTTATCCTCCGGAGTGCCATTATCAATAATATTGTTACGAATTTGGTATTTAAAAAGCTAATGTTAGTTCAATTATAAATTAAATGGTTTTATTTCTCGCGCAGTGCAGCGCGTGACGAATATTAAAAGAAAGCTAAGCCGGAAAAATTAAAAATACAAGAGCGCGTGCGTTAAATAAATAAATATCTCTTTTTGATTTCGAGAAAGTACTGGAAAATTCTAGCGCGTGATTTTAAAATCTTATAAAAGGAGGAAAACATCTCAGTTTGTAGTAGTTGCTTAGTTTGTTGTTGTTTAGAAAACTGCCGTTGTTGATTATAGCGAATTCGCGGATTAGCGTTCTTTAGCTGTTTTGAATTACGTTCTATTGTACATTTGAGTAGTTAAAAGATAACTACTGTGAGATATTGTAATACTGCATGATAATTTGAGAAAATTTAAGCATTTTTTTGTTGTGATAATAATAAATTTTTGTTCATTTTGCATCGGACTTGTGCATTCATTTCATAACGAACCCGTACGCACGCAACAATTTTTGGTGTCAGAAGTGGGATTTGAATGCCAATAACAAGAGCGATGGAAGAACAATTCTGGCAAATGATGACTGCATTTGCTGCTTTCCAAGAAAAGATGGAAGGAGCCGTCAACTCCGTTAAGGAAGATATAAAAGCTGTACAAGAGAAAATGGATGCTGGTCAAATATCCGTTAAGGAAGAAATGAAATTGGGCCAGGAATGCGTTAAGGAAGAGATGAAATCCCTTAAAGACGAGATGAAAGCAGGTCAGGACGAAATGAAAAGAGAAATTACCTGCGTAATAGAAAATAAATTTGAGGCTATGGAAGGCAGAATAGACGCGGTTGAAACTAAAGTTGGACAAATAGAAGAAAGAGTTTCTTCGGTAAAAGAACAAGTAGAAGAAAGAATTTCTTCTGTAAAAGAACATATAGAAGAGAGAGTTTCTGCCGTCGAACAACAAATTGATGATAGGGTTTCTGCTGCCGTCGCCAAAGAAGTTGACAGCCTAAAGAAGTGCATAGCGACGGTAGGAAACAATTCTGAAGGTTTTAGATTTTTATCGATGCCTGCTCGTTCCGTTCTGAAACTATCTACATATGATGGGAAGACCTCCTGGCAGGTGTATAGGACACAATTTTCTATCGTTGCGGATGCGAATGGATGGGATTCCCAAGCTAAGGCCTGTCATCTCGCCGCTTCTCTGAGAGCAGACGCAGCGGATATCCTGCAGACGCTTCCCGAAAATCAAAGGCTAGATTTCGAAGCTCTATCCGGCGCTTCGGCGAGAAATGTTTAAAAGACTACAGCAGGCTCCAATTAAAATCTCGTCAACAGAAGCTCACCGAAACGCTTCAGGAGCTCGCCACGGATGTTGAAAGGCTGTCACATCACGCCTTTTCGGAGTGCCCGACAGAAACAAGGGAAATCCTGTCCCTGCAATATTTCATCGATGGCATCCGGGACCCTGAAATACAGAAAGCACTGCGAATGGCGGATGTAAAAGATTTGAAAAGCGCTCTGTTGTACGCCATGAAGTTCGAGGCAGCCCAGGAAGCAACTAATAGAGATCGCTACCCAGTTAGAGCTGTGCGAGTCCATGAGCCAGTGGATCAACTGATGGCTCGTTTAGATGATTTAGCCAGACAAGTCGAAGATTTGATACGGAGTAGGAGCGAGAAGAAAGTGGCTCTAAAGTGTTGGAGATGTGGTAGTGAAGGTCACCTAAGACGGAATTGCAGAACACCCCAGGGTACGGAATATAAAGCAGATGATTTTACCAGACAAGTCAGTGGCTTGAGACGGAACAGAAGTGAAAAGAAACTAATTCTAAAGTGCTGGAACTGCGGAGTTGAAGGCCACATACGAAGAAACTGCAGAACACCCCGAGGTACGGAAAATAAGACCATTTCCCAGCAACAACGCAGTAAACAAATTAGTGACCATTTCGAGGAACGGAGGTTGCCAGATAGTGAAAAACCTTGTTTTAAAGCTCTTAAAATTTATACAGTGAGTGGCAACAATAATGGACTGTCCATCAATGGGAATATCGATGGAGTTCCTTGCAGTATGATCATTGACACAGGAGCTAACGTTACCATCATTAGGAAAGATTTAGCTGAACAGTTTAAAGATAAACTTATTTGGACGCCATCCTGTGTTACCCTTCAGACTGCGTCTGGTGATAAGATCGACATAGCTGGGAAGTTAAACGTGAAAATCACATTTGGAAGTGCCGCCTACCATCACACGGCATATGTGGCAGATATTACAGATCCATGCATACTCGGATTGGACTTTTTAAGGAAATACAATTTTTCCTTAGACTTGAAAAACAACAAACTGCTTTCAGGATCTGAAGACATGACTATCCATCCTAAGAAGGGATCCTCACCTGGAAATGCCAACGCTTTGTCCGAAAGAACGAGCTCGAGAGACAGCCGAAATCATGCTAGGGTCGAAAAGAAACACCAGACTGCCAGCTATTCTCCATCTCAGATGCTCTTCGGTCGAGACCTTCGTCTGCCTTGTGACCGCCTGTTTCATCGCCGTACGGATGCGCCTTCATCGCCTGAGGAACACATCCAAGATGTCAAGGCCCGTTTTGAAGTAATGCACCGTTCCGCACGAAAGCGAGTGAACTTGGCGACGGAGAAAGTGAAGACCAGATACAACGCGAGAGCTACTGGACATAGATTCAACAAAAGAGACAAGGTGTGGTTGTGGAACCCGATTCGGCGAAAAGGAGTCAGGCCTGAACTACAGTCACCTTCGGATGATCCATGTACAGTGCTGAACACGAATGACGTCGTGGTTCGGATCCGTGAGTCTTCGAACTCTTACGACAGGTTAGCTTATTACTATGGCCATAGTACATAATGTAAATAATTGTAAATAGTATCAGACCATGGTCCTTTTTGTTTATAAATGTGTATTTGATTTGATTTGTATTTAGTATTTGATTTGTATTTAGTATTTGTTTTGTATTTAGTATTTGATAGCATTTGATTTGTTTAAGCTAGTTATTTCATTTATTGTTTATATTGTTTGATATTGTAATGTAATGTTTATGCTTCAGTTGCATTTATGCCACAGTTGTAAGTTTAGCTTCCTGTCCAGGGATTGTACTGCCCGGGACGTGCAGTCCTTGGGAAGGGGGCAGTGTTACGAATTTGGTATTTAAAAAGCTAATGTTAGTTCAATTATAAATTAAATGGTTTTATTTCTCGCGCAGTGCAGCGCGTGACGAATATTAAAAGAAAGCTAAGCCGGAAAAATTAAAAATACAAGAGCGCGTGCGTTAAATAAATAAATATCTCTTTTTGATTTCGAGAAAGTACTGGAAAATTCTAGCGCGTGATTTTAAAATCTTATAAAAGGAGGAAAACATCTCAGTTTGTAGTAGTTGCTTAGTTTGTTGTTGTTTAGAAAACTGCCGTTGTTGATTATAGCGAATTCGCGGATTAGCGTTCTTTAGCTGTTTTGAATTACGTTCTATTGTACATTTGAGTAGTTAAAAGTTAACTACATTTGAGTAGTTCTATTGTACTACTGTGAGATATTGTAATACTGCATGATAATTTGAGAAAATTTAAGCATTTTTTTGTTGTGATAATAATAAATTTTTGTTCATTTTGCATCGGACTTGTGCATTCATTTCATAACGAACCCGTACGCACGCAACAATATCATGAATTAAATCTCTATTCCTAAGAAAATCTAAATCCATAACAAAAACCTAAACTTTACGAGATCCTTAACGTAACTCGAAGCAAGGCATTGTTCATCAAAAGAAAACAATCGTAAGAACAAAGCTTGAAAATGCTTACCAAGAATCCGGATGCGTGAAAGACAACCAGCTCGAAGCAAATCCAAACCAAAAGTGCGATAAAAATTATTTATCGGCGGTTTATGTTTATAAATTTTTTTTAAATAAAAGCCCTAATTATAAAGGAACAAAAACTGGAAAACCAAAGAAACCGAATATATATATTGACAATCACAGATATGCTCTGGTGAAAGATCGAAATTGGAGAATGTCGACTTTCACCGGAGAATGTCAACATTCACCAAATACGTCCGTGAAAGATCGAATATTGCACTACATTCTTGTATATTCGGACCCTCACCGGTGTATGTCGACAATCACAGATATGCTCTGGTGAAAGTTGAAAAGAGAGGTTATAAAGTGCCATAATAGTTTAAGTTGTTGCAATAAATAAGATTTGAATCACATAATTTAGTAACTTTTTTATTACTGTTATTTTATTTTCTCATTTAGAACGTACTGTATAATTAAGTAAGTTTATAACTTCTATTATTTTCCTTTCTCATTTTGAATGTATTGTGTGTTTTAGGTTCTCATGTTCTTAAGTTCTTATTTCAAGTCTCAAGTGCGTTTATTCGCGACTGAATGACGGAGAAGAAAATCTAATATTGTTATATGTTCAACATTCACCATTAGTACATGGTGAATGTAGATATTGACCGGTGTAAGTCAGAAATAAGAGTATTTGGAAAATATTTCGGACATACACCAAGAGACTGTGTGAATGTTGACATTCACCGGTGAAAGTCGACATTCTCCAGATTTCACCGTAACATATATATAAATTATTATAAATAAACGCATGTATATATAGTGTTACGGATTTGGCATTTAAATAGCTAATGTTGGTAGAATTATAAATTAAATTGTTTTATTCCCCGTGCAGTGCTGCGCGTGACAAATATTATGAGAAAGCTAAGCGGAAATAATTTTAAAAAAATACAAGAGCACGTGAATTTAACATTTAATAAACAAATATCTCTTTTTGATTTCGAGAAAATACAAGAAAATTCTCGCGCATTTAAAAAGCTTATATAAGCGGCATGGAAACCTCTCAATTGGTTAGTTATTTAGTTAGTAGTTGTTTTAAGAGTTTGTTTAGAAAACTGCTCTTGTGGACTGTAGCGAACTCGTGAGTTTTCTCTCTAGCTGTTTTGAATTAAGTTCTGTTGAACGTTTGAGTAGTTAAAAGATAACAATTTCTGGGGAAATTTAAGCTTTTTTTTATAATAATAATAAATTTTGTTCATTTTTCATCGGACTTGTGCATTCAATTCATAAAGAACCCGTACGCACGCAACAATATATATAAACTATATACTAAATATGAATTAAAAATATTAACTTACCTAAAACTGGTTAAAAGGAAACATTGAAGTTAATGGTGAGGAAAGTGGTGGGAAATAGCTTTTGAAATAGTCAATCAATTCGAAAGGAGTTTCGTGTTTTTCCCGCCAAATAAATTCAGCTAAATAGGTATCCAAATGATGGCGGCTTGTCCCACGTTGTCCCTTGTTCTTTCGTTTACCTCCTCTATGACCTATGTTAGGATTAACTTGTAAAACCTACAAGGGTCGCCAGTTTTGGCGAGATATCTAGGTAGTCGTCATAGTACGTAAGTACCATCAAATCTATTGATTCTTAAGGTGAAAAAATTATGGCAGTTAGCATTGTTCCGTCGATCATGCAAATTGGCTAGAATCGAACCATGAAAGCTGGCAGAAATCCCGTCAAACGTCAAAAATTTGTCTTAGCGCACTTTTTTCAGTTTGCGTCAAAGAATGGCGAAACAAACATTATCAACATATGAAAAGAAAACATACTTTAGCAATTTAAAATGCAAATTTAGCTATAAAATAAGGAATAAGGATTACGTGATGCATTAAAAAATAAAACACTTACATTCTTCTTCAAATGCGCTATTTTCTTTTCCCGAAGTATACAGCAATCTGTTTTCGTTTAAAAAACATTAGAGAATTGTAGAGACTCGGCTTAGCGCAAACCTTGGCAGCAGCGACCATCTGGAAAACGCATATCTTTCTTATTCCCTTCAGAAAATTTTCAGCAAAATTTTGCATTCCTGCAATAATTTTACTACAATTTCTTCTATTGCTGGTAAATTAATTCCCCAAGCTCATATTTTAAAACTAATGTAAAACATGTCACGATTTATTTATAAAGACCGTTGGAACTTGGAATAGGACAAAAAAACAAGACATACGAAAATGGCGGCTCTGCTTGACTGAAGGACTGTTATCGGCATATTTGCCAGTCGTTAGGCGCATGGTTGCCAGGGTGTGGCTGAAAATTTGGCGATTTCTATTAAAGTAGTTGCATTAATACATAAGTACCTATTATACATAATATTCGTAATGCTTAGAATACATACAATTTTAAAAGAATCATGCTGTGTATTTTAAGAAAAATTAATCTTTATTAAATACAATATTACTTTTGTAGTTCCTTCGTACAATGTAACTTATAAAATTTAAAGCAGGCGCGTCTAAAAATAACAACAAAGGTATTTTGAGTACTGTTTATGCTCGTGGCGAATAAGCATTCCTCTGAAACAACATTTTGCATTATATCGAGTATAACACAATTTCAGATCGACCAAGTAATTAGTATGTTTTGCTTGCGGACGAATGAAGACATTTTTTTGGTGGAGGTAAAGCGGGATTTTTTTTAACTTACTTGTATAATGAAAATTTTAGAGTAACTCTATTTAGTAAGTACTACAGCTTAATAAATGTAATGTTCCAACTTAAAAAACATGCTGTATAATTTCCTCAAGATTAAAATAAGGTTTTGCACAGTGTAATATCTTGTTATTTAATAAATAACTATATTTATTGTTGAAGTGGCAACGCCATATTTGTATTATGTAACCGTTGCTCAGCAAGGTGAGAAATTGTTTTAAAATTAGAATTCTGAAGTTTTTCCAGCTAGTAGTTGTATGAAATTTTTGCCACAAAATAATTTTCTTGAAATTATCTATCTACGTAAAAGAAAAAGAAAATTTATGTTCTACTAAGAAGATTATCTGTTTTGTCAATTACTGCAAAATACATTACAACGGGTAATCAAATTTGAATTGCTATGCCTTGCATTTAAACAGCTTAACTTTCGATCACAAATAACTGATACTAGACACGGCTGAATCTAAAAAGAAAGGCAGTATACAGTTCTTTGCTTAAAGTTTGGCTTCACTCCTTCATTGTAGGGCAACCACCTGCCCATGTGCCGTCTTAACAAAGTGTGCAAAGTCTTAAGCAATGGCTCTATGAAACCATCCAAGCTGGAGGATCATCTGAGAATGTAGTACCCTGACACTGTTGCCAGATCGTGCGATATTGCACAAATTTGCGACTTTTGACGAACCTGTGCTACTAATATTTTAGTATTTGCGAAATCTATCATTTTCTTATGCTACTTTTTGCGACTTCAAAGATTATTTTAATATATCGTAAAATGCTTTTATTTTAAAATAATTTATCAATTAAATATATATTAAAAATAGTTTATTTAGGCTTAAAATAGAAGTTGACATCTAGCAATCTTATTTAGATGTGGGCTTCCATTTTCAAGACTACACAGCCTGATGCTGGTATAACAAGAAAGGGGCTAAGGGAAGTGAAAAAAGTAAAAAGAAAGAAAAAAAATTCTTCGGGACATCTCACCACCCTCCCTAGTCCCCCGTGAATTTTGTTTTTCAGTCAGCCCCCCCCCGAGCTCTGTGGTGATGATGAATCGAATCAAAGAACTTGCAGCTTGCGCGCCATATATTGGGTACCCAAAAGAGAAATAAATTCATACTCCTGATTATAATATTGCTAAGAACTAAGCAATGGAAATGACTTGAAAATGAAAGCAACGGCATTTTTCTAAATAACAAGAAAAATAAATTTAACAGTGAAAGAAAAATTCTTTAAGTAATCAGGATCTGAAACAGATCCACCACACAGAACGGAAAACTCACTAAAAAGCATGCCTCAAATAAACTGTTTACAATTAAGCAAAAAAAAATAAATTAAAAAATTAACTGCCAACTAAAAAAATTTAATACAAAAGAGCTAACAGTCTAAACGTGAGGAATCTCTTAAGAATGGATATCTGCAAATTAATTTAAAAATTGAAACTAAATTAAATGAGAATTAATTAAAAAAGAAATGGATATATAAACAACTGAAAATGAGCAATATAGTTTTAAAATTTTCGTTAAAGCTAAGTTATGTAATTAAAAAGACTAAGAATTGAATAGTCTGTAACTTACAGAACCAATAGACGGTAAATTTGTGATGACATCAGAGGTCATATGAGCCTGCGTAACTATGACGTCAAACTTCCGTGATCTCTGACGTCATTTGCCATTTTTGGAGACTTTTTGAGTCTTCTTTTGCTACTTTAGTTGAAAATTTTCTGACAACACTGTACCCCGATAAAATACTTTAAAAAAACTGAAAGAAAAACTTCAAAAGAGACCCACGGGAACAACATGCTGCCTTCGAGGTCAAAACGAAACGGTGATGTTTTGCAGGCTCATACAATATCTCACAATTTACAGCTACTGAATTTCCAACATCCGAAGAACTGTCGGCGAAAGATCGAATATTGCATTACATTCTTGTACATTCGGACCCTCACCGGTGTATGTCGACAATCACAGATATGCTCTGGTGTAGGTCGAAAACAGAGGAGTATATGTACACGCTGTCATTGCAAAAGGAAGTGTTCCGCAAATAAATGCAATTGCAAAAGCAAGGGACTCTTGTGCAATTCAAAGTGTCATAATAGTTTAAGTTGTTGCAATAAATAACATTTGAATCACATAATTTAATAAGTTTTAAACTTCCATCATTCTCCTTTCTCATTTTGAATGTACTGTGTGTTTTAAGTTCTAATATTCTGAAGTTCTTATTTTAAGTCAAAAAAGTGCGTTTTTTCGCGATTGAATTACGGAGAAGAAAATATAACTTTCTTATATGTTCAATATTCACCATTAGTACATGGTGAATGTCGACATTGACCGGTGTAAGTCAGAAATAAGAGTATTTGGAAAATATTTCGGACATACACCAAGTGACTATGTGAATGTTGACATTCACCGGTGAAAGTCGACATTCTCCAAATTTCGGTGTTTCACCGTAACATCTACATTTCGAACTTTAAGCCTAAAATGTCTCCCAAAACGCGGTTTTCGCACATGCAAAAACCATGTTTTAAACACACAATTTAAGCTAAAAATTTGAAATAAAAACAAAAAATTTATATAGCAAAAACGTAAAGTTTCTAACCAAAAATATCTGACAAGAATCCATGTACACAGCGATATGATTTAACTTTAAAAAAATCTACGAATTGCACAATCTGGACAACGAAACAAAATAGCGAACTACGCACACCACTTTTTAATAAATTAGCATAACAATATTAAATTTCAAAGAATATCATGTACACAGCATCCTGTTATCTAGGTAACGAACGAATAATCTACGAACACCTCGCTTTAATAAATTAACATAATAATAAGCTTCAAGAATACCGTGTACACAGCGTTCTGTTTAAACTTTAAAAAACATCTACGAATTGCACAATCTAGGCATTGCGCACTAATGAACAAAATAAACTAAAATAAATTTCGAACAATTAAAAAACCACAATAACGACAGAAATTCATACTAAAAAAACAATGAACATAACATTCTACTAGATTAAAAACAAGAATAAAACAAAACGCACTTACCATAAATAAATGCTTCTTCGAACAGCAGAAATACCAATTTCAAACATCACCAAAACAATTTCACCACAAGTTTGTTAAAAGCCTCTTCTCTCGTGTCAGAACAACGATGGAAAATATACCACCAAATAAAACTCCAAATTGCATTTCCTATTTTCTGTTGACAACGTCGCTTTAACCCGCCGCCACGTAATCTATTATGACATCGTAATTTTAATTTATTATTTATATGACAGCCAGACTCACTATCCACAAAGTTCATACTATGTTTCACAAATTAATGTTCAAAACCTTCTTCTAAATACTTGTCGAATTTCCAGCCAACCGAAAAAATAGTTGTACTAAAACTTTGCTAACACATCATAAATCACTTAATTACCATACGAACCAACTACACTTCGCGACAAGCTAACTTGAGAACACATACAAAGCTAGAACGACCTTTTCACAGCTTTTCACCCTGTTCTTCAAGTTATCAATGCGCAGTAAACTGCCCGCGGATATTCAATTCCTCCAATTTGCTACACATTTGGCGACTTCTTGCCAAATCCAGCGTATTTAGATAATAATCTTTTTATGCAGTGAAGCTGCAGTTGAAATTGATAGTTCATCATAGTATGAAATGTAGGGCGTGTTATTCGTTATCTTAATTTATGTGAAATATTTCACTATTATCTCAACGTGACGAATACTAATTTAATGATAATTAAAACTTGAAACCGGAAGAGCTAACAACGTATTCCTTGCAGTTTGGGTCAAATTCCGTCCCCCCCCCAAGACCGTTCGCTTAGTTAAAAGTAAAATATATAAATTAAGAAAATCTGGTAGTAAGTTATTTTCTTTTAATTTTTAAGAGTTTATGCGGCTTTCTGCTACCAAAACAGTGAACGAGGGGAAATTTTTTATTTTTATTTTTTAAAGACGTTAATTTGATTTTAATTTGCGATTGTTTAAAAAACTCTGACAATATTTTATAGCAGACATTATGAAAATTATATCCTGTATTAATTGTCTCCTAAAATACACACGCATTTCCAGTCAGTCTCAGAAAATCACCTTTCTACAGTACGTTTTATCCTATCTTACCGATTACTGTTTAAAATCAAAAATAAAATGAATAAAAAGACTCGAAATTGAGATTTTCAGATTGCTGTCTACTAAAGAGCTTACCGTTAAAAATTTCAAGGCATTAAAAAATTTAATAATTAAATTTTATATGCTTGAAAAATGTTCTGCATTAGGTTTACGGAGAAAGCGCATATATCAATACTGAAGTTATTTCGAGTTTAGTTTCTTCAATGCTAAATCCTGTAAACATTCTTCTCCACGTCTTATAGTTAAAAAAGTTTAGAAGTAGAAAGAACATATTTTACTTCTAAAAATACGGTAGATGAGAATCCGCTGACATCTTTAGACATCCGAGGGCACAACTATTAAAGAAAAATCATATCCGGCCGTCACATATTCGTGGCAGTGTCTTGAAACATTTTAAGAACTACAAATTTTTGCCACAAAATGGCATTGCATGTGCATAGGATTTGAGATACAGTGGTGGCCAAAATTGTGGACACTTTTGGAAATTTTTATGTTTTTGAACTTTGTATGCTTATAGAAAACGTTACGTTTCACAAAATGCAAACTTGTATATATCATTTTAAAGAGAATTTATTACTGAATTCAATACAAAACACAAAATTCAATTATTTGCAATACAAAAGAAGTTAAACGATAATAGTTATCGATAGTGATGATTGCAGTGAGTTATCAGTACTTAGTAGGGTACCCTTTATTTTTGATTACAGCTTCACTTCGACGTTTCATTGAGCTGACAAGAGTTTTAAGCTCTTCTTTCGTTATTACATGATGCCAGGAAACAATTATAGCCTCAATTAGTTCCCTTTTATTTGATGGGCGCCTCATTCGGACAAGAGTTTTCAAACGGTGCCACAAATTTTCGATAGGATTGAGGTCAGAACTGTTTCCTGGCCATGACAGCAATTTAATGCTCTTTGTACGAAACCACTCCTTCGATATTTTGGCCGTGTGGCAAGGAGCAGAATCCTGTTGAAAAATAAACAAAGCATTGTTGGGAAAGAGATCTCTGATGGAAGGTAGAAGTTTTGGTTCTAGAATAGTGTCAATGTATTTTCTGGCATTTAGGGTCCCATCGATGACATGAAGGCGGCCAATACCATCTGCTGACATGCATGACCAAATCATAACACTAACTGGGTTGAATGTTTCACAGTTGCTTGAATGCAGTCAGGATGTAGCTCTTCTCCTATTCTACGTCTTATATATTTTCGCCCATCACTACCGAATAACGATATCTTAGTTTCATCACTCCATATAACTTGTGACCACTGATCATCTGTCCAATTAATTTGTTCCTTTGCCTACTGTAGTCTTTTCTTTCGTTGCTGAAAATTAAGATAAGGCTTTTTTCGTGGAATTCTACCTCTCAGTCCAACATCTGTTAATCTTCTCCTTATTGTTCTTGAACTGACAGAAACACCAGCATCATTCAGATCACTTCTGATTGCCGCTGATGACATTTTTCTATCTTGGAGACATAGTCTTTTTATTCTTCTGTCATCAATAGATGTGGTGCACCTTTTTCGGCCTTTTCCTTCTTTGTTTTTTATTGAATTTGTCTCCTGATATCGTAAACAAAACTTTCGGACTCCAGATGTAGTCACTGAACCCCCCACCTGTCTTGCAATTTCAGCATAGGAAAGACCACTCTCTCATAACACAATAATATTACATCTTTTAGATGTCAGATCTACTCTTTTATTTGATGTCATTGCTTCTTGACTAAATATTAAACATTTTTACAAAAATTCCTACTTGTAATTGCAGTGTATAAGAAACAGGTCCTCCTTCTACAGAACAAAGTAAAATAATGAATTGTTTCAAGTGTAAACATGATGTCAGCTTCTACTAGCAGTTACTAACATTTGATTGGTTATCAGAACAAGAACAGTGATTGACCAGGAAAGCTAGACATTACAAACCACTTCATAACTGTGTTTTTTATTTATATTAAAGTACATATAACTTTTTTTGTATTGCAAATAATTGAATTTTGTGTTTTGTATTGAATTCAGTAATAAATTCTCTTTAAAATGATATACACAAGTTTGCATTTTGCGAAACGTAACATTTTCTATAAGCATACAAAGTTCAAAAACATAAAAATTTCCAAAAGTGTCCACAATTTGAACACCACTGTACACGTAGATTTGACCTTCTACTAAAAATGAGAGAAACATGACTCAGGATTAGAAAAGAAAGCACAATCTAAACAAACACGGGGCAGCCTGTCACGTGTCGTCAGAGGTTGAGCTCTCTGTGTTATCGCCCTGTATTATATTTAAAGAAATTAAATAATGATGAATCTGCATGAATGTATGTATGTTTATCGCATTGTGATAAAACAACGATACCTAGAGCCATCCAATTTCGAATAACGTAATCCTCCTCTCAATATGGGCATCTGAAAACCAAAATTCGGAATTTGTTTTACTATCGCTTTCATATTTTGTAACAATTTAACGAATTTTTAATTAACAAACTCAACGATTTCAAAGAGAACAATGGCAACACTGTACAAAAAAATTTTTTTTTTTTTTTTTTAATCCCCAGCGTGCGACACTATGTTTTAGAGATTCTAAAAGATATGCCCATTATTTTGCGATATTGCTTTTGAATTTAATTTTATGGCTTAAGTGCAAACAATGTGATATTTAATTAATAAAAGTAAGGTACAACCCCTCCTTTGGGCGTAATATAAAATCTGGAAACTTTCAGGTCTTTTTTTTTTTTTTTTTTTTAGTCCAAAGGCATTTGTTTCTGAAGGACTATTGTTTTCGTTTTGCGATTTTGCGTCGGACTCATAAACGTCGGTTCACTTTTCAAACTGTTGCCACAAAATGTTAGAGTCCTGCATTATATTTGAAGAAATTAAATAATGAAAAATCTGCATAAATGTATGTATATTTCTCGTATTGTGATAAAACAACGGTACATAGAGTCATCGAATTTTGAATAACGTAATCCTCCAACGAATATGAGCATGTGGAAGACCAAATTTGAAATTTGAAATTTGTTTTATGATCGATTTCCTATTTTTTAAAACTTTGACGAATTTTTGATTAACAAACTCAAGGATTTCAAAGCGAGCAATGGCAACGTTGTGCAGAAAAAACATTTTTATCTCCAGCGCGTGAGTCTCTGTATCGGAAATTCTAAAGATATGCTCGTTTGAAAACTATTTTGCGATATTGCTGTTGCACTGGATCTTATGGTTTAAGTGCGAGGAACATGATATTTAATAAAGAAAGGTAACACACAAAATGTTAAAAAACGCCCCCTTTGGACGTAATTTAAAATCTGAAAGATTTCAGATTTTTTTATTATTATTATTATTATTATTATTATTATTATTATTATTATTATTATTATTATTTTCTCTCTTGAGCATCTGAAAAGTATAATTTCATTTACATCATCCATCTCAGAACGTGTTTAATTTGTTGATCCAATGGATTTTCTTTATCCAACAAAGCGCATATGCATCTGTTGCATTTTCAAATTCGTGTAGATTTCATTTTTATGTTACATTGCCATGATTTAGATTTCTTGGTCTGACGGTTTGCTTCATTCAGAACGGAACGTGCTTTGCTTCTAAATTAACGGAAACATAAATGTATGCTTCCTAATACTATTTGGTAAGCTGTTCTCGACAAAATACTCGTTATCAAATGGATTTCGATTCTAATCGTCTGCTTGTTGCCCCACCGTCACATATTCGTGTCATATTCGTCACATATTCGTGTCATATTCGTCACATATTCGTGTCATATTCGTCACATGTTCGTCACATATTCGTGCCAGTGTCTTAGAACATTTCAAAAACTACAACTTTTGACACAAAATGGCTTTGCACGTCCGTAGGATTTGAGATACATATAGATTTGACCTTCTAAAAATGAGATAAACATGACTCAGGATGGGAAAGGAAAGCAAACAGGGCGTGTCACGTGTTGTCAGAGGTTGAGCTCTCTGAGTGCCTGCCTTCCACTTTCCGTGAAAGATTTTGTCATTTCTGGTAAATAATATTTCTTATACTATCTTTTAATTACATTTTAAGTTTATCAATGTGTTTTGCCAATTAAAACTTTATTTAAATTTAAAATTTCTAAAGTAAGAATCGTTTAAGATTTTTCATGTAAATTAAAGAAAAAACTATTAAATTTTAAAGTACATGATAGCTTAAGTAACAATCTAAAATGGTAAAAATTATGATTTGAACTTTTTTTAATTATTTCTTTTTCCTAAAGTTAGGCTTAGCGCTGTAAAATCTCCTGTCCTGTGGAAGCGTTCCTTTAGACTCTCGTCCGTCCGGAGAGAACGTCTTAAACACAGGCGCGCCGTCTCGAAAGGGTTAAGAAGTTTGGAGCCGAAATATTTGTGTGTGTGTTATCTCAAAATTATGATGGAGCTTAGACATTGCTCGCACACTTTTAATAAATTATATAAGAAAATTCACTACCTAATAAGCTGTAAGGGAGCTACCTAATAAGCTGTATTCACTACCTAATAAGCACAATGGTTGATCTGCATATTGATTGACAAATACGCAGGAGCGGTATTGCAAAAGACTAGTAGTGTTCTTCTAAAAGATTATTTCTCGCTCTGTTCGATAGAACACCGAACGGTGTTGTGGTGTGGTGTATTTAATTATGGCAAAGCACACTAGGGCTATCTGTCTAAGAGGAGGGATGCCTTCGTGGAGGACTTTCTAAGGGAAACTGGCTCGTATACACGTTACACATGGGGAAAACCACGAAAACACCGATGCAGCCAGCCCGTTCGCGGGATTCGAACCTCGAACCGAACTACCAGTGTTCAGCGACTTTACCGCTCGGCCGCTGGTGGGCAGAACACCGAACGAAATTCTGCTAAACTGATGATTTTCAAAACGGATTATAAAATGGATTCAAAAGAGATTCAGAAGACTTTTTCGTGACATCGGTACGTACAGAGGCTTTTCGTACATTTTTTACCCTAATTACAGAAATAGTTTACCTAAAATTGTTATGTTTTAAATGACCTATTTGATATTTCTTTACTGTTTTTCTACACCGTCATTTCCACAACAATAAAGCGCTTACCATTATCGGAAGAACTCGAACATCTTTTCCAAAGTTTAATTAGGTTGTATGTCGACGTTAAGAAAGACCGCTTTTTAACCCCTTGGACTACACGATATCTGCCAATTGCGCGAGCTATAGTAAACAAGAAAATCGGTCGCGTGCCGTGCCATTCAATTGTTCAGCCGTGTACCCGAACTGGCGCAAAATGTATATTTTTCATGACATATACATTTCAGTGTAACGAAAGGAATGGTGAAATAATAAACAATGTTTAGGTACAAATAGTAATTTTAAAACATAATCAATTGTGTGTAATCGTAATCAATTGTACAGTTGAAAAACATAATTGCACGATGGATGTGATGGGTATAAGAGTTTTTTAATTCTTTATACGAAATTGTATATGAAATGTGTGAACGTAACGAAGCTTTACGGGGAACTAAAGTAACAGATCATCCAATTTCGTCAGAAATAACTGAAAAAAAAATACTGACGTTACAATCAAAGGAAAAATATTCGATGTAGAATAACTCCAATCGCTTGTTGGGCCCACCAGCGGCCGAGCGGTAAAATCGCTGAACACTGGTAGTTCGGTTCGAGGTTCGAATCTCGCGAACGGGCTGGCTGCATGGGCGTTTTCGTGGTTTTCCCCATGTGTAACGTGTATACGAGCCAGTTTCACTTAGAAAGTCCTCCACGAAGGCATCCCCCTTAGGCAGATAGCCTTCGTGTGTTTTGCCATAATTAAATACATCAGCACCAACCGCTTGTTCTAATAATACGCGGCATTTTATGCACAAATTAATCACCACGAGTCAGACACGTGGCTTTTGTTTATGACACAAATTCCTGACGACGAGTCAGACTCATGGCTTTTGTTTATGACACAAATTCCTGACGACGAGTCAGACTCATGGCTTTTGTTTATGACACAAATTCTTTACCACAAGTCAGGCTCGTGGTTATAGGCCAAAGGGTTAAAAGTCCAAAAGCTCAAAAACACATTGGTGATAGAACAGGAAATTTAGTAGGGATATGTCCTAGATACTCGTTTTTTGTTCCATTTTTTCCAGGGAAGTAACACTTGATTGCATGGAAAAACGCATACGAAGCTGTTATTCACTTACACGATTTTGTTCCAAAATTCTTGTTAAATTAGAACACATCCGCATGCTTTCTGCAGAAGAACACAGTATATTTCCGTATATACGGTAAGAATTTTAGAAACTTTTTTTTATAAAGCTAAATTAAGCTGGTCGGCTTATATACCGATACGCTTGTATCAGGAAGATATAGATACTATTCTGTTAGCCGGTCACAATTGGTAAATTCTTAAATATAGCCTTTTTTTATTTATCTAGTATATATTTATTAAGTTTGTTAAAAACTATTAACTCTAAATGAAATATATCATTAGATTTGTGAAAATGAATTATTTAATTTTCGAAACGGTTTACATTTCTGGTTTGTGTAACTCCATTGTCAAAACCACAAAATCTGACGTTGGCAAAATTTGTAACTGCTTGACTGAAAACTATCCACGTGCTTCCACCTTTCTGGATTTTGGCATCCCCGCCATTTCGAAACATTTTTTCTACACTCTTGAACTTGTTTTTTAGTTAAAGAAACCACAGATCACATATAAGACAACATAAGAACGGTAAGAATGCGTTAGCTTCATATAAGGTCACCACAATTAAAATTATCGTTTGGCGTTTTAATTTACAGCAAATGAAATCGATAATATTTCAGCCCTCTTTTCCTGGGTAGCAACATTTCTGCCGTCATTCCAGCATGATTGAATATTAAATAAATTTTTTTCTTTTGAAAAAATTTCGTCAAGTTACCACCGGTTCTGTAGATTGAATAATCTATTATAAACCCATATGCACGTAATAATACTTTTTTCAAAACGATTTTCCGAGGCGTCTCTCAAGGTTCAGTTTTAGGACCGAAATATTTTAATATTTTCATAAATGACATGCCTGTCCCACTACACTCAAGTATTTATAAATATGCTGACGATACAGTTATCTTAACCAGTTCTAGAAATCCACAAAATGCTCTTGACAAACTCCAAATGCAAGCTAATCTAATCAACAAATACTGTGAAGATTGGAAAATTAAACTTAACGCAGCTAAATGTTGTGTTGTTTTATACCGCAGATATAAGAAAAATTATCCTATTAACTACTATAAAAATAGATAATTCACCAGTTCCTGTATCAAGCTCATATAAATACTTAGGAGTGTACGTCGACAAAGCTTTAAATTTCAAGGATCATATCCAGTATACCATCAATAATGCTAATGCAGCATTCATGTCTCTTTACTTCCTGCTTGGAAGGAAATCTAAATTAAATCTAAACATCAAGAGAAAACTTTATATCACATTCATCAGACCAATTCTGCTTTATGCAGTTCCTGCATGGGCGACTGCTGGAAAAACTGAACGCCAGAAAATAAACGTCTTACAGAATAAGATTCTTCGAAGCATTACCAAAGCACCTTGGTTTGTGCGTAACGCGCAAATTCATAAGGATTTAAAGATTCTGCCGATTCATGATCAAATACTAACTACTGCACACAACTTCTTTGAAAAAAATGAAAAACTCGCAATACCCGGCTATTAAAGAACTCACAAACTATGATCCCACTGAAGAACATGTAGTAAAAAGACCGCGAACTATCCATCCTAATGCATTATGGTGGTAGTGTACAGTATATATATATATATTATTCTACTTATTTCACATATTTTAATACTCTTCATTGAATCAAGTTTTGCTTATGTTTTGGACAATGCTCTGACAAAGCTTATGGACTTTGATTGCAACTTAGATTACTTACTTATTTTACTTATTATTTCTATTTAACCAAGAATTTATTTAGTACTGTAAAGTGCTTTATAGCAAAGACTTTGCTTACAGGGAAAAATTTTAGTTCGCGGTCTTACGACTCCTTCACTCGCTACGGCCATCTCGCATCACGTGGTGTTACTTCTACAGTCTTATTTTACGTTTTATTCAGCAATTTTATGAAACTTAGGACTTATTTTGCACCGACCACTGCTAATGACATGCCATTTAATTGCATTTAAAAAATTATATTTACTGAGTTCATCTCATGACTTCGATCTTGCCTTCGGGTGTGGTGTATTTTTCAATACACCTCTTATTTTATTATGATTACTAAGGGCCTTTGGTAAAATGTTTAACTACTGGTTAGAACTCATAGAAGTTGATGCCAGAAGAAAAGATACGATCCTAGATCCTTAGTCCACATAACGTCGAGTTTGCGGGACTGTGCTGTATGTATAAACAGCAACGCGGTAAAATGTAACGATCAACTTCCATTAAATTCCATCCAACAAGAGTGAGCTTGTGACCATTAAAACGGTCTCCAAGAATCATTATTTATGATATCCCAAAGGATATCACAAAAGAAGAGTTATTAACATCATTAAAGGCTCAAAATGAAGAACTTGACGGGGAAGGTTTAGTAGTTAAATTCCCCATTAAACAAAAGCATAAAAACCACTGGGTATGCGAGGCCACTCCAGAATTATTCAAACAACTCCTAAAAATTAAAAAAGTATGTATTAACTGGGAACGATTTAGCATCAAAGAATATTTAAGACCTACACAATGCTTTAAATGCTGCCAATTTAGGCACATCTCAAAGCAATGTCAGACGGAAGAAGCATGTGGTCATTGTGGTGAGGTGGGCCACTCTCACAAAGACTGCGATAGCTCAACTCTCAAATGTATTAATTGTGCGGAACGAAACGCCAACAACGAGCAACAATATGACGAAGGACATTCAAGCTTCGATAAAAATTGTCCATGCCGCATCTTAGAGATAGACGAACTTAAGAAACGCATAAATCATGGATAATTTACCTCAAAAGAACTATTTAAGAGCACTACAAATTAATTTAGCACGCTCTCATGTTGCAACCGCACAACTTAAAGTGCACATTTTTGACTATGATCTGGTCTTCGTGCAAGAACCATACTGTATTGACAACAAACCAGTTGGTTTCCCATTACAAACTAAAGTCATTTCAACAACCGACGGACTACCAAAGACGGCCACTGTGGTCGTAAATCCTAACCTCACGGTTCTTAACACGCTGACCACTCCAACTTTGAATATTATAAAACTGAAATTTGAACAAAGATCATTAACGATCTTTAACTGTTATAGCCCACCAATCACGGACCTTACAGACTTAACTTCTCTCCTAGACTTAGTCGATAGAAATCTATCGGATAATACAGACAATATTATCCTGGGTGATCTTAACGCTAAAAGTGAAATATGGGGTTCTCCATTTGAAGACCCTAGAGGCAGAATGGTCAGAGAATTTCTGATTTCTAGACAATTTATTATTGAAAATGACCCAAATTGTCCCCCAACATATAACTGTTCCAGAGGAAAGAGCTGGATAGACTTAACAGCAAGCCAAGGAAATATTATTCATGATTGGCGAGTTTTGGATGATTCATCGCTCAGCGATCATTGCTATGTATCTTTTGAAATTTCTCGTGACAAAAGCACAGATCAGATTATACGAAGGAAGTATAAACTGAACAAGATGGACTGGCTTACACTTAAGGAAAAGCTCAGTAGTTATTTTTCTACCTTTAATCCTCAATATGTGAAAGATACTGTTGACTTAAAAGCCTTAATAAAAACTTGGACCCAAAAGATCCAAGATATCTTCGACCAAGCAATAAAAGCAAAGGGCAAATTCCTCAACGTACAGCACAAAGAGGTCCCTTGGTGGACTCAATCGCTTAATATCATGAAGAAAAGAATTCTAGCAGAAAGAAAACGCTATCAGCGTTGTACTCAAGACGACAACTTAAGAGCTTATTATAAGACTATCTATAAGAAAGACTTAGCCAAATATAAACGAGAAATCCTCCGTTCCAAAAGAACGTGTTGGAAAAATCACTTAGAAAGCATAGATCCAAAATCTCCATTTGGCATTCATTATGATCTGGCAAAAGGAAATATTTCCTTGCCTTTTCAAATCAAAGCGCTTCTTAAACCTGATAATTCTATGACTGAAACCATTGATGAGACTCTAAAATTGCTGTTGGAGCACCACTTCCCAGCTGATGACCGGAGCACAGATTCAATAGAACATAGTCAAATTAGAACTCAAATTAAGACCCGATTTGGTGCTAAACAATATCTTCCGTTCACCAGACAGGAAGTTGAATTCACGATTAAATCACTTAATTCTGGTAAAGCTCCTGGCTTGGATAACCTTCCTAAAGAAATAATTCTAGAAGCATTTTACGCCAACCCAACAGTACACACGGCATTATTCAATGAACTTCTTAGACGCGGTATCTTTCCTGAATGCTGGAAAACCGCTAAACTAGTTCTCTTTTCTAAAGAAGGCAAAAGCTTGGAACTTCCACAGGCATACAGACCAATATGTCTATTAAATACATGGAGTAAAGTTTATGACAAATTAATAACTAACAGGCTCAACTATTACCTATTTTCAAACAGCAAACTCAGTAACAGACAATATGGCTTTACGGCTGGAGTTTGTTCCACGGACGCCATTAAAGATATAATCGACACAGTTGAAAATAACCGGAAAAACAACTGCTATACGAACATTATATCTCTCGATATTAAAAGTGCCTTTAATAACGTTTGGTGGCCTTTTCTTTTACAAGAACTGAGAAATATCTCCTATGTCTAATCAACCTATATAAAGTAATAGAATCAATGCTGGAAAATAGAAAAATCATCTATGAAGCAAACAACACTTCTCTTACCCACTCTCAAGAAAAAGGCTGTGTCCAGGGATCAAACTCCGGACCACTTTTTTGGAATATTGTCATGAACACTGCACTTCAAATGGAGAGGGAGTTCAAATACAAGCTTATGCAGATGATGTACTATTTATAGTATCAGGAGCTACCCACCAACAAATCCATAATAGAGCCAACAATGCCCTGATTCAAATAACTGAATGGGCGAAGAAGAGCAAACTTAGCTTCTCCCCGGAGAAATCTAGCTCAATGTTTATTGCCGTCAAAAAGAGGGGCGCAGCATATTCAGCCCCCACAATAAAGTTGAATGGCACTACTATTAAAAGGCGCAAACAAATCAAATACCTAGGTATAATAATAGATGAATGCCTTACCTGGCTTCCACATTTGGATTACATAAAAACAAAAGTCTGCAAGATTATAAATCGGCTTATGAAATTTCCTGGCCTCTCCAAAGCAGTTATGAAGGAACTTTACAAACGAGCCATAGAAAGGACAGCTGTATACGCCTGTGCAGCTTGGTGGTTTCCACCAACTGTTAAAATGCGAAATAAAGAAAATACTATTCAAAGAGTAGCCCTACTAGCTATGACAAAATGCTACAAAACAGTTCCGACCTCAGCTCTATAGATCTTAGCCGGCCTGATTCCATTAGATATTAAATTGGATCAAGAAAGTGCAATCCAAAGAACTAAAAGAGGCTGGTCAGACTTTTCATTTGAAAATTTTCACTTCTTAAAAGAAGCCCTCGACTTTCCCAAACATAAATGGTTTACCCATCCTGCCACAATAAAGACTTGTGAATGGAACGATCATCTCCCATTAAATAGAAATTATGAATTATTTACGGATGGCTCCAAAATTGAAGATGGCACAGGAGCGGGATTTTGTGTCTATTGGAACGGCACATTAAAAGCTGAATTTTCTTTTCAACTGAACCCCAATTGTTCAGTATTCCAAGCTGAAACTCAAGCGTTGAAATCAGCTCTAAACTGGCTATTAATACACACGCATACAGCCCACATTTATACGGATAGTCAAGCCGTACTGAAATCATTGGAAAGATTTGACATTCTGAATCAAGAAATCATAGAAGTTAAAAAGCTCGTCTATCAAACTAAAGCTAAATTACATTGGATATGAGGCCATCAAGGTTACAGAGGTAACGAAAAAGCGGACGAACTCGCCAAAAAAGGCACATCTTCTGAAGTGCATCTAGACTGCAAACTTCCTCTGAGCTTCATAGTAAGAACAGCTAAAGAAAAAGCTCTCACTCTGTGGCAACATCGATGGCAAGAAGAAGATACGGGCAGATTCTTCCTAGAATACAAGATCCTTCCTAGAATCTCTGAAAAAAGACACTTCAATGATTTCTTTCTTAATCAACTGCTCTCAAATCACGGAGCCTTTCCTAGTTACTTTAATAGATTCAAACTCAAGACTCCGCCCAGTCGCTGTACATGTGGACAAGAAACAGCGGACGCACTGCATTCTTCACTGTCCGAGTTTGGACAGAAAAAGAAATGAACTTTTTCCGCAAACCTTGACTTTCGACCTTCTATGCAAATTAATTCTATGAGACAAAGGTCGCCAACTGCTTTCCAAATTTATGGAATTCCTGTATTCCAATGAGAACACAATCTATGTATAACATAAAATATTTGTGGCTTGAAAATGTATTTCTAATATTTTGATTTTCTATTATATGCTTAACTTTGTATTTTATTTTCTGTTCGAACCGTAACAAAACTTATGATATCTTTCAATTTTGGGTACTTTTCCGTTTTGCCGGCGCAAACGATAAAGTCGCCAACAATGGTACAACTGATGCCAAACGGAATACCTTCGCTAGTAACCTTTTACGCCTCATTTCCAAAACAAGTCGCAGCCATTTCTTATCAGATTGATTGTTTCTTTCAATACTGGCATACAATTACATAGAATTTTTACAAGATAGTTAAATTTATGCCCTAAGACCATTCGCGGTAATTAAATCAATTAGAATGCAATCACACCGCTCACCCGAAAATAAAGAAAAGGCAAAATCAAGGGTTAAATTCATCAATTCTTAATGAGAATGGACTAGCGAAGTAAAGCACTGCGATTTTACATGATTTCTGAGTAAGCTATTCGTACGAATTGAAATAATTCTTGCATTTAAACGTGTATTCCAAATTAAGATTTAACTTAAAATTAATGTGGATAATTACTGAATTAGATTTTTATAGCGCAGTTTACGTGATATGAGATTACTTGGGGTCATGTGATATGAATCGGCGAATCAGGATGTTGAACCATGAAAGCGTATTAATGCCTTTTTACAAATTATTGGCTTTTTACAAAATTTTAAACCATATTAAAATGTTTATGCCTTCAAAATAAAAAATTCTTAGAACTAATGTTTGTTAACAGCTTTTATGTGTATACTGTATGTTGTCGCCAACAAAATCTACTTGGCGAGATTTGCGCCGGCGAAACGGAAAAGTACCCAATTTTGGTCTTTGACACTGTTTTTGTATTATCTATAATTCTGATGTCAAAAAATTGATTGATCACTTTATTTATAATTTTTTGCAAATAAAGACTTTGGCGTGGTCAATACATCTTTCAGTTAGCGGACCTCAAAATTTGCTAGGACTCAAATTAAAAAATAACTGATTATTAAATTTATTTTCTTTAGCTTAGCTTTGGCTGACTAGTTAATATTCTTAGCCTATGGCTCCGGTGATACCTCAACACTGAGGTGCGGACTGGATATTCCATTTTTATGTTGTTACTTACGCTCACTTGTCTGACAGTAACATCAGTCCACGCCCACAAAATTCCTCTTGGCAAGAAGCGCAAGATACACCTAGCGTTGGCAACCAGTCTTGTACACCTTACAGGTAACAGTGCGACTGAGCTCAGTTCCGCCCCCCATTTTGATGGAGAGCACCCCGGGGGGTCTCCATTCCTCTTCCCTTCCACCAAACCGCTTGTCGCATATTTAAAAAGCAGCCATGCGTTTACAAACATCTATACATTTACAAACACTATACATTTGCAAATATCCATGTCTTCTCCGGCATTCAAACCCGGGCCCTTCGGCACGGCAGTCAGCAACGCTAACCACTATACCGGTTAGGCGGCTCATAATAAATGTTGCTTTAGTATATTGCTATAGTTCTTTGTTCATAAATGTTGCCAGCTAAGCCAAAAAACTGCGGCTCGTTGTTGTGCAATGAATTAAGTTGTTGCCACACAACAATCAGCTGACATAACATTTTCTTAGTAACCATTGCGAAATCAATGCTGTCTGTATGCCCTCGTTATCTTCCAATCTGAAGAGAAGAATGCGAATTTTGCTTGCATTTAGAAGTCCAAATTAATTAAATAACATATGAACAGGATGTAATCTATGTAAAGCGTAGTGCATCTGGTTGTTGGGGGGGATTACAATTTTAAAATTTTGCCCTTTTACCAAAATTCAATAATACCGTTTCTTTTTAAAATAAAGTGCACTATAAAAGTTAATTTGAGGAAGACTAAAGAAAATTACATAGATCCCACTTTTGGCGAAACTCGTGTAATTTCTTTTATGCTTGTAATGAAGGCAAAGTTTTATTCGATTGACGAAATTCTGGCTTCGTCACGAAACCGCTTCCATTTGTTTAGTTTAGCCTTTTCAATCGCTCGAAATACTCGAGAAACGTAATCCTAAAATCAAATCGTATTCCGTATATCTCGTAGCCCTACAAAATCTTGTGACTTCAGCGGTATCTGAATGAAATACATTTAAATTAACAGCACACATCTACTATTAGTAACAATTTTAGTAACGTGAAACTTTAGTTAGAAATCAAGGTATATGATGAATTTCATTTTGTTCTTTTAAAAAAGTTAGAATTTCCTTTGCTGAAACGTACGACATATAGAATAGGGGAATTTATTTAATTTTTAATCTAAATTAACACTTTTCTCAAACTCGAGGGCTAAGGGGACGGATACCTTCGTTGAGGACTTTCTAAGGTAACAAGGAGGGTCTCATGTACAAGGGGATCGTGTACAAGTTACACATCGGGAAAACCACGAAAACGCCCATGCATCCAGTCCGTTCGCGGGATTCGAACGTCGGTTTGGTTTATTTAATTACGGCAAAGCACATTAGGGCTATCTGAATAAGAAGGGGAAGCCTTTCGTGGAGGACTTTCTAAGGGAAACTGGCTCGTATACATGTTACACACGGGGAAAACCACGAAAACGCCCAAGCCGCCAGCCCGTTCGCGGGATTCGAACCTCGGACCGAACTACCAGTGTTCAGCGACTTTACTGCTCGGCCACTGGTGGGCTCGAACGTCGAACCAAACTACCAGGGTTCGGCGATTTTACCGCTCGGTCGCTGGTGAGCCTCGTCTATATAAATACAACGGACAGCGGTTTGATACAAGCCGACAGAAATTACAGCGCTTCTAATTATCATCGATAGAGGGAGTACCTATTTATCTTCTCATGAATACCTATATAGCAAGGCAGGTGACAGGTCAGAGCAGGTCCGGACATCCGGACGGCTTACATAGACAAATCGGGTGTAGGGTTTATATTTATTTTAACTAACATTTATTTTAAGTTTAAACTATCTTTCCTGTCAAGCCTTACTTTCCCCTGGAACTGCCAATGCCAGAATATGTAAATTTGAGTAGAACGCGCAAGGATTCAAATTATCAGCGGAAGTATTCTGATTTAAATAGAAGGAAATGAGTTCGGTGTGATATTCTTACTTAGCGAGTGCGGAGGTAGTTAGCGAGAATTGAAGAACCCCGCGTTGCGGCCTATGTGCTTGGCGGGAAGTAGTGGTAATTGTTCCAGTGAGCTTCAAGCCTGCTGAATTAGCAGCGGTATTGTAACACGCGGTGAGTTAGTTATTTTAGAGAGCCTCGTAGTTAGAATCTTGTCTTTACTTTCTTTTCAGGTTATTATTTTTATTTGACTGCCAAGTTGGCACAGTCTGTAAGCGTCAAGAGGACGCAATTGTAATTTATTACGTTGAATAAAAAGGGACTTAAACCCTTCACAAGGCTCTATCTTTTATACAAGTTTTCACAGTCACCTCTTGGTTGCGTGCAAGTTGGAGGCGCGCAACGTTATATTGGCGCCCGAACACTTATCGAACTGAAATGGCCGAAAACTGGATGGAAGCCGCTGGACAACACCAAGAAATGACAACTCAGTTAGAAGGATTTGGATACCTGGTCCAGACTTTGAGAGCATCAATCAATCCAAACGTCCATTTCGACGGAAAAAATTCGGTGGCGGTATTTTTAGAAGGTCTAGAAAACCACTTTCAGCTCTACCCTGTGCCTGAGAGACAAAAAGTTGCCATCGCCACATCAGCACTAAGAGGACAGGCCGCGCTATGGTGGAAAAATATAGGCAAATTTCTTCTAGGTGAATTTGGAAGCCCGACGTATACATTTGAAAATTTCAAAAAATCGTTAGTAAAGGCCTTCCCCATAGTGAAAGACCGCGCACGGCTGGAAGCCGAACTATATAGTTTCTAGGATACAGCAGAATTGACGGACTTTATTTTACGAAAAATCAAGCTAACGGATATGCTGTATGGAAAAAAACCCGATGCGGAGATAATTGAAATAATATTACCAAGATTGTTACCCGCTGTCCAAGACTACTTTGAAATTAGAAACCCAAGCACGTTGCAGGAACTTTTCGAATTGGCGGTGAAGTTTCAAAATCGCAGAATAGCGGAAAGAGCGAGAGGGGAAACATATTCTCAAAGTACCCGAAGGAAGGAGGAAACCAGAAATGGAAATCGCTCGTATGGGGGAAAGAACTATCAAGCTAACGCATCGAAACTCGAAGGTCAAGGCCCAAAAAGAAAATTTGAAAATAAACATCCGCGTACCCAGAAGACACAGATTGAAAGGAAAGCTTTAAACGACTAGAGGGGCCTGTGAAAGGGAGGGTCCAGACCCCGGAAGTTTTAAAAAAACCCTCAAATAGACATTTAAACACGGTCATCGTAAAAAACTCACAGCTACCAATTATACAAGTCCTGGTTGGCGATGTACCAGTAGAAGCCCTCATCGATACAGGAGCAGAAGGAAATTTTATGAGTGAAAAGTTCTTCAAAAAGAATTTTTATAGGATACGACTATTTAAAACCAGAAATACGGAAGTTATAGCAGCGCAAGGAAAAACATGTCACTGCATCGGGAAATTATCATTAAACTTACAGGTAAAAGAGGAAAATCTCAAAGTATTAATTTTTGTGGTGAAACACCTGCAACACTCTCTTATTTTAGGTATGGACTTTCTAAGGGCCGCGAGGGCCAAATTAAATTTTCAAGATAGTTCCGTGGTGTTGGAGATGGACCAGAGTGTGGTGGAACCTGTGGAGACACCTGAATTGGACCTTAGCCATCTGAATGACCAGGAAAGTAAAGCAATACAGCAAGTGGTGAGTAATTTTTCTCATTTATTTTCAGAAAAACCAGGAAACTGTGAAATCGTGACTCACAAGATTCAATTAAATGCCGAAAAACCTTGTAGGACTAAACCGTATCGTTATGATAAACAAAAAGACCTAATCATCGAAGAACATATTCAGGAGATGTTAACGAATAAAATAATAACGCCCATAAATAGTGAGTACGCGAGTCCAGTCGTACTATGTAGGAAAAAGAACGAGTTTCCTCCTTCGGATAAAAGGGCTTGAAGGTTTGCTATCGATTACAGAAAACTAAATAGTATTACTAAATTTCCAGTTTACCCTTTGCCGGTTATAGACGAGATCATTAGACAGATCAAATCGACAAGATATATGTTTACTTTGGACTTAACGTCTGGCTACTATCAAATAGCTATGAGACCCGAAGATATACATAAAACCGCGTTTATAACAAAATGGGGCACTTATGCATTTTTACGCATGGCCTTTGGGTTGTGTGGGGCCCCATCAACATTCCAGAGAGCTATGGATATTGTTCTAAAGCTTGTCCTAGGAAAATCGACTTTAATCTATCTAGATGATATAATTATAAAGAGTAGTATCTTGGAACAACATATTAAAGATCTAGAAGAAGTTTTTAAATTATTAAAAGAGGCCGGTATTACAATTAACGCCTCAAAATGCAAGTTCGCAACTAAAGAACTTAAATATCTGGGTTATAAAATTTCGCAAAAGGGTATAGAAACGCAAGATTCAAAAATAAAAGCTATTAAGAATTTTCCACCGCCCAACACCGCCAAGAAACTTTCATCTTTCCTTGGATTATGTTCTTACTATCGATCTTTCATAAAAGATTTCGCTAATATTGTTGAACCACTCTTAGTAATCAAAAGAAAAAAGAGTAAGTTTACGTGGACAGCGGAAGCTAACACAGCTTTTGAAAGATTAAAAGAAGCGCTTATTAATGCCCCTGTTTTAAAATTCCCTGAGGGGGACGAAAACCTGGAAATTGCAGCAGATGCGTCAGACTATGCGGTGGGTGCGGTTCTTATGCAAAATAACCATCCGCTGGCATTTTTTAGTAAAACATTGAATCAGATACAAAGGAATTATACAGCTACAGAAAGAGAAACATTAGCCGTATTAATGGCTGTACACAAATTTCGAGTTTATTTCTGCAAATCGCCAGTAACAGTCTTTTCGGATCATGCGGCTGTTGGTAGACTTTACTCGGGGAAAAATCTAACGCCCAGGTTAATAAGATGGACTTTAAAACTCCAAGAATATAATATCACAATAAAATATAAACCGGGTAAGGAAAACAATGTAGCTGACGCACTTTCTCGTATAAAACTGGACGATGAAGGAAATGAACTTAAATGCGCTGTGTTAACTTCAAAAATTTTAGATTCTAGAGATACGGTTATTACTGAACTGAAAGCTGATCCTGAATTTGGAAATATCTATGCTTATTTGAAAGACCCCGAAAGCTTTGAGCATACAGATATCGATGCGATAAGAAATAGAGCGAAAAACTATGAAATAATAGATAATTTATTATTCTATACGAAAACAACAAACGAAAATCTTGAGTATAAGCCAGTCATCCCAGCCTCGCTTCGATTAAGCATTTTGAAGGAGTTGCACGAAAAAAAAACAGCGGGCCACCTAGGGGTCAGAAAGACTTTAAAAAGGGTACGCGAGGCGGTATATTTCCCGCAATTATACAAAATAGTAACGGCGTATGTCAGGTCCTGCAATCAATGTCAGTTAATAAATGATATTAATTACAGCCCGGCCGGGTACTTAAATAGCATTCGCGCTACATTTCCGAATGAAATTTTAGGGATAGATCTCCTTGGTCCCTTCCCCCAGAGCGAGTTAAATAAAAATCGTTTTCTTTTAGTAATAGTAGATCATTTTTCAAAATGGATAGAAATTGTTCCACTTAAACGCGCGTCAGCCAAAACAGTCGCAGATGCATTCTTACACAGATACATTTTAAAATACGGTGCACCGATAAAAGTCATTAGCGATAACGGAAAACAATTCATTAGTCAAATATTTGAAAACATATGCAATGGACTTGGCATACGCCATATCAAAATAGTTCCGTATAGACCACAGGCTAACATAGCAGAAAGAGTTAATAAAAACATTGTAAAAATAATTCGCAGTTACGTTAGCACACATCACAAGCGCTGGGATGGCTACATAAATGAATTAGCTTATGCTTTAAGAACGGCACATCATGATACTACGGGAAAAACTCCAGCAGAATTATTTTTAGGCAGAAAGTTAATTACGCCTTTAGATAAATTATTCTTTGTGCAACAAAGAGAGCAGGAGTTTAAACAACAAGGTGTGCAAAAGTTGATTGATCAGGCGCTTAAAACCTCGGATACGGCAAGAAATAGGCAGAAACATTATTATGATAGAAAACGCCGTGAAGCAGATTTTAAAGTTGGGGATAAAGTATTGAAGCGGAAATTTTCTTTATCAAGTGCCCCAGACAATTTTATGGCAAAGCTAGCTCCAAAGTTTGAAGGCCCCTATGTAATTCAGGAAATCAAAGGGGTAGTATTATATCTTAAGAACGACAGAGGGGAAATCTGTAAAGCAAGTCCCGACCAGGTGAAAAAATACTATAATCCAAATGATTTTGAAATCCTTAAAAGTTTCTTGCAGGACTCAAGTCTAAACGAAATAGAAGGGCCAGAGACTACAACAACTATTCCACCACCCAAGAAACAGAGAACTGAAGAGAGACCTAGCACTTCTACAACCCGGACGTCGGTATCAAAAAGAAAAAATGATTTTCAAACTCCGGCGTTTAAGAAAAACAAAAATACAGATGAACCGGGTAAAGAAACCGTGGTAAAGAGAAAAACACCACCTACAAAGGATAGCAGGAGAAATTATACATCAAGGAGAACGCGCACACGGCCACAGAGTCAGGTGCCAGCAAGGCCGCCGTTCCGGAAACTGAAACGCCAACAGGAGGCACAAAAATACGAGGAACAGAAGAAATTCAAGAAGGACTCCAGACCGGAGGACGTCAGGACCGGCCGTCCCAGGGAGACGCGGAAGGGCCAACAACCAGACGATTACTCCGTCAAGAGGCCAGCATGTAGAGGACGCAAAAGAAAAAGCAACGTGGACGACACTCGGAGATCAATAAGGAGAAGATTGACATCCATGAAACCTCTAACTTGGGATCAATTTTGCCAAAAACGGATGACGGAGTTTCAAGCATCGAAAACTCAAAGATAAGTTAAAACCTATAATTTTTTTTCTCTTTCGTTCCGAAATGTTATGCGTAAGTACGAAGTTCTATGTTTTGACGAAAGTCAATATGTCTCGGTTGAGACTTAGTTTTGTTTTACTTTATTTAGCTAAGGCAAATGTATTATTTTCTTTAAGTGTAAAAGCTAAAAACAAGCATTTTCTGTTGGTCGAAAGACTAATTCTGTTACGTTAAAGCCAAAATTTGGCCGAAGATAAAAATAACTTCGTATTCTTGTATTAATAAGAATTTTACTTTCAGTGCCGCCAGCTTGGCGAAGAATGAGTAAAGTAAAAATTTATTTTCTCTTATTCATTTTATGGTAAATTGTAAAAAGCATATGTATTAAAAATTTGTAAATGTATGTAAATACTTGAAGGTTATGTAAAAGTAGAATTTAATCTAGAAGCATAAAATTGTAGATGCTAAAAGTGAATGCTTAAAAGCAATGAAGTCAAAATTTAAGTATTAAACTGTAAAGTCATGCTTTAGAGCGAAAGCCTGCATGTTTAAAGATGAATGAGGGGGAATTTAGAATGAATGTGTTTTGTAGGGTTCTCCACCTACATTTGAATTTTTAAGAATATTAAAGTAGCTCATTGAGTTGTAGAATGTCGAGTAAGGTGTGTCTATTTGGTTGTTGAATTCTAACAAATCATGGTGGTTAGGGGAAGTGTTGTAAGACTAAAACACGAATATTCCCGTTTGACACCACACACGGTGGAGAGCCAGGGTAAAGTTAAATTAATGCTTGAAAAATTGAATGAATGTGAAGTAAGCAATAACTAAGAAAAACGAATCGTTTAAAAACAAAAATTTATTGTGTCAAGAAAGTGTAAATTATAATGTATGTAGAAAGATACTGATACTTATTCCTTCCAGATGCTGGAAGGAAAGACCAAGATTGATTGATGAAGTCCAGGAAAAGTTGCTGTAAGAAGAGAGCTTTGTAACGATCAACAGAATTTTAGTATAATTGTTACATAAGATTTTTTTTTTTTTTTTTTTTTTTTTTTTTTTTTTGTGTGTGTAAACGAGGTTCTCGCCAATTAGTTCAGAATTAGATAAACTTACAACAGGTCGTTTGTAGGACCTGCTTCCAAGTTTTCCAAATTCTGGCAGCGGCAAATGTAGGGTTTATATTTATTTTAACTAACATTTATTTTAAGTTTAAACTATCTTTCCTGTCAAGCCTTACTTTCCCCTGGAACTGCCAATGCCAGAATATGTAAATTTGAGTAGAACGCGCAAGGATTCAAATTATCAGCGGAAGTATTCTGATTTAAATAGAAGGAAATGAGTTCGGTGTGATATTCTTACTTAGCGAGTGCGGAGGTAGTTAGCGAGAATTGAAGAACCCCGCGTTGCGGCCTATGTGCTTGGCGGGAAGTAGTGGTAATTGTTCCAGTGAGCTTCAAGCCTGCTGAATTAGCAGCGGTATTGTAACACGCGGTGAGTTAGTTATTTTAGAGAGCCTCGTAGTTAGAATCTTGTCTTTACTTTCTTTTCAGGTTATTATTTTTATTTGACTGCCAAGTTGGCACAGTCTGTAAGCGTCAAGAGGACGCAATTGTAATTTATTACGTTGAATAAAAAGGGACTTAAACCCTTCACAAGGCTCTATCTTTTATACAAGTTTTCACAGTCACCTCTTGGTTGCGTGCAAGTTGGAGGCGCGCAACGTTATACGGGTATCGTTCGGATCCCGCAACTATCTGAAGCTACACTCAGAAAACAATACAAGGGCAAAGTACATGGGCAAAATATAGATTTTTCTGTCATGCTGAAGTAAACATTTTCCTGGCTACATCGCATGTAACACATTGCTACACAATACATTTCATAATATGCATTGCGTTGATCATTGCACTGTACTTAAGGAACATTTACAACTCAATGCTACAATTAATACGCTGTATATTCTTTTCAACATATTACGCTGAACATTATTCTTGAATATTCAACATAGATTTTGAACAACGTATAATTGATTAAGTAAGACATAACTTGATTATATAGTACATAACTTAATTATATAAGACAGAAATAAATAACTTGATACAACAGATAAATAAATTAAGAGCTCTTACATTTGCACACAGAAACATACGTTGTTTACTTTGTGCTGTACTTATAATATACAAAATGCAGATTTAAGGACACGGTACAGCCCATATTGCTTTTGATTAAATAACATGTTAAAAGTTAACTGTGGCATAGCTCTCGAGTATTTGGTTACATCCAGTAATTTTGAAGCTACTCTACCTCTAGTCAGTAGAAAGTTGCCCACCAGCGGCCGAGGTGTTAAATCGCTGAACACTGGTAGTTCGGTCCGAATCCCGCGAACGGATGCATGGTTGTTTTCGCGGTTATACCTATGTGTAACGTGTATACAAGCGAGTTGCCTTAGAAAGTCCTCTCCGAAGGCGTACCTCTTGAGACTTTGTCCTAATCATACAAACCAAATCGTAGAAAGTTATTAAAAAAAATTAATTTCAAATGCTTACTCTACTTGAAGATGAAACAAAACCATTCGAACCATATCGCTATATATCCTGCAATACAATTTTCTATAGGAGACCAGCTATTTCTTGTTCATACTTCCACTTTCTGAAAGCAAACGCACATACATCTTATTTATTTATTCACAAATAACTGAAAACTTTCACAAAACAAATATTAAACAAATATTAATTACCTCATATTCGGAATGTGAAATGAATTGCTGCGAATGACGACCCAATTCATGCAATTGATATAGAAGAAACTGGTTTTTGTCAATTAATATTTGCTTAAACGCATATTGAGCCTATAAATAAAAGGCACTTAAACCTTAAAATTCGTTCAAGAGCAATATCGCAAAATAATTTTAAATTCACCCTATCCTTTACAAGGAGGTTAGAATAGAAGGAGGGAAGGTTCAACTTAAACGGTGAAGCTTGACGGCCATGTTACTGTTATCGCTGTGACTTGCGCAAGGAAGTCTGTAATTGTAACATTTTTTTTTTTTCCTTTTCTTTTTGAAGCTTGTCAGCTTATATTGCATATGGATGCCCAAATAGATTTTCGAAAAATATTCCTGGGATTACTGTTCTCTCGTAAGTATTGATTTTCTTTTTTTTATGTAATTTTATAAGTATGTTAAAAATATCACAATGTCATGTTGTTTTCTTTCCAGATGTGACAAAAATGACTTAATAATAATCGAAACATGTTAAATACATTTTAATGTTTTGCTTACAGCTGGTATCTTCGTTCCTTAACATACAATGATATATGCTAGGATTTAAACTGTATAATGTGAACGCTTAGATAATTCGTTTTATAATTTTCATGAAAAGTAAGAAATCAATTGTTACTATTTTTATGAATTGTGAAGGTGTTAAATAAAGCAACGCTTTTCTTTATTTATTAATTACTGTTCATTCTTAAGTTTTGTGAACTGTTACGGATATAATTTGTGCATTTGATCAAGATAAACTGTTCTGTTGTTAACATGTTTTTGCATAAATTTACACATTTCTGGGCAGTATAGCGATAAATGTAAGTAAAATATTTACACAATTGAACATGTGAAAAGATATATCCAAAAATTTATATAGGTATATTTCTGTAATTCAGCTTAATTCAAGGTAATTTCTTTGAGATTCATAAATATGAAACGCGCATAAACTGAAATCATTGAATTCACATAAATCTGTTTTATTTTATTAATATTTATTTTCTTGTTGATATAAGTTCATTATTGGTTGTGAAAAGAATCGATTTAAAACTTTCATTTAAAAAAAAAAGCAACATGTTACCATTTTTTTAGATAATTATCTGTTATTAATTTCAGGTAAAAATGATTCTTTAATAAATTATAATAATATTG
Organism: Stegodyphus dumicola; assembly: GCF_044657685.1. NCBI lineage: Eukaryota > Metazoa > Arthropoda > Arachnida > Araneae > Eresidae > Stegodyphus > Stegodyphus dumicola. The sequence continues at coordinate 289,636,391 of NC_140769.1, read as the reverse complement.
CGAATAAATCAGAAATATCACTTCTTAAAGAAACAATTGGAAAGTATAATACCCGAGAAGTTGCTAATAAAACCTAAGCAAATTCTTGAAATTATGCAGAATCATAATTTTTAAAGGCTTTAATGTTATGCACATGCATTTAGATTTCGAACTATTTCTTAATGATTTTCTGTACTTAGTAAATTACAGACATCATCTTTATAACTTTAAAACAAAAAACTAACAATAGCGAAGCATTTCATTATAAATTTAACATATTTTTACTGGAAAATGCATGCATAGAACAGCTTACAAATACGTACGTTTCACTGCCGTATTGCAATGTTTTGAAGTAACAAACATGGACGTTGCTTGTTCCGTGGAGTTTCATTCCCCGATAGTGGAGGAAACTGCGAACCCTCCCTCCTTCTATTCTAACCTCCTTGATCCTTTAAATAAAATGTTTTTACTGTACAACGTTGCCATGCTCGCTTTGAAATTCTTGAGTTTGTTAATCAAAAATTCGCTAAAGTTTACAAAATATGAAATCGATAATAAAATAAATTCTAAATTTAAAATTTTGTCCATATTCGCAGTAGGATTACATCTTTCAAAACTGGATGACTCTAGGTACCGTTGTTTTATCACAATGTGAGAAACATACATACATTTAAGCAGATTCTTCATTATTTAATTTTTTTTCAAATATAATACAGGGCGATAATATTTGGTGGCAACAGTTTGAAAAGTGAAACGAACGTTGAGAGTGATTCAAATTCGAAAGGTTTCAGGCTTTTTAATCTGAAAGGCTTTTTTTAATTATTTTTAGGATTAATTAATAAATCAGTTGTTTATTATTTTAATTGAAAAGTTTAAAACTGCTATCGCAGTTCTGCAGTTCTTTCCCTTTGGACTAAAAATTAATGCTAAAATTAAATTAGTTATGCAACTCTCATTAATTTCAAATTTTATTATAAAAAATTTTTTGTAATTACGTTCTCGATGAAATTTTACAATCAACCGTTTGGAAGCAGTTAAGCGGTTTAGCGTTTGGAGGCGGTTAAGAAGAAACCAAAACGTTTCGTTTGCGTTATTTGAATTTAGAGGAGGTTAAGAAGAAACCAAACGGTTTCGTTTGCGTTATTTGAATTTGCTTGATTATTGTTCAATAACCCATTTTCAAACGCATAAACTACTGTTTTGAACAGCGCAAATTAATTCAAAAATTTTGCTTAGAATTTGCAGTGCTTTTCTAGATTCGATGGATGGTTGGATTGCATCACTTTTGCTGTCAATTTCTGCAGTTCTTTAAACACATTCATAATTAGTTTTTATACAGGTTGTCTGAATAACTTTGCGAATTGACACAGATTCTAAAAATGAAAGCACACAACTTCTTTGACTGATATTTGAAACATTAGATTATAGCCTGCAGTTTCGCCGAAGCTTCTTCTACATAAATGCCATATTTTCGGGAACAGTTTTTAAAGGATTTAGAGAGCTTTGCCTTCGCATTTATGTTATATGTACGGCCTTCTAACAGAGATATCGTCTTACTTATCTCTTTCCCAGTGTTTGCATTTTCCCAAAATTCAATTATTTATTGAATATTTCCTGTGATGTCATTTGAAAGCTTTTCTAATACGCTAAAATTAAAATCTGAATGTTGGAATTTGTGGCTTAAATCTTTTCGCTTGGCATTTCGACAGGGCACATGTTAAGCATACAGGCAAATTTAAAAAAAAAAAAAAAAAAAAAAAAAAATGCTCCTACCAATGGTTCATTCAAATTTCAAAATTTACGTTTCTAACCTGCAGAAAGTTTGGCTTCTGTCTGTTTATTAACATAAAAATTGCTTATTAGCATGAAAATTATGCTTGTAGCATGCATGAAGGTTATTAACATGACAATTACTTTTCTTGCTTTCTCTTCAGTCTGGAAAAATTTTTCAATTCTTTTCCATTCGAAGACTTTTAAGATATGATAATAGTAAAATGCACTTCATGAACTCCTTTTATAACTCGCTGGTAACATTATCTATCCCAAAATGGAAGGTTTTGAATGTGGAGACCTTAAAAGATGGCACATCAGTTGTACTTCCACTTCTGATCATTTAGAATTCGGGAAGGAATTCTCGTTCATTTACACTGTCTCTACAGGATTTTTTTTTCCAAACTGCGTTAGCCCAGAAGGACTGTTAACCCTTTGTTGCATACAAATAATCTAGAGAAGTTAAACGAAAATGTTTGTATTTTTTCTATTTAAAATAACCTTAGTAATAATAATAATAATAATAATAATAAAAAATTATTCAAATTTCGTTTTAAATAATTGCTACAGTTTGTTCACTACAGTGGACAGCATGCATATACGTACATGCATACAAATCTCTTCCCAACGATTTACGGTCATTGAAATTGAAATCATTTCCTGCCTTGTTTGCAGTGATCATTACCATCTTCTAAAGGTAAATCTACAACTGACATGTACATACAGATCTCCCAAAATACCTTCATTTCGTCGATTGTGATTGAATTCATTTTGCTACGATTTTGTAACCTGTACCTGTTGAATTCAAATGTCAAATGTTCTAGAAATTCCTTGCCAAACATAAACATTTCCTTGTTTCCTTGTGATAAGTAGTACTTGGGTTTCAATTCACTCTTTTCGGTAGATCTTTATCTACCCACTCCACAATTTTCTCAAACTGACATTTAAAATAAAATGTCTAAAATGACTAATTATGAATAAAAAATGGCAGTATAAGAAAATGTAAGCAATATTATAGAATGTTTACTATGAGAAATAGTACTAACTTGGAAACAGAAGTAGCAGCCATTTTCCAAATATCAATGCTTTACTTAGTGATGTTATACAGCCATCTATGATCCACAGTTGAAAGTTCTAATAATATAGAATGAATAAACACAGGAATGGAATCTGTTAAGGCATTTACAAAAGAATAAACAAATTTAAACTTGCGTCTACTAAAGTGGATATGATGCAACAAAGGGTTAATTTCGTTTTGGTATTTTGAGCCGATTCACGATAAGCATTGTTTCACTTTTCAAATTGTTGCCACCACATATTATCGCCCTGTGTTAAAAAAAAAAAAAAAAAAAAATTGTCTCCAGCGCGTGAGACTCTGTATCTGAAATTGTAAATATGCTCATTTTAAAATTATTTTGAGATATTGCTGTTGAACTGAATTTTATAGTTTGAGTACGTAGAACATGATATTTAATAAATAAAAGTAACATTCAAAACGTTAAAAAAACGCCCCTTTGGGCTTAATGTAAAATCATCTCTATGTCTATGTCATAACACTATTAAGAGGCAATCGGCCTAGTGCGGCCTTTACCAATATATTATAAGTAGAGTGTCTTTAAAGATGAGTTGAATCCAGTAAGATAGAACGTACTTTTTGCACCTAGTGCAGAGTCTCTAGAAAAGAAGTAAACGTGGCTCCACGATGTGAGGATCTGTTACTTGAGAATTTCTGCCGCTCGGCTATGCTTGTCTTGAGAGAAGCTGCGAATTAATCTTTATCTGCACAGTTCAGAATCATCTCAACGGCTTGAAAAGCTAGGCAAAGTTTCTGCATATTTGATTTAGCTGATTTAATTCTCTGAATTATTGTGGTTATTGATTTAATGAGAAAAAGGGTTTTCTGATCTTTGAAAATGTTAATGATTTCTGCTAAATTTTCCTGCGGGTTTTTCTGCTTAACTTTGTCACTGTAAAGGTTTTTAGGCATTTCTTGATTAGTTTGGCCTGAAACTTGAATAAATTCGGGGAAGTCATTAGTAGGAATTTCTTGTGGTTTTTCTATCTTCTCTAAATGATTGAATCTTTTTCTGTATACCTTACAACCACGATAAGAAACGTGATTTTCTTAACAGTAAATGCAAGTTGTTTTTTCATCTGGTTTTAATTTACAGGTATTGGATCTGTGGTTTTGTCCGCACTTACAGCACCTGACCTTTAAATGTAAAATCAAAAAGCATTAAGAATTTTTATTTATTTATTTATTGGTTAACATTATATGGATGAACTAGGGAAAGCTTTGATGTGGAGAAGTAGCATATTCTGTCACTGAAGAATTAGTATTTTAGGCAGTCGGATTTAATACTCAGCGCAGATGAATTTACTAAACGGTTTTTCAATTGGTTGGCATGTATTCATTTTGGTTCCAGGAAAATAGACCGTAATAAGCGGCTGAGTATACTAGCCTATGAATTTAAACAGCGGCGGATAGATACTGTTGCTGCTAAAAATGACGGATACACGTAGTCGGAGCGGGGAATGAGAAAACTAAGTTGAATTAATAACGAAGCTATAATACTACCAAATGTAGTCATTCAAATAAGTAACAATTATGCGCAAACTTATTGCTGAGTTATTAATAGTAAATTATTTATTAGTCTTTCGTCCGTTAAAAATTTTAAGTTTCTAAAGTTAAAAAAAAAAGCACAAGTTACAAAGTAAAAGCAATGGCAAATGATCTGCAAAAAAGTAAAAAATAGAAAATATATATAAAAATTAAATCAAATGGGAAACAGTCGGTAACCGAAAACAACAAAAGTTAATAAACCAAAATATTCGAACAGTAGTTTTTAGCCTAATTTTGTTTTTTATGAAAAAGTTGGAGAAAATTAGATTAATTTACATCGTTTCAGTGTCGGTGAAATTCAAGACAACGGTATTGAAAGCCATGATATCTCCAAATTTAAAACTGGAATTTTTTAACTTAAAATAATAAACATTTCATAGCTCAAATCCCAGGCGTTCCTTTCATTTCAAAGAAAATAAACTGTTAAATCTAAATTAAATCATTTTTCTATAATTTTAGAGTAAGTTAATTGAACACTTTCCAGATTCCATTCGTCTTGGTAGATTTGGGCTTAGAGAAAACTCACTTTGGGAGACCATTTTTTTTTCGCTGTACTTCTCAGTTTTAATTTCCCCAGGGTTCGTAGCCACATTTTAGTTAAAAAAATAAGCACCTATAAGCACTTTTCAAGCACATTTTAAGAAAAAAATAAGCACATTATACACAACTGCATAACCTTAAAAGAAAAATTAGACTTGTATTTTAAAATATGAGCACTGCAATATTTATTAAGAAAATGAGCATTACCTCAACCATGGAAAACAACTTTTTTTCTTCTTTTTTTTTAAATTTTAAATGACAGTTCAATTTACAGAATTAGTTTATAATGAGAGGGAAAAAAAAACTATGCAGAACTAAACTATATTACAAGATTTAATGATGAAATTTCAGTTCAAAATATAGAAAATAAATAATAATAAGCCATTTTAATTGTATTCGTTTGGCATCTAATAATAATTATTTTTCCACTCACATTAATATTTAAATAATTTAACTTAAATCAAAATTCTGAACATTTTCTAAATTTTCATTGCATAACAGTTTTCCCTTAACATTTATTCCAAGCAAAGTAATTTAAGTAAAAAAGAGGCACATTTCTGAAATCAGAAGACGTGAAATTGCTTCATGCAGTCTCCTTCAACAGTAAAAGCTTAACTAACCTGCATACTCTGAAATTGCCGAATATTCCGGATAGTAACTGGAAAAAGAGGAGTAGGGGAGATTGTAGCCGTTCTTTAGATTTCTCGGCTAAATAAATGATTTTGACATTTCGATATGTGCATCATATAAAAATAGACCACTATCAAACAAACTGAGAAATAATCTGCTTAGAAAGCACAGTAAAATTCTTTTAAGTGTTCATAAACAAATCTTGAAACGCTTGGGTTGGGTAGACCACAGAACTTTTAGTCCTATTCAATGCAGATTGGACAGTGACACACACACACACACACACACACACACAAAAAAAAAAAAAAAAAAAAAAAAAAAAAAAAAAAAAATACATATTCTCATAATATAAGCATAACGATCATAATAAACACGAATATGAACTGACCACGCGGAACGAGAATGCAAATTATTAAAATCTTGATAGAAAGAAATTCAAACGTGTGTAGTATTTGGGTGGGAGGAAAAGAATACCGAATGTACCGGAATTTTCTACGGTTTTCGCAATTCTTAGACCAATAGAACGATGTGCACCTGTTTGTACTCTCGCGCGCACCGTAGATTACGTTAATGCAGAGAAAGGGGGAAAAGCTATTTCCGGGAGTAGGATTCACCATCTGACGTTCCATATAAGGAAGAAAAGTTGTTTATTTAGTTTCGGCTTTGGTATCATCCGTGAACCTTTAGGTTCCTTTCGAAGGGCTCCCGGACTGAAGAGTCCTATCCCTGTCGATGCTGAATCACTTTTCGAACGTTGGGAGCATAAGTGAATTCTGGCAGAGTGTCAATAAGCAGAAAATATGTCAGTAAGCAAAAAAATATGGCATAGAGTCCAGTCGATGGTGAGGTGGCGATACTTGCACTTGGGGAGAAGTAACCGGAGGCTATTTCCCAGGAATCAGGTCGATGCGATGAGAAACAAAGTTGAAGGCGGCGTCGGTGGGCGGAGAGAAGGCTGGAGAATCATCAGGTCAGGTGGTATAGAGTAGCCAATGGCTGAGAAAGTGATTTTTTTTTGTAAGAGAGCTGAGGGGTCTCATGCACGGGGCGCATTCATTAAAAAAAGCACTAAAAGCAAAAAATAAGCACTAAAAACAAAAAAATAAGGGCTAACAAAAAGTAAGCACCTATAATGGCCTTTATATTTTATTTTCAAATATAAGGCCTTATAAGCACTTGCAAGGACCGCTACGAACCCTGTTAGAGTCTGCTGCCATTCGGAAAAGCGTAATATATTATTCTCTCATATTTGATCTGCCTGTTAATTAATTATCTAGATTAAGATTATTAAAAACAATAGATGCAGTTATTAAAATTAAATAAAAATGCATAAAATTAATGATATATTTAATTTAAAATATTAAATATACGCTGCTGGCCATTAAAATTGCAACACCAGGAAGGAATAATCTGACGAACATCAAAATCCCAAGAGAGGAAGAAGACATTGGGATATGTAAATGTTTAGTATTATGATTTCATCGCATTTAGACAACGCAGGACGGAGAAACAACATCTGAAACACTTCATAAAAGAAAAGTTGTGCAGTGGATTTCTCATTTGGAAAGCGCTTTGTAAGATCGGGGTTTCCTCAGAATCTCCTGTTATGCCTCGAATAATAAGAATAAATGCTTACCAGCAAGTGTCGGAATTTGAGTTTTTGACAATGCAGAATAAAGAGGCACGATCGTTGCCTATCAAGAGTGTGGATTATCGTTCCATGATATCGCCCGTCGCATTGGTCGACATCCAACCACAGTCACGCGAATATGGATTCAATGAGTTGCTGAGGGTCATACTAAACGGCACGCAGAATCTCAACGCGCTTCCATGACTAACGACCAAGAAGACAGACATGTTGTGAAGTCAGCCCCGCAAAACCGTACGACCACAGACGGTCAGGGAAACGGGCATGTTTGCAGCACGCCCAGTATTCGTTCGTACGGTGCGTCGACGTTTGCAGCAGCGCGGACTATCAACACGGCGACCGTTACTTCGTCTTCCCTTGACAATGTAGACAAGACACGGCCACTCTGGTGCGCGGAACGACAAAGCTGGATACAGGAATAGTACAATGTCATCTTTTCAGACGAGTTCCAGTTCAGCGTGCAGTATTCTGTTGGCCGTATGCGTATCTCGAGGCTGCGAGAAGACCGCACGTCGCCTGCTTGCATTCGATATCGGCATAGGGGCCCTGCACCTGGTGTGATGATTTGAGCAGCCATTGGTTACACGACACGCACATCTCTGGTTCGGATCGACTTTAATTTGAACGCAAATCGATACATTTCTCGTGTCTTATACGTCCAGTGGATGTGCCCTATCTTCGAGGCCTGCCAAACGCCATCTTCCAAGAAGATAATGCAAGATCATATGTTGCAGATCGTATTCTGATCTTCCTCGATACACAGGGTCATCACATTTGATTGCTGCTCTGGTCTCCAGATTTGTCACCCATTGAAAACATTGGTCATGGGTTCCTGAGAGAATGGCACACCACCCCTCTCCAGGTAAAACGGTTGATGAAATGTGGCATAGACTTGAAGCATTATGGAATGTATGTAGATACTACAGATATTAAATCAGAAACAGGTAGTTTTAAAAAATGCGTTATTTTAATAAATATGACGCTGCTAAATTATTATCACATCTTTTAAAGATAATATAGGAATACACTTTAATTGAACTCCGAGTTAAAAAAATTGCGTTATGATTATTTTAAACATAGTCAGAATATAATTATAGAAATATTGCTTTTTATATTTGGAAAATCTTGCGTCACAAGTTGATCAATTTTCAACAGTTTGAAATTAACTCGAATCACATTCTTCTTGAATGTGTTCATTACGTCCAGAAACTTAACACACTTCCGGCCACTCTAAAGTACCTGTGTTACCACACAGGCCAAAATGTTTTCTGAATTTTTACGAACTAAAGAGAAAATTGCTGCTTTTAGGAATTCAGTTATCAATTTATATAATAAAGATGCATTTACAGTATTATTAGTATTTTATTTCAGTTTTCTCTTTTATTAAATTACTATAAGTGCTACTGTACTTTTGTTTATTTAGTTTGTTTGTGATACAACTTACTTCTTACATGGTATATTTTGTGGAACATGAAGAAATTAAAGTTAACCAAAAAAAAAAAAAAAAAAAAAAAAAAAAAAAAAACTTTCAGATTTTATATTAAGGCGAAAAGGGCTTCTTTTAACGTTTTGTGTGCTGCCTTTACGTATTAATTATCACGTTCCTTGCACTTAAAACACATAAAATTCAATTCGACAGCAACATCGCAAAATATTTAAACACATCGAAACAGCATACCTTTAGCATTTCCATCACACAGTCTCGAGCGCTGGGGATAAAAATGGTGTTTTCTTTTGTACAGTGTTGCCATTGCTCGCTTTGAAATCGTAGAGTTCTGTTAATCATAAATTTGTTAAAGTTTTACAATATTTTAAATAGATAATAAAACAAATTCAAAATTCGGGCCTCTAAATGCCCATGTTCGATTGGAGGACTACGTTATTCAGAACTGGATGGTTCTAGGTACCGTTGTTTCATCACAGCGCGAGAAACATTCATGCAGATTCTTCATTACTTAGTTTCTCTAAATATAATTGATAGCGATAATTTTTGGCGGCAACAATTTGAAAAGTGAATCGACGCAAAGTGGCGTTTCGGAATTACTAGCCCTTTGGGCTAAGCAAAATATAGTCCGAAGTCAATACTTTATAAAGTTGATACTGTCCATTCATTTCGAGCATACATGATTTTTTATAAAAATGACAATTCCAATGCAAACCAGATTACATGAGACAAAGATTTTCATATATTTTCTTTATTGACATAAAAACAGAGAAACATATCGAAAGGTCTTGTTAATCATATAATAATGAAACATTTTTTTTTTTTTTTTGGATATTAACCAGTCAATTGAACTGGGCTTGTAAATGATGAAGCTATGTAAAATCTCTTTCTTTGTGTGAATTTTGAGTGGTATGCATCGCAACCTGAATACGGAGCTCGACGATATGCATTTTATTCACAGGCGAAAGGAACGCAGCAGTTATTCATAGGAAGTACAGGGGAAGAATTCTTTGCGCTTCCTTCGAATAACTGCTCCATTTATCCGCAGCCCCAGGGATAAAATGTAGGTCGGTGGTTTTTTGCGTTCATGGAACGATAGATAAGACTTACATTTCGCACGGGGAATGCAGATTTTTGCCTGCGGGTCGCCATGTACGTCCTCAACGTGCCATTCTACGCACACATTCTATTACAAACTTGGCTTATTTCGATCCCCTTTACATTTGTGCTATATATTTTTGATCCACTCTGTATAAATGAAATTTCTGGATTCGTATAATGTTATGTTTTGCTTAATTTTTGGAAGAGCGGGAAAACGAAATGAAATGGAAATATTTTAGCTAAAGCTTTTCAGTTGTCGAAAGACGAACAATTTTTCCAGCCCTTATTTTAAATCAATTCCTCACAATATTATAAAATCCGTTCGAAACAAATAAAAGATAAAAGTTTACTTGTTTGTTCTTAACCCCTTGAGTACATTTGATGTCTGAGACGCGTCATTCACTTTTTCCCCCTAGGAGCGGTTGACGTGTCTAAGACGTCAAACCAAAAATTAAACTCTTGGGTACATTTGACGTCTGAGAGACGGCATTCACTGGTTTTCCCTAGGAGCGGATGACATGTCTAAAATGATATTTGAGGTTATGCACAATTCTGTTCATTTCATTGGAGCTTGTATCAGTCATAATAGAAGAGGCAATTACAGTATTTCGGTGAACATTATTTGCGATACACTGCCCCATTATGTCAAAAACAAGGAATATATTTTATGATAGTGAAAGTGACTGAGAAATCTAAAGAAGAATTGTTTAGTGATCCTGAAATTGACAATTGCAATGAAATACAAAGCGAAGGTGATGAAGACGATATCAAACTAGAAAATGATGACAATTGTAATATAATATCAAGGTTTCGAAGACGCACAAGACGTCTATCGAGCAGTGATAGTGAATCTTCTCGTGACCAGTATCAGAGGAATGAATCTGGGAAGAAGAAGGAGCCTGCATAGACTAGGTAGTAATCCTACACCTTTGGATGTTTTGAAAGAAGTCTTGAATGAAGATTTTTGGGACACTATAGTAGAAGAGACGAATAGATATGCCAGACAAGGGATAGAAAAAGAAGGTTGTGTAAAAAAAAAGGTGGTTTAGACAAATAGATATGCCAGACAAGGGATAGAAAAAGAAGGTTGTGGGAAAAAAAAAAGTGGTTTCCTGTAAGTTCTGATGAAATGAAAGCTTATATTGCATCTTGATGTTGCACATAAAGAAGCCAAAAATGCATATGTATTGGTCAAAACGATATGCAATAAGTACTCCAATTTTTGCCAGCACTATATGGCATGCGATAGGCTTTTGATATTTCAAGCTTTCTACATTTTACGGATAATGAAGATGACAGAATAAGGAAGATTAGAAATATAGTGGATTATCTAAATATTAAATTTTGTTACATTTATACTCCTAAAGTGAAGTAGCTATTGATGAATCGCAACCAAAAATTATATCCATTCCACAAGCAAAAATTTTCTCAAATAAATCCGTACACAAGGGGTTAAGTTAGTGTAAATCCTAAGGAATTATGTTTACAAATTTTATTGTTCCAGTTAATTATTATAACCTAATACTACCAGGAATAATTTTCTACCCGGATTTTAAATTTATTTCTTTTATCAAAAAACATTACAATAATTTGTTTTAGTGCTATTACAGTGTAACACTTCCCTTTACGTATATAAAAAGGATCTGATTTGTTCATTTATTATTCTAGAAGTTTCAATGAAACTTTTCAGCCTGTATTCGTTTTATTTGGAAAAGAAATTGAACTTAATATTTAGAGCTAGAAATGAATTTCGTAATGGGAAGATGCTACAAACCGGATGTCCTCATTCAGTTTTTACTCGACTTGTCGCTACACCAAATTTATGCACATTTTGTATTTTCAACATTTCATTAATTACGTAGAATTCGAATGCTAACTGGGGGAGGCTTAAAAAAAAAGCTAAAATCTAAGGTGAAAAAAAAAATAAAAAGGAAAAATTAATAGTACATCACTGCAACGGAAATTTGACACCTGCCCCCTAGTGAGGAGCTCTCTCCGTCAGTCATTTTTCAGTCGAACCCCAATTATTATGCCAATATATGAGGCTTATGTTTTATAATTTTCAAAGGACCTATACCTGAAAAGCGCCTTCTGTTGGTTATATCACAATTATTTTCTTTCAGTTTATCTCCAGCGTTATGCAAAGAGTGGACTATTCCGGCTAATACATATAAGCGTTAGGTATCAATAATATATTTAAGGCCAGCTCATTTATTTCGTAAGGTTCTTTCTACAACCTTCATTCCTTAAAATCATGTTATAATTGAGGGCATAATACATTTCTATGGCACTGATTTTTCCAAAGTTAGCGTGACTTTTTATTAAGCTAATTTTTGGATTGATTGGATCGCATTTTGGGCACAAGAAAGAAAACTTTTCGCTTAAGCGAATATATTAATATACTTAGTGATTACTTGAAGAATTACTACAATATACTGAAATAACGAAATAAAAAATTACTACAGTATACTGAAATAACAAGATAAGCAGTTACTATAATATACTGAAATAACATGATAAAAAATTACTACAGTATACTGAAATAATTTCTATGTTGTTTTGCAATCAATCAGCACTCAATGTAAAAGAACGGTGAGTTGTACGCAATAAACTTACTTAATATTTCGTGCTAAATTTGCAGGCATGAAGATAACTAAAAAAAATTCATTTCTTGTCAGGTATTAAAAGGGATTATGATATTAAAAATATTAATATTAAGGCATTAAAAATAAAAATAAAAGGCTTAATATAATATAGCAATAGTAAAAAAAGGCTTAATAAAAATGAATTATTATAAAGCTAAATATAAATTAAGAAAAAATGCCTAATATAAATTATTAATAAAAAAATGCTTAATATTGACAAATTAAATCAAACGGGGAACATATTTTTGAGTCAATTTAGACTAAAAAATATACGCTTACCGTTTGAACATTTTGATCAATGTTGTGTTAGTTAAATATAAATGTATTTTCCAAAGCTGTCACTAATATTGATCCCTGAACCAACTGATAGAACATTAAGAACTCTTTCATAATTTGAATCAAAACAGATAAATTCAAAGTGTGCAATTTTGCCATAAAAGTTCAAGTTTAAAATACTAAAATTCAAACAAAAAATACTCATAATTATTAAACTGTAAAGAGTTTTTTAATTTCATGTGCTTTTTACTTCCTTGTACGAAGTAAAAAGGAAGTATTGTAATCGCGAAAAGTTTCAGGAAACATATTTCAACAAAAATATCTATTTTGGCCACTATCGAATGCAATTTAACGGTTTTTGCATGATATCTGTATGTAAGGAGAGAATAAGACTCATTTCCTCCAAAAAATTATAAAACTGCTTTAAAATTAATTCTGAAGAGAATTTTTCGTGGCGTCTGCACGAATGTATGTACGTACGTGCGTACCTATCTCGCATAACTCAAAAACGAGTAGCCTCAGAACGTTCAAATTTTGTATATAGGACTGCTATAACATGTACATGTGCACCTCGTATTTGGGTTGCAATCGGCCGCACCAAACGTATATAAATATATTTATATATATATTCACTCTGTTACCCGGCTCAGTGATCTCAGTTTCTTTACTCTTATATGTTTGTAAATTGCACATTTTTTGCTTTAAAAATGATTGAATTATGTTGTTTTTATATTCCGGTTAAGGTTTTTATGCCTTTAGTAAATCTGTATGCAATATGTTTAGAATTATCAACAATTCTAAAGTTGTTTAATTGCCGCTAAGCCTGTTTTTAATGGCGGCCATTGATGTTTACATTTGAAACAGGAGACTAGTGGATTTGTTGCCAATCTAGAGAAACTTAGCTTCGCAACAACAAAGACAACGCATTCATTTATTATTGCCAATTAAATCATGCTTAATTCTTTCTGGAATTTTTTCGAGGAAATAAGCGTTTGAGATTTACTTTGTAATTTTTAATATAGATATTTTGAGTTTTTATGTATTTTTGCCTTCTTGCAAAGTGAGAACTGAATTAATTAAATGAGAAATACTCAATCGTCTGTGAAAAACTGTTTCTTTTTTGTTTTGTTTGCTTAATTTCTTTTATACATAGTTCTAGCTTTAATATAGTATTTGAATAGAACATGTGGCAACGATTAGATAATTCTTTAAATGATATATACATTTTGTGCATTCTGAGTTATAATATGAATGAAATATAATACTGTTAAGTAAACCTAGCACCAGAGTGTCGCTGTGGTAAACAAAGTGAATTTAAAAGAATGCATTTATTCTATTGTGGTTTATGCGCTGTCGGCGAAGTAGGTTTAATTCAATCTAATAAGTTTAAATAAAATGCAAGAAAAAATGCATATAATTTAATATTCCCTACAAGGAATTTATGTGGTGTACACATCAGATTTTTTTGTAGGTGTTTGTTTATTCATTAATGTGTTTGTTTATATTTTTATGTGTTTTTATTTTTGTTTAACTTAAAAAAAATTCAAGCGAGTAAATTTACACAATTTAAAAATTAGAGTATGCATATATAATATTTTATCTTAAAATTCTAAAAGTTAAATGCTTAAAGTTACATAATTTGGACTTTAACTCTTTCTAGTAACGTCTTTTGCCATTTTTGTTTTTAAATATTCATTTCACTTTTTATTTATTTATTTTTGTTTGAAAAAAATCTCAATTTCAGCTTTAAAAAACTACTTAAAAATTACTAATTTATATAAGTTTTGCAATTTAAAAACCTTAGAAGTTTTGCAATTAGATAGAAAAGAATCATATACGAGGGCTATCCAGAAAGTAGATTACGTTTTGGAATAAAAAAATAAACAAAGTATAGGAAACAAATTTTATTATATACAGATGAAAGCCACACTCAAATACTACTTTTCTACATAGTCACCATACAAATTAAGGCATTTATCGTAGCGATGTACGAGCTTGGAAATTCCTTCGTCGAAAAATTCGGCCGCCTGCGCCTTCAACCACTTCGTTACCTCTTCTTGCCTTCCATCTTGCACAAAACTTGTGGTAACCAAGCTTTTCGCTGATGATTTCGTGCAACAAACTTCGCGAAATTTGTGGAAAACTCAAAGAAAGTTCCGTTATTGTGAAATTTCGATTTTCACGGACTTTAGCATCGACTTTTTCGAGAAGTTCGGCGGTCACTCTGCTGGGTCTCCCACTTCGATCTTCGTCGTGAACATTGGTTCGGCCATTTTGAAATCTTATGACCCACTGACGCACTCCACCTTCAGTGATAATGTTGTCCCCATACACTTCACGAAGCTGCCGATAGATTTCTATCGGTTTACAGTTTTTTGCAGTCAGAAACCTTATTACTGAGCGCACCTCGCAGCTCGCGGGATTTTCAATTAACGCAGACATTTCAAACCGTCACAGTATCTGAACGGAGCACAGCACGAACCTCTCACTAGCATGGCTAGATGCAGACTGAGCTGCGCAACGCTCTGACCCCAAGATGGCCGCGCTAGCCCCGCCCCTAGCGGACACAGACGGAAACGTAATCTACTTCCTGGATGGCCCTCGTATTTATTACATAACAGTGAATAGTTTAAAAACAAGTAATTTAAATCAGAATCTCTCTAAATCATTTAATAGAAAAAAAGTCATATCAATCATAAAATTTGCAACTATAATACAAGTTCAAAAAATTAAGGAAAAGTCTTTTTCCAAATAATTCCTTCTCTAAAATACCGGATTTACAATCTTATTAATTCACAGTAAGGGAGGGGGGACGAGGACCATAACGAACAAAGTTTCGTTCACATCTAATACCTACAGCAAATGGTTCATTGTGTGCTGCTGCGATAATATTCACGAACAATTTTTGTAATTAAATAGTAATCATAACAATACGATATACTACGAAATCATAGTGCCACCTATTCCAACTGCGCACAGAAATACGAAAAACTAAAGCAAGTCACTATTTTTCCTTGCTGTAGTATTTCGTGAACCGAAGTGGTCCTTTCATTTATATCCATTTACAGTAAAATTTACAACATTTCCATAAATTGGTCAAACATAAACATTCAAGCATATATTACTGCAAACTGACAAAACAGCAGAGTGTGCTATGAAGGATTTCAGCAAGGGTGTGTTTCTTCGTTACATGTATACAAAAAAAATATCTCGCTACACAAGTAATAATAACATTATTGCAAATAATATGATTTAGTATCACAAGAATAGCAGTCATTTTGGGGGGAACAATTTACTACAATATGCAAGTAAGAAACTACATTAAACAACATGGTCTCACATAACAGATCTAATTCATTAATTTTAATTAGTTTCACTAGCAAAGCTTTTGAAAATAGAACTCAAGAAGTAATAATCTCGTGTACTTTTAACTCAATTAACATCCGAGTTATAATTTATAAGTATAACATGGGCATACTATAATATATACAATCCCTTTGTTTTTAAATCATTTTCGATCTACAGCTAATGATAATTTTTGAAGCAGCTGCATGATGCCATTTTTAATAAGCAAACTATGACTCTAATGATTGCATTCTACAAAACATAGAATTTGTCATTAATAAAATAAATGTACTTTAAATAGTTTTCGACACACTTCAATCTGCTTTGCCATGAATAATTGCTTAACATTTCTTAAACAAACAATTTTTGTGTTAATATACAATAATAACAAATTTAAAATTTTGTAAAGTACTGAAGAATCGTAGTAGAGGATTCATAGAATATTCCTACAAAATTCCAAGTATTCTGGAATGGTAACTTTCTCCTCTTATAGATAATACTAACAAAAGCTGTACATTGACAGCAAATTTTTCAATCAGAACTGTAATTAAAAAATGAGTTTGGACATTGTAATAAATTTTACTCTTCTCCATTTAACGCATTTTGATTAATTCTACCCAAAAGGGCTCAAAAATTTTTCCATGGTGTCACTTCACTGGCTTTCTATGAAATATAAGCAAATTTCTGAATTATTCATACTCTATTACAAAACATACATTTTTTTACACTTCAGTTCGTGAATTTGTAATACATTTTCTGGCATTGGTCTGAAGATGTTTAACGTTTGTACACAATAAAAGAACACAAGATTGCACAGAAATAGCCTCTTCTTCTAAAATGCACATTTCACAGTTTTTTACAAAAATCTTTCTTTTTTTACTTAAACACAGTAAGTGTTTGACAGCAGTTTTTATTGCCTTATTATGTGTTCCTTTATTCTTTCTACTATGTGTTGGTCTTCAGAAAAATATGGCGACCGAAAAAAAGCTGGAATGATGGATAAGAAGCCATTGCTAAATGAACCAATGGGAGCACCCGATTTGGTAAGATCACGCCTTATCATCATTACACGATGGATCACATGTATGGCGCCATTGACAGTTTGCTCATCTGGGTGGATGATACGAGCTTGACGACCTTCCTATTCTAACAAAAGTTCACCTAAATTCAAAAGATATTTAAATACATATTTAGTCAATATTTAAATAAATATTTATTCATTCATTTAAACACATAAAACATAATATTATTGAAAGAACACTGTTAACGGAATATTGTTATTTAAATATTAGCTATCCCGAAAGCTAAACAAACATTAACAAAATTTAAATATTAGCTGTAAATTAAGATATTAGCTGAGAAGCTAAATACAGAGATATTGACTAAGTCAATATTTAAATAAGCATTTATTCATTTAAACACAAAGATCAAAATGCTATTAACAGAACACAGTTAGCGTAACATTGTTACATAACAGAACATTGTTATTTAAATATTAGTTTTCCTTATGAAAATTAAGATATTAGCTAAATTGACAGAAAACTTGGAATATCATTAGGCTTACCAGACATCCTCTTTTGACCGGAATTGACCCCATCTGATGATGTGGTACCTACGTCCCAGCCAGTCATTCAGATTTTCCCGCTTATGTGTTCAAATTTTAAAAGTCCAGAATACACATAAATGATATTAATACGAGCCCACAAGAGCTGACAACATTTTACGACACATTCTTTCTGACACTGAGGCATGGGAAAGAAGTTTTGATGAAACAGAAACTTTTATTTGGATATACAGCAGTGAATGAACAGGGTCTGAAATTGAAGCTTCGGGTGAAATTATTAATGAAGTTCTTGCAAATAATGCAGTAAGCATAGATCATCCTTTTGATGAAGTTGATGATTGTAAAGGCTTTTTGGGCTAGCTAGTTTGAAAATTTGGAACGGGATTATTTGGAAAAATAAACACTGAGAAGATGGATGGATATTTTATGGGCATTTCAAAGGAAACATTTGATGTGCACACCACATGGCTTCCTTGTAAATATTAAATTATGCACATTTTTCCTGCATTCCATTTATACTTAACCTAAAATTAAATTAAATCTACTTCATTGATAGTGCATAAAGCAAAATATAATAAATGCATTCTTTAAAATTCACTGTATTTATTTACCATAGCAAAACTCTGGCTCTAGGTTTGCTTAACAGCGTTACGTCTCATTCATTTTATAACTCAGAATGCACAAAAATTATAGCATCTGAAGAACTGCATAATTTCCCTAGTGTTCATTACGCGTAACATTTTTGTATTTGGTGGAAAGTTCTTTCAACATTCTGTCGCCTCGTCCGTGTCCAGTACTCAAATGTGTTTTTATGAAGAATGGGAAATAACTCGGCGTCTGTGACATAGTACTGATGCTTTCTTTAACAGGATAAATGAATGTACTTTTGCTTTCCACAAACAACCCATTCTAGCGATTCAGGGGCCAGTAGTCCGGTGGTTCCTTCCGAGTGGTCGTATTGGCTAGTTCACATCATTTATTAACTTCTGGTAAGTAGTTTCGATTCTTTGAAACGAAAACGAAAATGTATTTCCTACTTTGCCGTTTTGTCATTTAGCATTCCATAGAATGCCTAGGAAGTGTATGAAATATGAATAGTTTCATAGTATAATATGAATAGTTCATTGCCGGCTAGCCTGGAAATATGAATAGTTCATTGCCGGCTAGGCTGGAAATATGAATAGTTCATTGCCGGCTAGACAGGAAATACAAATAGTTCATTGCCGGCTAGTCAGGAAATACAAATAGTTCATTGCCAGCTAGCCAGGAAATATGAATAGTTCATTGCTGGCTAGCCAGGAAATACGAATAGGTCATTGCCGGCTAGCCAGGAAATATGAATAGGTCACTGCTGGCTAGCCAGGAAATATGAATAGTTCATTGCCGGCTAGTCAGGAAATATGAATAGTTCATTGCTGGCTAGCCAGGAAATACGAATATAGTTCATTGCCGGCATTGCCAGCTAGCCAGAAAATATGAACAGTTCATTGCTGGCTAGTCAGGAAATATGAATAGTTCATTGCCGGCTAGTCAGGAAATATGAATAGTTCATTGCCGGCTAGCCAGGAAATATGAATAGTTCATTGCCGGCTAGTTATAGGTATTGTATACAACTGCCTAGGCATTTTACAGAATGCTGGATTTTATACTTTGCCGGTAACATGAAAATGTAAGATACGAGTTTCATTTTTGTAGAACTACGGATTGATATTTCATGAATCAGCTTCAAGAATTAGATATAAAATATGCAAACTAAAAAATATATATATTTGTAACTCAATGCACATGCATCATATTATGTGAAAAGACGTTTATTTATAAGGCAAAAATTTTATGTAAGAGGATACTAAATAATTTTTCGAACCATTTTGAAAGACGACTAATAGAAAACAAAAAAAGGGAGCTACAGAATTCATCTGACTGCTCTACATTCAAACAAGCACTATTCTGCTGCAAATAACAAGAAATATTAAACATTCAAAAATACAATTGAAATAACCATAGTGAGCAGAGTTCATGCACATTGCTTATTCAACTAATGGAATACATTGCTCACTCCTGAATGCAGCACAAAAAGATGTGAAGTGAAGGCAGGCAAATAGGCAGCCATATTACAATTAACAAAGTGAATGCAAATTACATTGCTTAGCACAATCGAAAAATATGCACGAAGTAAACTGCTCAAAAAAGAGGGGGCACAGTTCTACATCTCCCGTTCTATGGGCCGATTGAGGAAATTCAACTTGCGTTTTTCATGTATCACAAGCTCCACTAAGGATACGCATTAGATTTATATTAAACATTGTTCTTATATAGCTATCCTGAAACAAAATCGGACTTTCTCTCAAATGACATGCCAATTTGTTTCCATATTTCGATTCAACGACTCAAATTATGCCAAACTGGCAAGTTTTCAACAATTCGAAATTTTGTTTCATTCCAAATAAAATTCGCTCATTTTTTATGATTTATTTTTAAATATTTTTTATAAATTTTTCAAAAACATTTTTAATTATAACCTATGAAATTTTTAATACCTTCATAAAGAAGATGTATTTTTAAGCATACATGCAAAAAATTAGAGTTTTTTATTCAAAATTTCCTAAAACATACGCGAATTTATATATTGGCGCGTTTTGAAATTTGGCATATTTGTTATAAGCGATAATAACGCCAAATTTGGGTTAAGACTTTGTTACAATTATTATAAAGTATGAATGATGACTTTTTTCCCCGCTCGTGTACAATGAAAAAAGGGAAAAAATAGATTACTATAAATTAAGAAGTTTGCCAAGTGAGTTACTGTTGGAGCAAACTGAAAAAAATGTGCCAAGATAAATTTTTAAATTTCTCACCAAAAATTTCAAAATTTAATATTTAGGCATAATTTGAGTCCCAGAACCGAAATATGGAAAACAATTGGCTTGTCATTTCAGAAAAAATCTGATTTTGTGTCAAAATACCTGCATTAGAACAATGCTATATATAAATATAAGAGAACCTGCATACAATCCAAGACTTTGTTGCAAAAATTCAGTCAAAATCGAAGACACATATGTGCAAATTGCATCAAATCCAGCAAAGTTCCTCTCCCGGCCTTCACTTATATAACTGTTTGTCTGTTTACTTATGTCACAGATATACAGTCTTCCACTTAAAAAAGTATTTTAAATGAAACCAAATATTCATGTGTTGTCATTTTTAAACGTGAAATATTCTAAATTTCAAAATAAATCATTTTATATATTTCTTTGCATTTTTATTTAGGAAAATTTAGCATTCCTTATTAAAAAAAAATCTGATGTGAACAAAATATGACTTTCTTGTATGGGGTACATAATACACATTTTTTGCTGCATTTCCATTTATACTTATTTCCTCGAATTTGGGATATATTTCTCATTCATTCAGTTCTCACTTCATGGCAAGGCAAAAATACATAAAAACTCATAATATCTTCATTAAAAATTTAAATATATGAAAAAACATAAAGTTAAACTAAATTTGTTTTACTGAAACGTCCCCGTCCCAGGACCCTGCGATTTAGATAATGACCTTGTTATTGGCCGGCGCTGGAATAAAAATTTATAAATTAGAAATAAGCCTACTATCCTATATTATGAAGAACTTAAGACCCCAAAATTATATATTAAATAGAATCGACTATCTTTTTATTACTTTTGAAATTTATCTGCTAAAATTTCAGATTCCACATATGTCTAAAATTTCATGTATATAAAAATTATGCTAGTATATAAAATTTATGCTAAAATTTCAGATTCCACATACCAAAGGGACTTGGCCCCTGTCACTCTTCCAGCCCTACTGTCTTCAATGGATTTAAATAAATTTGCTGGTTTTCCCATCTAGCTGAGGATTTGCAGTATAATGTTAATACGAAAAAAAAAATTAAAATCTTTCTTTGGGGAATTCCTAACAGATTCTGACTCAGACACTCATAATAAGAAATATGACTAGTATGTAGTTTAGAACTAAATAAAAAATGAAAACATTTTTCAAATGGTTAATCTGAAATATACCTTTCGTACTCAAATTATTTGCAAATCATATTGAATTTGTGTACAGAATAGAATCAACATCAGTAACAGACAGTATATTAAAAATTCTTGGCTTGCACAGAAATGTTCTGTATTTGAAAAACGTTTTTAAATTTGTTCTTATCTGAAGTTCTTAAACAGACAACTGAAATTTCAAAATTAATTTATTTTTGGTAAGTATACGACACATGAAGAAACATTAAATTTCCTGATATTTAATTATTACAAATAAAAATTGCAAGTAAATGATTACAAATTATTTATAATTACATTATTTAAACATGTACACAACAAAACCATGCTCTAAGAAACAAGAGTTAACTTCAACTTGGAAATTAAGACAAAGAACTGATGTCTAATAAAAGCTCCAAAAATAAAGTCTAATAAAAATTCTAATAACCAAGTTAATTGAAATATTAAAAGAATAGTTAAATTATGAATTAAAAAACATTCAAAATCTTAACTGAAAATGATTAACAGTTCTCTTTATAATATACACGATGATGTACAAAACTTACAGGCTTCGGACGTCGTGGACGGAGCCGGCGGCGCTGCCTTCGGCTTCTCGTCGTTGATGAGGAGTCCTTTAAAAATAGTATATAGTATATAAATATACAAATAGTATATAAATAGAAACTTTCAATAGTTACAACACATATTGCAAATATTTTATATTTGCAATTACATATAAAAAATCTTAAATAGCTGTATGCATTTTGCAGCTGAGGATGGTGGTTCGGTAAAACCATCGAAACTAGTCCTGTGAAAATTTTGTAAATATAACGCTGATTTTTGTTGTTTGACTTCTGAATTAGCTATATGCCGGTTTATATAAAATATTAACATCAAGTTAAACTAAAAACAAAATGAATTACAAAAACATTATCAGCTGCTACAAATGTATCCGAGTTTTTTAATAAACTTTGTGCGCATTTTTCATGAGCTATGTCTCTTCGATTTTGAAAGGAAAATGAAAACTGGAGCTTTAATGAATGGAACATGACTCTTGATATTATTTTGTTATTCTGTATTAATTAAGCATTCAAATAGTTTTACAGATCTGTAATTCTATATGCTTAAAATTGAAAGACATTGTGTTAAAGAAGTACCAGATATATATATATCTACGAGATCAGTGCAGCAATAATGTGCCGCTAAGATATTACATAAAAAAAACCTACAAAGATCTTCTTAGTAACAATAAATAATCAAGAAAATACCTTTCATGTCTTTTGTGTTTAATCTTTCTACTCTTTAGATGTTATAGCTGTAGAGGATGAGAAAGGCAGTTGCACAAACGATGCATTATGTCAGTGTTCGTGTTTAATCTTTCTACTCTTTAGATGTTATAGCTGTAGAGGATGAGAAAGGCAGTTGCACAAACGATGCATTATGTCGGTCATTACTTAAAGTCTCAGATGAGGCTTAAACTCCGTTAGGATACAGAATAAAGTAAATCATTTTCCAAGCTGCTCACAGCTTTACAACAGCGTAAGATATTTTAAGATCTTTGAACTGACTTTCTCACACAGCTTTATAGGAAAATCTTCGGCTATTATTTTATGTTTCTTTACTGCTTCATTTCGATATACTATGAAGAACTTATCCATACACACCTCAAAATTATCTTCTATTAAAAAAAAGAAAAAGAAGATTTCTTGCAATAACCATAAAGGACATTATTTTACATTATTTAAACATTAACATAAATAATGCTCTCAAAAAGCAAGACTTAACTTCAACTGGCAAGTTAAAACTGAGGACCGATGTCTAATAAAAGCTCCTACACTAAGTTGACTACTGATAAAAAAGCTAATAACCAAGTTACATAAAATTTTACATTCATACTCTTAATTGAGAGATACTTATTCTCATTATAATATATATGAAGTATAATATACAAAACTTACTTTGGGTGGTGGGGGTGGAGGTGATTTCACACTCTGTAAAAGTAACAAATATATTTAAACTTTCAATAGTTAACGCACATATTCAAATAGTTCTTAAATTTACAATCAGATGTCAAACATTTACAGCAGTGGTTCTCAACCTTTTACCTAATTGTGCCATCTAAACAAAAATTGAAAACCTTTAGTATCACCACTACAAAGTATTACTAAATTTGTTTGGAATGCCTTCATTTATTATCGTGTCTGCACCCATGTTATGACTGGATACCAGAAAGCCAGGAAAGTCTCTGCTTTCCATCCTGGCATCAACCAAAGACAAAACAAATGCATATTCTTTCTCTAAAGATGTTTATCAACAAATGATATTGACTGAAGGGAAAAAGGGAATGTTAAAAAATATATATTTTAAAGTAAGAAATGCTTTAGTTTTTGGGGAGCAGACATTGTGTGGGTCACTTTTTTTAACATAAATTATATCTGTAAAGTTGGGGTGCGAGTATTACACGAGCGTATACGGTAAATTTTCTTTAAAATTTGAAAAGAGAAACTGCTTAGATAGTATTATGATGTTCAAAGAACCACTGATGATATTCCTGTTTTATAAAAATAGAAACTTTTGCGAGTTTTAAATCTCCATACTAAAAAGAATAATAAATCTGCTAGGAATTTCCTAAACACAATACTCAAGAAAAATACTAAATTCCACTGTTAAAAATACTGCTGTAACAATGAAAATATATTTTGAATGTTTAAAATAAAAATAAATCAAAATTCATGAATTTTTTTTAAAGACATGCTTTAGAGAAATGTTGAGGGGGGAAATTGTTCTTACCTCTTCTGGCCCCCAGAGACTTGCCCTAACTTTAAAAAAAAAAAAAAAAAAAAAAAAAAAAAAGAGAGAGAGAGAGAGAATTGAATTGTATGTATACAGTGCATGAATAACAAAAATGCATATTCAATAAAAAATTAACATTAACATAGAATCTAACAATGAAATGGATTTGGGGGAAAAACACTTCATTTAAAAAGTAAATAAATA
This sequence comes from Stegodyphus dumicola, assembly GCF_044657685.1. Lineage (NCBI taxonomy): Eukaryota > Metazoa > Arthropoda > Arachnida > Araneae > Eresidae > Stegodyphus > Stegodyphus dumicola. The sequence goes on along the minus strand of NC_140769.1, from coordinate 289,611,819 downwards.
AATAAAAACCAAAATTGTAAACAAATCAAAGGGTAAATTTATTTTAAATTAACAGTACTTCCTCTGTATCATCAGTTCACTCTTACTTTGACACAGATTTTTCTCCTAATTCCATTCATTTCCATTTCAAACAGAAATGGTATTGAGAGACCTTCCCTTTAATAATATCTGTTGTTACTGCATTTTTAGAATATTTATAACAAAACAATACGAAAAGCATAATATAAAGGAGAAAATCAGCATTTAGTCCTTATTTCTTAAAATGCATCTAATTAATAGTTGACTATTTGGCAATGAAATCTATCGACCTTTTAATTTCTTCCAATATTGTCATCAAAATATTGTGGGGTACTTACGAGTTCGTAGATTTGGATTTCGAATAACAACATTTGATGAAGAATGGAAACACAATTTATTAGACAGTATTACTTAGGACAGCTCCAAAAACACGTTTACAGTCACTGAAAAACTACGACAAATAACGCTAAAACAATCAGCAACACAGACTTCAGGCTATAAAGGTGAAGAAAGCCTCACGGTGAAACACCGGAGAATGGCTCCCGACTCGGTTCGTTCTCGGAATTCTACGTACTATCGAGACTATCCGAGCTATGAATCGTGATGCACTCGATGCATCAACTCACAATACTCGGACTAGACACCTCGACGTTAGAATACATCAACTCGATAGACTACGAGACACTCCTACTTCGCATACCAGCAGGGTTATATAGCTTTTGGGTTGCCTTCAAGAACATTCATGTCAAACCGGTAAGAATTTGTTCTAGAATGTTCTCCGTCAGTCCACGGCATATTGCCAACATTGTCGGCATGTGGAAGATTTTGTGCCAAGGCAACTAACCTGCTTTCCCTTGCCACTTTCTGGCAACCCTAAATCCGCCTTGCCCTATCTTACTGCAGCTGAACATTTTGTAAGAATATTAAATATATTTTCAAACATTCATTTCAACAGTTATACCAAAGTTTTAACTGAAAGCAAGTTTTCTGCTTCAAATTAACCAAAAATTTAAAGAGCACAACAAAGTATTTTTATAACATTAATCCCAAAATGAAGTTTTACAACTTTCTTAATAGTATTCACAACTCACAGCACTGCTTCTTTATTACCATTCAAAAATCAGTTAAACGTGTTCATGCGTTATACCCAAAACCTATTATAAATAGGAATGTTTGAACTTATGTTATTTATTATTAAGTTTTCATGGCTTTATTTTTTCATATTTGGGATACCAACGTTAAATGAAAAAACAAAGCTTCATTATGCTACTGAATGAATAGCAGTTTTTGAAAGATTTTCTCCATGTTTAGATAATGCATATTTAAGTAACGGAAAATGCAAATGTTCGTGTGCCTGGTTTTTCGGGCGAAGGACTATGATATTCAAAATTGGATGACTCTAGGTTACTGAGAAACATGCATACATTCATGCATATTATTCATTATTTAATGTCTTTAACGCTTTGCGGCACAGTGTGTCCGGTGTGGACACACCTAAAAACTTCCTTCTGTATGCACAGAAAAATTGAATGAAAAAGGATTTATAGGTTACTCTGAACCTTCTTTATTTATAGTAGATGGCAGCTCAACACAAACCAGCCCATATATCTTAGCCATGTTTAGTTTTAAGACCCTCATTTTTCAAAGAGATCTTCCAATTTTTTTTTTTTTAGGGTATAAAAGGAATTGTTTGAAAATAAATTTCTGTTATTCTTTTGGCTGTATGGTAATCTCCTTATTCTACATTAGTTTTAATGTTTAACCTTGAAATCTGAAATAAAATCAAACGGTAAACCCTAGGTGTGCCTAGACCGAGCTCACCGATAATCTAGGACAACTGAGAGTCTGTATTCTTTGTTTCTCTGCATCTCATCGGTCAGTTCATAGACAACAATGTTCGTTTCAGAATTCTTTTTGAAACTCTATTCAATCAGTGTGCCTACTTTGGGCACACCCACAGAATTAAACGATAAGTGCTATCTTCACAACTCTCTAGGCCTAGACTGCCGATCTTTTATTTTTTTTAATCAAAACTCCAACTTTAAAAGGTAGCGTGCTGGAAAGGGTTAATGAATATGCCAAACTTCAAAACGCGCCAAAATTTCAAAAAAGTCACGTATATATTAGGAAATTTTGAATAAAAACTTTCATTTTTTGCAGGTATTCCAATTTTGTCTCAAAATATATTTATGCTAGAAGAATGCTATATATAAATCTAATACATGTCAAGTCGCACTTTTGAGACATGGAAAACATAAGTTAAATTTCGACCATCGGTCCAATAGAGCAGAAGATATAGAACTGTCCCCCCTCCCTTTTCGGGGGGGGGGCAAGGTGTACATTAGTTAATATATAATAAAAAGCGATATTAAGAAAACCGAATAAAAATTCATGATTTCATTATATTTGAGTGCAATGAAATTCATAATGCAGTACAAAGTCCGAAATCCGGAATGGTCGGGACTTCAGCGATTCCGGATTTTTCTGGACAACAGATCATCAATTTAAATCTGGTAAGATGGCATGCAAAAATTATACAATTAAAAATATGAAATCATAATTTATGAAATAAAGAATAATTATGATCTAAAGGGTATCAAAATTTACAAAAAAAGCTCAATATTTATTTGTTTGCTTTATTAAACATTTCTTTCAATGTAAGTTGTTTAAATTTATGTTTAATGGACATCAAAACATGCTTTGCTTTGTAGATCCTTTGGCAAATCCAGAATTGGAAACTCTTTTCGACATAATCGAAAGTTCAAGCTTAGTTTTTATAAAATTCCCGTAATAATAACAGTCTGCAAAAAATAATAAGCTGGATCAAATTAGAAGATCAGGGAGCAGTGCAGTCTGCTACATTAATTGAATGATTATCTTTATTAATTAGAATCAATAAAGATAATTTTAGCCTAGCTTAATAGCGTCCATTATAGATTATTGGCTATGTATCACAAGATTGGCAACGAAAGCCAAGTTGTTTCGCTAAATTTTGTCTAGCTCCTATTGCATATTGAATTAAGCCTGAATTGTATTAGTTTAGCTATTTACTACACCTATGTTTATTTCTTGCACATGTTTCAAACTAATCCGAGTCCTGAATAAATGTTAAGGCTTTATCTAGGGCTGGGGCTCGATACCACCTGGTACAGTCTCTATGGGTTCTAAATTCTGCTACAAAGCACTTTCCTAAGTTCTAAATTTTCACCATGCGTAAACTTTGGATCCCAGTGCCTTCCCTAAATCATAAAAACTTCTCATCCCTTGATTTTGCCCCTTGGTGCTTCCCCAAATTCCAAAAATTTAGTCTTCCCTAAATTCTGTCGATGCTTCTGGGCTTATGGTGAATAACACATCAGTTATTCTTAATTAAAATAGCACTAAATGTAATCTTTTGGCCTATGAGTTTCATTAATAAAATCTATTTTTAGCATATGAAAAGAAATTTTCATTGAATTTTTTCTCGTCAACATTTCTTAGAGCATTTAAAAATCTATAATCACTGCCAAGCATAATGTTAGCATAAACGTTTGCCGTACTCTTGTTATTATTCAATTATTAATACAAAAAAAAGTTTACACATCACAGCATGAGTTATTACTGAAACTGTCATTTATTGATAAACATGCAGTGATGAAAGCAAAATATAATAAATAATGACTCGCCAGGTCGGCATCAGGGATATAAAATAGGTGAATGTTTCAGTTTGAGATGTATGCCAAGCAGATACTCAGCTACGGAGCCAATTAATCAATCTCACAAATTTATGCTTACATGATTGTTTTTCCATAACGAGGTATTTTATTTATTGCCTAAGTGAAATTAAGAATCGGAATTTTTAAGTGAAAATCTCCACACCTTTTATTATGGAAGGAAAAATCAAATGCACATGTGTAAAGCATTAATAAATAATAATAATAATAATAATAAAATGTTTGTGGCTTTGAAATCTGGCTTTTAGATCATTCCGGATAACGGACGTCCAGATTTCGGACTTTGTACTGTAAATGATAAAAAAAGTTTCATTGTGCAACAATGAACATTAACAAGTGCAGGTTTTAATGTACAAAACTTAGTACCACGTATTGGTTTCAAAAACCATATGAAATAATCACAGTAATCTACCATTAAACTAAAATGTAGACTACATATTGTGGGGTTCTGTTTATTTTTACTAATACTTATTTTACATTGTGAACCTTTCCTGAATTCCCTTAGCTTTCCCCCACATTGCAAACAAAGTAGGGTGAACGAGAGTATTTAGGATAAAAGGTTAGACGGTGTTTTTGCTATTGTGAATGCATGTTTAACCTTCCAGCATGCGCACTATGCACAAAGTTTACAACAAATTCGGTTTTTAATGCATACTTCTCGCATATGGCGGCTGAGACGTCTGAATGTCATTCTTATTTCTCCTTTCAACCCTTCCCCACATCATGGAATACGCCAACAGGAAGTCATATGACATTTTTGTTTTATTACTGGGCTTTTGCGCTATGTGGCAGCTTCTTCTTAAAAGTTACGACATGCGCATGGTTGTGGCTGAAAATTAGGAAAGTATTTTTTTCTCAAATATTTTGTAATTTTGTTATTAATTGACGTGTATTATTTTAATTTGTATAAATTTGACTCTATAATTTTTATATCGGTTTTCACAGGAAAAAAAAAAAAAAAAAAAAGTGCAACCAGCTGATTTTGCTTGCATTCTTCAAGAATTATCTGATGAAGAAAAAGAAGACAAAGAAACCTTTGGATGCGAGAATAATAGCGATAGGTGTAAGGAAAATATAGAGATAAATAATATCAGCTGTAAATCTGAACATTATATTTCAGATGATGATAGTAATAATGATATAGAAAAATGGAAGGATGATGATATATTCCACGGGTGGCCAAAGTGCGGCTCGCGAGCCTGATATGGCACTTGCAGACAATTTGTGTGGCTCATGCATATAAAACATATGTATGAAATATGGTAAACAAACTTTTAGAAAATCTAGATGTGTCCAAAAAGAAGTAATTAATTAGTTTAGACTCTTTTTACAAAGTTATCAGGGATCTCTTTCTATTTAGAACCTCCTCCACTAATTCTATAATGATGTAAATATGAATTTGTGGCTTTTAGAAAATCTAGATGCGGCTCTCGAACATTCCTGAAATCAAACGTGCGGCTCTTACTGACATAAAGCTTGGCCAACCCTGATATATTCTATGTTAGGGAGGATAAATCTTCTAAGTGGCAAAATCAGAAGTAGACAAACTGCTCAAAGACAAACAAGATGAATATTGTGAGCGTTATCTGGTCTAAAACACTATGCCAAGGAGGTTGTAATATCTTGTTATTTAATAAATAAGTATAATTATTGTTGAAGTGGCAACGACATATTTGTATCAAACCATTACTCAGCAACGAGAGATATTGTTAAAAAAAGATTAGTATTCTGAAGATTTTACAGCTAGGAGTAGGATGAAAATTTTGCCACTTAAGAATTGTATAAAATTTGTCTAGCACCGTGAACTAGAAATAAAATTTATGTTCTACTAAGAAGATTGTCTGTTTTGTAAATTACTGCAAAATACATTACAGTCTTAATAAATTGGAGGTTCCACTGAGATACTGGAAATTAGGAGTGCAATTATCAATTTCGATGGTGCTGGTCTCCTAATCCCAGAAATTTACTGAATTTTTTAGAACAAGTTTGCTAATACCAATTGCCAAGTTTTTTTTTTATTTCAAGGAGAAATGGATGTAAGAAGTCTGCCGTTATAAAGCCAGATTTTAAGCGGATCATTCAAAGGTTATCTTCTGTGCTTCTGTAACTTACGTCTGAGCAAAAACTGTCAAAAATAGGATACTGCTGATCTCTGAAGATAAGATTAACTTTTGGTTTTCTTAAAAAAAGCTTTTATTGAATTTTAATACTTTATTTCAGAATTATAGTTTATCGTGTAAGATTTTGTTTAAAATAACTGACCCACAAATTATTCAGCTTAAATTTATAATTGATATTCGTGGTAAAGAAGTATTTTGAAATTATTATTTATGCTTTACTTTTATTTGTATTGAAATTTTATGTTGATAATTGATATGTGTAAGCCATCCCGGCATTTATATATATATATATATATATATATAAACTGCTGAGTTTTTGAATTTGTTGCCAAGCAGGCGCGTGAAAATAGGTAGTAACGTCAAACTGACGTAGAGTGAATTGATTATACTGCAGAATTGGCAAAGTCTAAGTTCTCGCCATCCAGGCGTGTGGTAGATAGTAACGTCATCCCGACGTATTACAGATTGTATATTCTAAAAGTTGTATTGCCAAACTGGCAAAAATTGTTTTTGTTATTGCCAACCAGGCGTGGAGATAGATAGTAAAATCGTCAAACTGACGTTGGTAAAATTCCATTGTATTGCCGAACTGGCAAAGGTGTTTATATAGTTATAGCTAATGAGGCTTGTGAATAGTGAGTTAAAACGTCAACCCGACATAGTATTAAATTATTTTGTGCCAACCTGGCAAAGTTGTTTAAATAATTCTCTCCAATTGGTTAGTGTGAATTTCGTATTCGAGAAATTAAATCTCGCCAGAAATTATATATTTTTAATACAAGTACGAGCTTTTAGATTGAATTTCAAAAGGAAGCCTATTAAAAGTAACTTGTGTCAACATGTCATTCTTAGCTAGGAGTAAAAAACAGGATTTAAAAGCACTAGCAGAAGAGTTAGGTTTAACCGTGAAACCTGAATTTAAGATTGCTCAGTTGCATAAACTGATTACTGAAAGTCCCGATTATGATGAGGAGTTTACTTGAGAACTACTGGCTGCAATTAGAGGAGAAAGGGAACGAAAAGAAGAATGCGAAAGAGAAGAAAGAGAAAAGGAACGCAAAAGAGAAGAAAGAGAAAGAAGAGAAGAACACGAAAGAGAAGAAAGAGAAAAGGAACGCAAAAGGGAAGAAAGAGAAGAAAGAGAAAGAAGAGAAGAACGCGAAAGAGAAGAAAGAGAAAAGGAATGCAAAAGAGAAGAAAGAGAAAGGGAACGCGAAAGAGAAAAAAGAAAAGAAGAGCGAATTAGAGCCTTTGAGCTACAGAAACTTCAGCTGGAAGCAATGGCTGCCACAGCACAGCCGGCAGAAACTACGCAGTTACCTGAGCAGCCTTTAAAAATCAGAATTCACGATGTCATGCCACGTTTCAACCCTAAAGAAGATGAAATAAGTTTATTCCTGGTGTTATTTGAGCATCAAGCTAAAATAATGAATATACCTGCTGAAAATCAAGTGACTCAACTTATTTCATTACTGCCTCCTGACATTGTTCAGCTTATTGCTAGAGAACCAGAAGAGGAAGAGAAAAAGTATGAATATGTAAAAACTTTACTGTTACAACGATTTAAATTGACTGCAAAAAAATTTCGACAACTATTTAATAAACACCAAAAATCTACTGAAAGTACTTGGTATGATTTCTACTATGAATTAAAAAATTATTTAGAAGGATGGCTTAACAGATTAAACATTAAAACTTTTGAACAGCTAAAAGATCTCATGCTGGTTGATCAAATAAAAAAGCGTACTTCTCCTGATTTCAAAGAACATTTTATGGATCAATGGACAACCATCATTTCACCTACTGAAATGGTTAAGAAAATTTTGAAGATGTGAGAAAAACAATAAAACCGAAATTTTCTACCAATCAGACTGAGAAATTTAACAAAGGATCATTTAAACCGCGTTATGATAATTTTGTGAAAAAAATAAGAGCATCCACCTCATTTTAAGCATTCTGATAGATGGGATGATTCAAAATACAAGAAAGATCATCAGCAAAGGAATCAGTTCAAAAAAAAAAAAAAAAAAAAAAAAAAAAAAAAAAAAAAAAAAAAAAACAAGAAAATTTATATGACAAAAGATATTGACCACGATGTTTCGAGTGTGGATCATATGAACATTTTAAGCCTCAGTGTCCTCGCTTAAAACCAAATGAAAAGGTAAATTGCGTATCTTCAAATGATGATTTGTTAGAGACATATACAATTAACGGTTTAGTGAATGAGTATGAAATGCCTATTCTTCGAGACACAGGAGCCACTGTTGATGTTATTTCTCGGAACTACATAGATAACGCAAAAATGACTGGAGAACATGTCTGGGTACAATATCTTTTAAATGACCATTTAGTGTGTCTACCGTTAGCGGAAGTTGAAATTAATTGCGAACTTGGTCATATAAAGACAAAGGCAGCTGTTGTTACAAATGATCCAGGCAGATATGTATTGGGTAACAAAATTGCCCAATTGTTCAAAAGTAAATCATTCTTAAATTTAGGAAAAATAAATGCGGTTTTGACACGATCTCAAGTAAAAGGATCTCCTGAAGATGATCGAAGCAGAGAAATTGAAATGGAGAAACTAGAAGAATTGACGTTTATTGACACTGACGAAGATATTTTACCGCAAGCTGATGAGGAAGACAAGGAAATTAAGAAAGTGATTAATGTTAATTCAAAGGAATTAATTGAATCTCAGCATCAAAGCAGAGATCTAGCGTCATTGCTTAACGAAGCTAAAAATGAAAATTCCAGCAAGACAAATGATTTCAAAGTAAAAGAAAACGGATTGTTGGTGAAAAGGAAAATAGATAAAAATGGAAATGAAAGGGAATTAATTGTTATTCCTGAAAAATATAGGGATCAAATAAAGTCATTATGTCATGATAGCACATCTGGACATTTAGGCGTTGTGAAAACTAAAGATAGATTAACAAGATACTTTTACTGGGCTAATTGCTATAAAGAAATAGAAGAGTATGTTAAAACTTGCGATACACGTCAAAGAGTGGGAAAATCTAATGATAAAGCCAAAGCACCTTTGACTTTAGTACCAATTATTGCAGAAGTATTTTCAAAAATTAACTTTGACGCATGCGGTCCTTTACCAATAACACCGAATGGCAATAGATATTTAATTACAGCTATTTGTTTAGCTTCAAAATATCCGGATGCTGTACCTGTTCCTAATATTGGCACAACGTCAGTAATTGAAGCCGTGTTACAAATATTTAGTAGAATGGGTTTCCTGAAAGAAATACAAACTGATCAAGGTACCTCCTTTATGAGCAATCTAGCCATAAAATTTGTAGAAAAATTTGGAATAAAAGAAACTAGAAGCTCAGTACACCATCCGCAGAGCAACCCTGTTGAAAGATTTCACCGAACAATCAAACAAATTTAAAAAGTTTTATGTATCAAAGCAGCCCCTGAGTGGGAGAAGCAAGTTCCCGCAGCTCTATTTGCTTTAAGAACAATAACGCACGAGAGTACGGGATTTACACCTGCAGAATTAGTATATGATCGAAATCTTAGAACACCTGTAACATTATTATATGAACAATGGATGAATCCTAAAGACAAAGGAAATAATGTTGTTGAAAACGTTTTTCAATTGATAAATTGGTTAAAAAGATGCAAAGAGCTGGCTACAGATAAAATGCTGGAAATGCAAACCAAAAGAAAGGTGTGGTACGATCGTAAAGCTATAAAAAGAGAATTCTCTGAAGGGGATTTAGTATTAGTTGTATCAACGAATAAACCAAACAGACTAGCAGTTGAATGGAAAGGTCCTGGGAAGGTTGAGAAGAAATTATCCGAAACTAATTATGTTGTGAGTTTCGAAGAAAAAAATGACTTTAACCAAGTCTACCATGTTAACATGCTAAAACCCTATCATAGATGAGCAGAATCGGTTAACCTTATGATTACAGAAGATCAGTCTGAAATTGATGATATGGAGGAAAATTTCCCAACAATTGACTCTGAACCAACATTGTTCGATTTTGAGGACATCAAAGAAAACAGCTCCTTAAGTGATAAGCTAAATGAACAACAGATTCAAGAATTGCATGATATGCTGCTGAAGTTTTAAAAAATCTTTTCTAATAAACCTGGAAAAACTCATTTAATAACGCATGATATTCAATTGACAGAAAACACCCCAATCCACTGTAAACCATACAGAATGTCTCCTAGACAAACGGATATATTAAAAACAGAAATTGATAAAATGCTTCAGCATAAAATAATTGAAATAGGAGATTCAGATTACACTTTTCCTATGATTTTAGTAGAAGTAGCAAGGAGGGATCCAAGACCTTGTATCGACTATAGAAAATTGAATAAATTGACTAAAACACAATTCTTCCCCTTGCCTTACATCGAACAACGAGTAGAAACGGTAGCAGGCGCAAAATATATAACTCTTTTGGATTTAACAAAGGGATACTGGCAAATACCTTTAACACCCAATGTTCAAAGATTAGCCACTTTTGTTACAAGTTTTGGCACATTTAGACCTCTACAGATGCCTTTCGGACTTAAAAATGCACCATTTTCATTTAGTAAAATGATGCCGAAATCCTTCACGGTTGTGAAAACTTTGCTGTTCCACATTTAGATGACGTGGCAATCTTTTCAAACACCTGGGAAGAACATCTAAGTCACCTGAAAGCCGTTTTGTCCAAAATAAAGGACGCTGGTTTAACTATTAAACCAATAAAATGTAAATTTGCTCAAGATAGAGTAAAATATCTAGGACATATTGTAGGTCGTGGTATAAGAATGCCAAGTGAAGTGAAAGTAAAAGCTATTCTTGATTTTCCAGTGCCATCCACAAAAAGTCAAGTCAGAGCATTTTTAGGATTAGCGGGATATTCTAATCATTACATTCCCATGTTCTCATCTATCGCAGCACCTTTAACAGAAACTTTGAAAGGAAACTTAAAGAAAGGGAAAATAAATTGGACAGAAGAGTGCACAAAAGCATTTGAAGAGCTAAAGCTCAAAGGCCTGTACTACATGCACCTGATTTCAATAAGGAGTTTATTTTGCAAACTGATGCGTCAAACTCTGGTATGGGTGTCATTTTAGCTCAAAAAGATGAACGAGACAATCAACATCCAGTATTATACCTCAGTAAGAAGTTTACAGAAACTGAAAAAAAAGTACTGCACCACAGAAAAGGAATGCGCCGCCATAATATTTGCTGTAAAGAAACTTCAATGTTATTTAGACGGGCATACTAAATTCCTCATCATGACCGATCATAATCCCTTAGTTTGGCTCAAAAATAATGCGAGTCTAAATCCACGACTTATGAGATGGGCACTGGTACTACAACCCTACAATTACACGATCGTTCATCGAAGTGGTAAAAACCATAAAAATGTAGACGCATTAAGTCGTACTCCCTGGCCTGATTAAATAATTTGTTTCTCTATGTAGATAAAAAAAATATTTTGTTCCTTCCTCTCTTCCTTAGTGTATCTTATTATGTTACATCTTGTATTTCAATTCTGTATTGTGCTGATATTGTTGTTTTGAAAAAAAAAAAAAAAAAGTAAGGAGGGGGGAGAGGTTGTAATATCTTGTTATTTAATAAATAAGTATAATTATTGTTGAAGTGGCAACGACATATTTGTATCAAACCGTTACTCAACAACGAGAGATATTGTTAAAAAAAGATTAGTATTCTGAAGAAGGAGTAGGATGAAAATTTTGCCACTTAAGAATTGTATAAAATTTGTCTATCACTGTGAACTAGAAATAAAATTTATGTTCTATTAAGAAGATTGTCTGTTTTGTAAATTACTGCAAAATACATTACAATGTAAAGGATGAAATAGAAACATTTTTTAAAATAGTTGATATAAATATGCTTGATGAAATTTTAGAATGTACAAATAAATATATAAGTTTGCTAAAAGATAAAATACTCGAAAGACAGAGATTGTTACATATGATGGAAATAAAAAAAGGATACCATGTAAATGCGAAAGAATTGTTCTCAAGTGATGGCACTGGAATTGAAATAGCTAACTGAGATGTACTACAAGAGATTTATTCTTTCTGAGAAGTTATCTTCGATCCGACGATAAATCAACAGGACAGACGAATATTAAAACTAGCTTGGATTTTAAAATACAGTTATTAAATAATACCTTTTAAAATTTCTATAGTAAAATACATCATTGCTTTTCCACCTGACTAATATAAGTGTTTAAAAAGAATTTACTATCATTTAAATGTGACATCATTTGTATTCTGCAATAATAAGGTTAATATTTTATGTTTTAACAAACTTATTACCAATATTCACTCATTTCTGTCCTTTTTCGTGTCAAAAATGGTATAATAACAGATGTCATAAAAAATATGGCACACACGTGCTCATGTAAAATTGCCAAGTGCATGTGCTGGAAGGTTAATGGTTTCTACCTGTAGTTAAACTTAAAAGTGGCTACGCATTCTTGCGGTTGAGTTAGTATTCTGCCTGTGTAGATTTCTGAGTCTACCTGTTAGCTTAAATTGAATCGTGTAATCTGGCACTTCTCTTTACTTTAAATTTATTGTTACTTCCTGTTTTAAGTTCTCACTGCAAGTGGCCAATATTTCTTGTAATCACGCAATTCCGAGCCAAATGTTAAATATTTTGTGAACAATAAATGGGTCTTTTATACCCTTCCCTGGTTGTGTTCATCTTCAATCACGTGAGAGAATTCGCAGGTAACAACATTTGGGTAGATCTAGTCACATTTTAAGACTTCAGCACTACTACTAAATATCCGTAATCCACAATAATTGCATTTTGATTGTTTAATATTTAAAAAAAAAAAAAAAAAAAAAAAAAGATAGATTTTTATTAATTGCCAACTACAGTTCTATTGCTTTTCTTTTGGTATTTATACTTCCAAACACTACATAATTCAAGTTTTATAAATATTACAGTCATATATGTTATTTGTTAGATCATTATCTCATTTTAAATAAGAATGTTGGAACTTAGGTTTTTCCACTATGAAATGCAAATAAATTAAGCACTTAGTTAAATACTGATTATAATCATTGCTATCTTTAGAACCAGTTATAGCAGTTTCGTGCTATGTCTTCTAAGTGTCGAGGTACACGAAGGTCACGAGAGAGCCCAAGGACCACTCTCATCTCGTGTCTGTCTCCGATGCAAGCACTGTGATAAGCCAACATTACGAAAATGGGCCTTTTAACCTTATATGAAATTTTCCCGTGGAGGTATTGAGAGGATTTTATTTTTATTGCTGACAATGAAGACACATCAAATGAACCATGATTTCCTAGAGGAAGAAAATGCTTGGTGTATTGAGAATACGAAAAAGCACACTAGGGCTATCTGCCTAAGGCGAGGGATAACTTCATTGAGGACTTTCTAAGGGAAACTGGCTCTTATACATGCTAAACATCGGGGAAAACCCCGAAAACGCCCATGCAGCCAGACCGTTTGCGGGATTTGAACCTCGGACCGAACTACCAAAGTTCAGCGATTTTTAACGCTCGGCTGCCGGTGGGCCTAGAAAATATTTGCTATGGCTAGTGATGGCACTGTAATACAGAACATGTTAGAGATATTCAGAATATACGTTTAGTAAGACTCGCTTCATGACATCAACATTCTCTCAAGACCCTTAAGGTATCAAAATCGTCACTTTCAGAACAATGGAATTTGATTGGAAATATGAAGTGTCATTGTTTCAGTCATTTTTAGTTTTATTTTCACGGAATAAAGCATTTACTGCCATTGTTTATTTTCTTATATTATGATTAACTTTTTCATACTATCTGTGGGATTTGACATTACATGTAATTTGTATTTTATAAGTAATTTCACTTACTTTTATTAACTCCATGTTTCTTGGCCATTAATAATTATTAATTTGGAAGTGGAAACAAGAGAGCTTATTTTACACAAACTTTTATAACCATTACAATATTAACAAAAGTCGAACAGAAAATACTGCACTAACCATTGAGTTAAAAACAGATGGAAATGACACTAAATATATATGTGGGTTCTTTAGTTTCGAAATCACAATTCATATTCAAACAAAACACATTTAATAAAACATTAATACATCTATAATATAGTTCATCTATTAATACAAAATATATAACATCGTTTATCTATTACCACGATATCTATAACATCTTATATCTATTAACATGGCAGCTATAACGTCTTACATCTCTTAATACCCCATCTATATCATCTTGCATATCCTCTCATAAAACAAAGGGGCGAGAGTTCTATCAATTTCACTCGTGCAGTCAACAGCTAAAATTTAGACAGCGCACGAGGAAAAATAATAAGCTATGGATTTAAAATCCCACATATATAAAACATTAAACTACTGTATATGCTAAAAAAAAAAAAAAAAAAAAAATGCTATCAATTACCTGAGTTAAGAACAACTTCCGCAGAAGCCTTCACTGCTGTCACACTTTTTAGTGCCTGTCACATTTAGAATGCTGTATAAATTATTTTTGCATTGAAATAAAAACAGTTTAAGAGCAGTTTATTGCACTTCGTATAATCTCTAACATAAATATTCTTCTCTTTATCACAGTTCACACCAGTGTGCTTTTATGAGAAATCTGCACTTGTATTGATGTTTGCTTACCGGAAAAAATTCTCTCTTACACCAGAGCTTCTGTACAGCTTTACACAATGCAAGTAACAGCCTATGGGCCACAAAAGTGGAAACATGTATAGTATAGATGCTGGTCAAGAGAAGAGAGTCTTTAAGTGCTTGATGTTCTGAGCAGAGCAAGCTACTCTATGCTGTTTTCAAGCTCTTTTTATGGCTGTGCTATCTCAGTGTTCTCAGTCTCCCGTGGATTAAACCGAATGAGTGTGCAGTTAATTTTGTGCTGTGTGTGCTAATTTTCAGCTGTGACTTTGGTTATTAACATATATGATGGAGGAGAATGAATTCCCTCCGCTCAACAAAATGGATGCTGCTGCTGCTGTTCGTAATCACGTGGTAGGGCTACCTGATGAAATACATAAATATGCAAATGCATTGCTTGATGATAACTGGATTGAATTACTAAATGAAATACTCAATCTTTAAATGATTATGTCACTGTTGCTCAACAAATTAGCATACTACAAAATGCCATTAGTCAGAGGAATTGGGATATTGATGAGATACTGGCTAGTGCTAAGACTGAAGATGAAAAACAAACGAAACTTAGTTGTTTTCATAAGAAAAAGGAATCCCCAAGGACTCGTACAACTGTTCAAAGGTAAGCATGAATCTTTTGGTGTGCTCAATTCTGAGGAATTTTTTTTTTACTAATATTGCTAATAATGTTATTTCTCTATGTGCTAAAAGTGCTAAATCAGATAAATGCAATGTTAAAACTGATGTAAATTGTGTATCTAATACTCATTGTGTTGGGAATGTTGAGAACCCTGAGCCAAAAAGGCCTTCCAAAAAATCTAAGCGCAGTGGTAATGACATACAAGAAGCTGATTTGTCAAAGATGCTGATTTGTCAATCTGCCCAGGTCTCTTGAAATGATCTTGCACTATCAATGTTGAATTTTTCCTTTTATGCTAGATTCATTTGCGAGGGTTTCAAGACATGGAGTAGAGAAAAGCACAAAATTTTAAAATGATGCATTAAATATAAATTGATCATATACTAAAATGAGGCAACATTATTAACCAATAGCAAGGAATTGGATTTTCACGAATCAACAATCTATGGCTACCAAATGGGAACAGAGGATAGCAGTAACCATTAACCCAGACATCTCTTTGCTAAACTTCTAACTTTAGACCTCATGTGCTCCTTTTCGGCTTTATCGGGCTTATTCTGGCTCATCGCATGTGAATAAGCTTGGCTTCTCTACTAAGCTTTCGTGTTTTGTTATATTATCAGATCGCACGTTTTTCCGTTATATTTGTGTATTCTGTTTATATATTACACTAGAATTATTCATAACAGGATGCTGAGATGTGAAAAGTGGAATCTATTTAACAATGAAAGTATTAAAACTCACTGGCAGTCTGCAATAAATTTGAATTCATTTAGCAAACATTAGCTGCTTCAACTTTGGCATATTCTTTGCTGTGTAACGAGTAATATGACTGGCCCAAACAATTGAAATGTCATAAATTGGGTCAATAGATATGTATATCATTTCTGTGGCGATAAATGAAAAGCTTATATATAGGCTTCGGCCCTGTGTCAGTGGCATTATGCGATCAGTTAGTAAGTGAAACGTTCAAGACTAAATACTTATTTAAACTAACTAAACAAACTAAAATACTCATTTAAATTACATAGTATCATTTTATTGTGGTTATTGATTAAGGAAGTAATATTTTAGTCGCATGCCGGCTGATGAGGTTCTGCATGCTGACTGTGGCACGCATGCTACAGGTTCGCCATCACTGGTCTATAGACATAGCCCAGGTAGAAAAGCAAAACTTTTTATAGGAAATTAGATGAATATTCATTTAGACTGACATGAGAAATATTATGTATTTTCTGTACATTTAAAAAGTGAAAAAATATGTTATATAATTGTACAAAAATATTTAATGTTCCAATCTGATTAATTTTAATAAAATTCAAAATGAAGTATATTGACAAAAAAGAAAACTTTTCTACAGCAGTTGTCTCAAACTGGTGACCTGCAGGCTGCATGTAGAAGCAGTTTCACACGGCTTGCAGAAGTATTTCCAGCAATTTAATTACCATTACTTTGAAGACAAAGTTCAATATTTAAATTTTTCAGCGTGCAGTTTTACATTATTTTACTTATCATTAAAAATAAGTACAAGAATCGGAAAAAAATTCACAATGGAACTAATTTATTTTTAGCTTATGTAAGTTAATCACTGATTCAACATACTACAATTATTTGGAATAAGAAAGATGTTTGTGTTTGTTTGATGCTATGTTTGAGGCCACTGCTCTCAGATGACAACATCAACAAAAAATCAAATGGATAATATTTAGAAAAGTTTCATGAAAATTATACATACTCCTTTTATCTGTTTTTGGAGGGCTTGGTCCCAGTAAGCTTAAAAAAAAAAAAAAAAAAAAAAAATTATTATTTGACGTTTTAAAGGAAGATGTACTGATTTTGAGCGAAAAAAAAGCTCTTTTTGCTACTGAAATTATTTGTTTATTTGTATACATATATTTTCAGGCAAGAGCAATTGGTGACATAATAAAATTCAAAGCTGCAGAAACAACAATAAACACTCTTTTCTTTAAAGGAATGACAACTGCTGCGTTAAAGAATTAGTTATCAATATGATTTTAAGTTTTATTTTTGGGAGACTAACTGAAAAATATATCATTATATTAATATTACTGCGACTTAAAACCAATTACAAACATCTTAAATTTTTTTTTTTTTGGGGGGGGGGGTAGAGAAACAAGCCTAATATTGTGGAAAGCCAGATAACAGCTGTTTTCTATGTTAGAAGTATATACCTTACATTATGTAAAATTCTGATAAATAGAAACACAATTTTGATAGCAAATTCTAATCTCTAAAGCAGTGGTTCCCAATCTATGTTATGTACTTCCCAGAGGCTCCTTAATCAATCCAGGAAAATAATGCTCGGCTGTTCCTCGGAATCACACCATACCAGAAATTTCTCGCTCCGATACTCAGGCCTTCCGGAATTCCCAAAATCTGCTTGAAGCTTCTCAAAACTTAGTCTCAAATAAATAGATTTTTGCTGTGAGTTTTGCTGCCTGTGCTTAAATAAATACTGTATATTCTTGTGAATGTTATAAATATGGTGTATCCACCACTATCTGTTAAAAAATTTACTTTTTATTATTGCAGCCTATGGAGTATAAAATCAGGAGGGGTACAAAATAAGAATGCATGTGAAGAACACCTCTGACATAGAACATCTTTATTAATAGGAGGATGGATCCCTCTTTTTGACACACTGTATGCAACATAGAGCAGAAGCATTTGATGGAATATCAAGCCCTCTTGTGAAGCAGTACCTAATTTCGAAAGCATAACTGTAGGCAAATTTCAAGCACAAAGCTTGAACACCCAATAGCCTCTCAAATCTTTATTAAATGCTCATGCCAGAGGATGAAGGAGGGCAGATACTATATTCTATTTCATAATTATATACTTCAAAGGCCTGCTTGAAAAACCAAACCTAAAAAAGGGGACAGTGATCTTGCTACGTAGTTGATCTTCAGAGAATAACGTATAAAGGAAAGCATGGATGTGATCGGTCTGGATATTTTGAATTTCCCGTGTAAAATGACAGGTGGGCAAAACTGCAGTGGAAATCATACATAGAAGCCATCACTTTCATAACTCATAGTCAGCAAGACATAAATGATTTTCTGGGCATTCTCAAAACATAAATGCTAAATGGAATAGAAAATAGAAGATTTGGAAGGTAAAGAAGCTGCATGATTTTAACTGCACCACCCCCCCCCCAAAAAAAAAAAATCTGCTTATTCTTTACAAATTGGTGTTTAATAATAATCTAGAAATGATTAATTTGAAGAAAATGAATTAATGAAGCTGTTAATTTTAAATCTCAAAAACAACTGACAGCTGATGCTGCATCAGATGGTGAGATATCTCCAGATATTGCAACCAAAATTACAGTTTTATAAAATTTACATGTATTTATATACTTACTTAAAATAGGATTCTCTCTTTGAGGATGTTTTAAAACAGGTTTTGGATACGGATATCCATGAAATACACACGTAATCAAAACTAAAGATTCTCCAGTAGCTGCTAAGTTTAGAAGCCTTAGTGCCTTATAAATTCGCTGCTCCAAAACCAGATTTCACTTTAGTACAAAAAGGCATTTTAGTCCTTCTAAAAGCTGCTGGAGTAGCTCTCAGCATATGGTAAAACAAATCGGATGGGTCTTTGGTGACCTTGCGACAACTACCATTAAATTAAATTCTGTCACTATTCCAGACAACTATCCAATTAGGCATCAATATGATTTTACGTCAAAATTAAACAATAAAGAAAATTTTCTGGCTTTATGCCTCAAGTGTATGACCAGATGCCAATGAATAAAGACGCCATACCCAAACTGGCAATAGTTATTCCTTTTAACTCCATGGCATTTGCTTTAGGTAATGCTGCGCAAACTATGCAAATTTTGTCAGATTTCAGTTACTATTTTCTATATATATGTATAGGATATTTTGACTGCTTCCTCATCTCTCAATGAATATGTCATTCATAAAGAGTTTTACAAGAGATTAAAAAAGCCTAATTTGACTAGCAACCTTCCTAAATGCGCATTTGCTTCAGAACGTGCTGGCTGTATGGTCGATTTCGTGGTTTTCCCCATGTGTAATGGTATACGAGCCAGTTTCCCTTAGAAAGTCTTCCATGAAGGCATTCCTCCCTTTTGGCAGATAGCCCTTGTGTGATTTGCCATAATTAAATAATTCAATCCAATCCAAAAAATTTTTAAATATGTACAAAGTTTTTAAAGAATTTCATTCTAATCCTTAATACTGATTCAATTCAGAATCTGCCAATAAATCCAGAAATTCTTTTTCAGTCATTAGTGAATCATCATAAATTTCATCTCACGATTTATCACAGCATTATCTTTACTTTGATAGACTACATCATATCTTCTCATATGGGTAACGTTTTTTGGTTGAAAATAATCAGGGGGGGAAGGCAACTTATTGCTGAAATGCCTTTATAATATACTTCAAACTTCTCTTTTTAAATAGTAGATGGCAGCATATCACAAGGAGACCCAGAATTTTCATTTATGATGTGTTATTAAAATCCACTTATTTTCTATATTTTTTGGCAACGCAAAAAAAAAAAAAAAAAAAAAAAAAAAAAAAAAAAAAAAAAAATTGTTTGAAAAAAAATTCTGTATAATTTTGATGGCTGTACTCTATATCACTTGTTATATATTTTTTTACATTTTTCATACAAAAAGCATGTGCAGAATCATTAAATATAATGGGGTGTTCCATTAGTGGCAACACTGCGCCTTTAGCGATCTCATGCTATTACGCATCAGAACATCCATCTTAGGAGAAAACATCTGTTGTATATGTTTTCTATTTACATTGTTTTGGGGGGAAATTTTGTGAGTAGTTTTCAGGTGGGAATTTTATCAGCAGCTTGAGTCATCTTTACTTAGGGAAGCTGCACGAATTATTTTGCTATCGCTTTTTAGTCTCATTCCCGTTTATTTATAATAATTGTGTAGATATTTTTTGTGTGTGTATAATTTTTAGCTTATTTTT
Organism: Stegodyphus dumicola; assembly: GCF_044657685.1. Taxonomy (NCBI): domain Eukaryota; kingdom Metazoa; phylum Arthropoda; class Arachnida; order Araneae; family Eresidae; genus Stegodyphus; species Stegodyphus dumicola. The sequence goes on along the minus strand of NC_140769.1, from coordinate 289,591,680 downwards.
TTATTGTTAATATTAATTGCAGTTAATTTTTTTTTATTATTAATTTTCCATAAATGGCAGGAAAACTCTTTCCGAAGAGGAAAGAATTTCTTTTTCTCTTTCTTTTTACTTGGAATTCTAAACATATTGTTGCACGGAACAGAAGCCACACAAAACAAGTTTATTGTTCAAAACCTGCAAAGTTGGTTTTGTACTTTTATCAAAAAGATGCGACATGTTTTGAAAATTTCATGAAGCTACGAAATCGAAAAATGTGTAAATATTTTTGCATATACATATATTTATGTATATGCAAAAATATTTACACATTTTTCGTGAATATACATATATTTATCTCATTTATCCATATATATTCAAGAAAGTTGTGTATATCCAGAAAACCATGTATACAGCTATAATACAGTGTTTTTTTTTTTTTATTACTATACATAAGCTTCTACTAATTTCCGTGCTTCACTGCAATTCTCGCTTAGTCGCTCTTTTAAGAGCTCTGGTGGCGCAGTGTTCCACCTCATGGAACACCCACAGAATTGAAACGGTAAGTACAATTTTTACAAAATTTTATCTGTATACTCCTTTAGGCGTAGATAGACTGCATACAAATTTTCTTGTTGAAATACCGATTTTAAAGTGTAGTGCACCACAAAGAACTATGAATTTATTTTGCTAGCCTAATTTATTTCACATTGCTAGTCTTCAGTATTACATGAACTTAAATCAAAAGATAAAATTTCTGCTGATAGCCAAGAAGCCACAGAATTTTAAAACACGAACACCAGACATGCCTTTTGTTCACAGAAATTAGAATTTTTTAGAAAAATAAGTTTGCTTAAATTTTCTTGAACCTCAGTTCTTATTTCATAAATGAGGCAATAACTTGCTTGTCTCTAGGACAAATACATCCTCAGAAGAGGGAAATAATCAAAAATTGTATAAATTCATTAACAGATGGTTTCAGTGCATTTCAAACATCATTATATTCAAACATTTATAATCATTACAAGATTAACAAAAGCCAAACAGAAAATAATGCACCTTGATTGTGATAAAAAAGAAGAAAATCAAACTAAATATATATAAAACATTAAATTACTACATATGCCAAAAAAATTACTATTAATTACCTAGGGAGGCTGCACATTGGAGCATGCCCTCCGCCTCTTTACAGAGAGTTTTAATCTTTTCAAGATTCTGAAAAGGATTAAAATCAGAATTAGAGCGCTGCATATACATACTATATATTTACATTTAAATAAACATATACATTTAAATAAATTTTTTTTTACATTTAAATAAAAACTTCAGTGAATTTGAAAGCATTTTATTATACTTCATATGATTTCTAACACATATATTCTTTGCTTTGTAATAGTTTACACCACTGCACTTTTATGGAAAACCTGTACATGTATTTGTGTTTGCTTACCAAAAAGCAATCCTAAAAAGAGTTTTGCTCATACCAGGGCTTCTGTACAGCATTAGACAATGCTAGTAATAGCTTGCAGGCCAAAGAAACTGGAAACTTATATAGTACAGATTCTGATCAACAGAAGATAATTTTTCAAAACAAACTGCATTTCAAACCAATTCATTAAAGCGTTGTTTCCTGAGCAGTTCTGAAATAAAATTCATTACTCCAGATAATGGAAAGACAGGCATAGGAAGCTGATTAAAATACAAATTATCTCATAAAATGAATGATTCTTACAAAAACCTGCACACTTCTATTATTTATTGTAGTAACAGCAGATTTTTTAGTCTTTCATCGCAGAATCCAGGGTCAAAAGTATTTTGCATTAAAACCTCATATGATGAGCCATACCAAGATGGAAGGCTCACCAGCAGCCGAGCGGTAAAATCGCTGAACACTGGTAGTTCGATCCGAGGTCCGAATCCCGCGAACGAGCTGGCTGCATGGGCATTTTCGTGGTTTTCCCCATGTGTAACGTGTATATGAGCCAGTTCCCCTTAGAAAGTCCTCCACGAAGGCATCCCTCCCCTTAGGCAGATAACCCTAGTGTGCTTTGCCGTATTCTCAACACACCACACCACCAAGATGGAAAGCCAGTATCAACTGATAATACCATCCAACATTCAAGTAAACTAAAGAGGTAGCCTCCGAATTTGGCTGAATTGATTCCAAGAGATAGAACGCATTTATAGACATATTGATCAACATCATTAACAAGTTCAAACTTCAAAAGAATGACCCTTATTTGCTAATAATGGTACCTCTGAACAGGTAATAAACTGCCACATTGCAAAGAAAGCTTCCAATGGCTATAACAAGAAGCTTATGCAAAGAATTTACATAGGTCTTTTCCATGTGTGGAGTAGGATTGAAGATACTGGACTTAAAAACTCTGAGACTGGACAAATGCACAGTCAAGCTTTCTTCCCCAAGAAATCCAGATTTAGCCCAGAGACAGCTAATCCATGACTGCTGACATGGAGAGAAGGCAACACTCAAACACAATCTAAAAAACAACTTGTTTAGCTGAAAGTAGCATGTTTGTTTCAGGATATACGGATGTACTGATTTCTACTTCATTCAGAATGAATCTCCTCCCTGATGGTCCAAATGTGCAAAACAGAAATTCTTAAAACTTTGATAATGCCCTGCACTGCTGCCAACAGTGATTCCATCTTTTTTATACATGAAACTGGCCAAGTTCATGAACTTCAATACATACGGAGCAAATAACAGGACATATGTAATGGTGCTCAGATCAGAATCCATCAGAAAATTAAAGAATAATATTCTTACGAACTGCATCTACTGCTTTTATATAGCTTATTTTGTTAACCCTTTGCACTCACCAGCAACTCGAGCATGATTTCAGCTTTGCCAAATTGAATTTGCAGATAGCGTCTTCCCTTCCAATTTTCTTTTTGCATATGTATTGGTTTCACAATTTCACAAGTTTCACAATTCATTAGTGAAAAACAGTTTAAAAAAATCTATTGGTTGTTTTATGTTAGAAACTATTCATGTTTCTGTGGCCATGAATTTGGTATAAATAAGCATAAATTGTACGCTTTGGCCAGGTATAAATTGTACGCTTGGAGGCACTTCGTCGTAGTCTCCACAAAGTACTCATGTTGAACTACTTGCACCTTCCACAGGTTCACTTTCAACTTCTCTTTTACATCACTCTCAACTTCCCTGTCACTCTCTATAATTCTAATTTTCCGTCCTCTCACACCTCTTACTGCATCACTGTCTTCTCCACTGGATTCGTTCGTTTCGCGGCGGACTCTGTCGGAAATCGCTGCAAGTTGGTCATCCAAAGCAGCAAAATCGAATTTGTCCGAACTCGAGCTGATCTGATCTTCCTCCATATTTTTAGGGTAAAACACTATTTAATTACTATATTTACTACCAAGACTGTTTCAAGCGAATGCTGAGACTAACTAAACTGAGCTAAGATTTGGCAACAATGTCAGTGGAGCCTAGTCCATGAAAAGACTTCCAAGAAAAATATCTTATCTCACATCGTAAGTAAGGAGATTGCGTTACAAAAGACCATAGTGTCGTAGCAGCGTCGTTCGATTTATGACTTCAAATCACTTGGGTGCCGCAGCAGCGCCGCTCGAGCTACTAACCAAGTTAAATTAAATTTTAAGAAAATCTTTAGTTGAATTATGAATTTAAAAATCAGGAAAACTCAGATAAGCGGCACTTGGCGCAATTTTTTCCGCCATCTTGAATCGTTATATCCTTGGGAGGAATTTTTTGACGCCTAGAGGGAAATGGCATCAAAAGGCACCTTTCTGAAAATTTCCTCTCAACCCAGAATAAATATTGTGGAAAAATACTTTCTTCTTAAGGATCTGCATATACTTGCAGAACCTTACTACATATTAACATACTGTAGAAATGCACTTATTTTGGATAAAATAAGATGCTGTATGGATTCTATAGAAAAAAATTTTCATTTAGCATTTTAGACTCAAAACACACAGATTTGTAGAAATCCCCATTAGTGATGCTGAAGGTTTATAAACAATTTACAGTTACAATTCTACTTTTGCGGTCACCCAGAGAGATATTTATACAAAAAATGGAATAGTGTTGAAGATTAATGCAGTTTTAGTGTTAAAAATTCCAATTCACACTGGTGTGTTTAATATATTTTGTCAAACAATTTTTGGCATTAAGAGTGTGTTGTGAAATATGTAAAAAAATATTGTTATCATTAAATACAAGGTGTCTAAAATGCTATCAGATTAGAACCATCATTTACTTCCAATTCTGTTGCAAAAAATAACTTACTTGGAGCACTGAGGCAGGAGACTCTGCCCTTTTTCTCTTTTTCCTGTTGCCCTATAAAAGGAACAAATATATTTCGAAACAACTATTACAATAGTTAGTGCATAAATTACAAATAATTCTTATATTTACAATCACATATCAAAACCTTGAGATTACAACATGACATTTATGTTTATGCTGCTATATTGAGATCACACATTCATAAAATCACACAATTGTATTGCCATTTCAAAAACTGAGTTTCTCTTACTAATAGAATGGCATGCAAAACACATCTCTAAATCACAAAACTAAATAAAACAAAGGAATTCATAATTTTAAATAAATATCAGTAAACTATTTAAATATATAAAAGCAACATTTTAAAAACTCTCACCACATAGAATCCTGCAGTTTTTCATTGCAGTTACAGAAAACCTAACTGCAGTTAAAAACATCATTGCATAATCTTCGAGATATGTATAAACAAGATATGATGGAAATTCTGAAGATTTAGTTTCATATAATCAACATTAGTCTTCAAAATATGTTGTGTCCCATATATAGAACCTTTTACAATGTAAGAAATACGAGGGCCATCCAGGAAGTAGATTACGTTTCCGTCTGTGTCCGCTAGGGGCGGGGCTAGCGCGGCCATCTTGGGGTCAGAGCGTTGCGCAGCTCAGTCTGCATCTAGCCATGCTAGTGAGAGGTTCGTGCTGTGCTCCGTTCAGATACTGTGACGGTTTGAAATGTCTGCGTTAATTGAAAATCCCGCGAGCTGTGCTCAGTAATAAGGTTTCTGACTGCAAAAAACTGTAAACCGATAGAAATCTATCGGCAGCTTCGTGAAGTGTATGGGGACAACATTATCACTGAAGATGGAGTGCGTCAGTGGGTCATAAGATTTCAAAATGGCCGAACCAATGTTCACGACAAAGATCGAAGTGGGAGACCCAGCATAGTGACCGCCGAACTTCTCGAAAAAGTCGATGCTAAAGTCCGTGAAAATCGAAATTTCACAATAACGGAACTTTCTTTGAGTTTTCCACAAATTTCGCGAAGTTTGTTGCACGAAATCATCAGCGAAAAGCTTGGTTACCACAAGTTTTGTGCAAGATGGATTCCAAAAATCTTGACAGAGGACCACAAAAATCAGCGAATGGCTGCAGCGTTGAACTTTTTGGACGCTTACCATAAGGATGGTGACTCTTTACTCGATCGCATCGTTACTGGTGACGAAACATGGGTGAAACATGTGAACTGTGAAACAAAATTGCAATCAATGCAGTGGGGGCACACAAGTTCTCCCCAAAAACCCAAGAAATGCATGCAAACAATGTCGGCAAGGAAGATGATGGCGACTGTTTTTTGGGACAGAAAAGGTGTAATTTTGGTGGACTTCCTGGAAAGAGGCACTACAATAAACTCTCAAAGGTATTGCCAAACTCTCCAAAAACTCAGAAGAGCAATTCAAAACAAGCGCAGAGGAATGTTGAGCTCTAAGATCTTGTTGATTCACGACAACGCCCGGCCCCACACGGCAAATGTCACTCGTAAAGTTCTTGAATCTTTTAAGTGGGAGTTGTTTCCTCATCCGCCGTACAGTCCCGACCTGGCACCGAGCGACTTCCACCTATTCCCAGCAATGAAGAAGTGGCTGGCTATGCAGCGTTTTGATGACGACGCACAGCTGCAAGAAGAGGTAACGAAGTGGTTGAAGGCGCAGGCGTCCGAATTTTTCGACGAAGGAATTTCCAAGCTCGTACATCGCTACGATAAATGCCTTAATTTGTATGGTGACTATGTAGAAAAGTAGTATTTGAGTGTGGCTTTCATCTGTATATAATAAAATTTGTTTCCTATACTTTGTTTATTTTTTTATTCCAAAACGTAATCTACTTTCTGGATAGCCCTCGTATGAGCAGAATAAATACTGTGGAAACATATTTTGGATAAAATGAGATGCTGTATGGATTCTATAGAAAAAATTTATCATTTAGCATTTTAGAGTCAAAGCACACAGATTTGTAGAAATTCCCATTAATGATGCTTCAAGTTTATAAATAACATTTACAGTTACAACTCTACTTTTGTGGTCACCCAGAGAGATATTTATACAAAAAATGGAATAGTATTGAAGATTAATGTAGTTTTAGTGTTATAAATTCCAATTCACATTGGTGTGTTTAATGTATTTTGTCAAACAATTTTTGGCATTAATAGTGTGTTGTGAAATATGTAAAAAAAATATCGTTATCATTAAATACAAGATGTCTAAAATGCTACCAGATTAGAACCATTATTTACTTCTAGTTCTGTTGCAAAAAAATAACTTACTTGAGGCAATGGAGCAGCAGCTTCTGTTCTCTTCCTTTTCATGCTGCCATATAAAAGTAACAAACGTATTTAGAAACAACTAACAGAATAGTTAGTGTGCATATTACAAACATTTCCTATATTTACAATCACATATCAAAACCTAGAGAATGCTGCATGCAAGTTTTAAGAGTGCACTGACATCAAGTAAAACTAATATAAACTATGAAAAAATTATGAGTTGCTGGAAATGAATTTTTCGAGTTCAACAGTTTCGTGCACATTTATGGTGAGCCATGTATGTCAGATTTTGTTATACTATCCTACATTACGAAGAACTTAAGACCCCAGAATTATGAATTAAAGAGAATTTACTATAAATACATTTAATATTTCCAAAATTTATCCCCTAAAATTTCAAATTTCATACGAAATTGATACCCTATGTATCATTCATTTGCATATTCCAATATTGAGATTCTATTCAAAAGAACATGAAATTCTTATACATTATTATACTAGATATGTGCAATATATTGCACTTCATATAACTTCTTATACACATATTGTTTGCTTTGAAATAGTTTACACCAGTTTGCTTTTACCAAAAGCTTCACTTTTATTTGACTTTGCTTACTAGAAGAAATCCGAAAAAGAGCTTCACTTACACCAGGGCTTCTGCACAGCATCACACGATGCAAGTAGAGCCTATGGGCCACAAAAACTGGACACTTACATACTGGAGATGTTGGTCAACAGAAGAGAATTTTTCAAATTATATTTTATTTCAAACCAGTTCACTAAAGCGTTGTTTACTAAACTGCCTTGAAATAAAATTAATTATTCTGGATAACAAAAAGGCAGGCACAGAAGGCTGTTTCAAATGCAGATTAACAATGAAGACACTTTTTTTAATGTGAGATGAAAGTCTCCTAAAATGAGTGTTTCTTTTAAACCTGTATACATGTACCATTTATTGTAGTGACAGCAGACTTTACTAAAAGACTCTCTTACTAAAAGAATGGCATGCAAAATACATCTCTAAATCCCAAAACTAAATAAAATAAAGAAATTCACAATTTTAAATAAATATCAGTAATTAATCCGTACTCGTCGGGACTTGAGCGATTCTGGATTATCGATTTTTCCGGATTATAGATCATCAGTTTAAATCTGGTAAGATGGCATGCAGAAATTATAAAATTAAAAATACGAAACCGTAATTTATGAAATAAAGAACAATTATGATCTAAAAGGTATCAAAATTTACAAAAAAAAAAAAAAATAATAATAATAATAATAATAATAATAAAAAAAAAAAGCTTATTATTTATTTGTTTACTTTATTAAACATTTCTTTCAATGTAAGTCGTTTAAGTTGCTTCTTTTTTTATGTGATAATACATTCTCTTTAATTCTATAAACAGACATAATTTCTTGTTCACTTACAAAGTTCTGCTGTATAAGTCCTATAATTGCTGTGTCGAGAATACCGACTAATTTGTCAATCGAAATTTTTTTGTTTTCAATTTTTTCGGCGTTAAAGATAAACAAAGGATATGCATTTATCCATTTTTTGCAGCAATTCCACTTTTTGTTTAATGGACTTCGAAACATACTTTCGCTTTGTAGATCCTTTACATATTAGTAAATATATATCAGAAATTCTATTTGACATAATCGAAAATTCAAGCTTACTTTTATAAAATTGCTCTAATAGTCTGCAAAAAATAATAAGCCGAATCCAATTCAAAGATTAAGGAACAACGTAATCTGCAACATTAACTGAATTAGATAATTTTAGCTTAGCTTATACCGTCCGTTATACATTAAACGCGCATTCGTAAACGTATTTTGTGCACGCGCGTATTCGCCGCCGTAAAGGTCTTACACGCATGCGTCACTAAGACGCATGCGCAAAAAGTTTGTAGCTTTGAGGTCCGGATTATAGATCATTCCGGATTATGGGTGTCCGAATTAACGACTTTTGACTGTACTTTCTTTTTAATTCTGTAGACAGACATAATCTCTTGTTCAGTTACATTGTTGAAGTCCTGTAACTGCTGTTTTGAGACTTCCAACTAACTTGTCAATCGAAATTTTCTCGTTTTCAGTAACTTATCTGTCCCTTTCTTCACTATCGGTAGCGGTAATTTCTGGATCTAGAACCATACTACAGATTTCGCTATTCATTAATTGATTGATGATTGAGAAGCATTGTTATCACAATAAGAAACTTCTTTTATATCATCTTCATTTATTACCGCTTCTCCACATTTCTTTACAAAATCTGTTAATTCGAAAATTTCACCTTTGCTTTGCTATATCTGAAAACCTTTAAAATTCGCGGCTATTATCATTAAATTTAGCTATCCTTCACTATACATATTTGGCTATGCATCATGAGCTTGGCGACTAATGACACGTCGTTCCATTAAATTTTATCTTGCTTCTATCATGCACTGAGACAATTAAGCCTGCATTGTATTAGTTTAGTTATCTATTATACTTATGTCTATTTCTTGCACATGCACATTATCAGAGTTCTGAATAAATATGTCCTAAATTCTGCAACCCAGTGTGACCATACGAGTCCTGCGCTGGTTCCGGGTTTATGTGAATACCAAATCAGTTATTCTTAATTCAAAGAGCCCTAAATGTAATCTTTGGGTTAACAAAATCTATTTTTAGCATATGGAAAGAAATTTTTGGTAAATTTTTCCTCATCAACAATTTTTAGCACAACTGAAATCAAGCGTAATGTCAACATATAAGGTCACCACACTCTTTTATTATTCAAATACTAAAAAAAATATTTTTTTTAGGTATTGCTATGAGTCATTACTCAAGTAGATAACGAGTACTGCGAGTCATTAGTCAAGTAGATGTTTAGATAAACATGTGGTAATGAAAGGAAAGTATAATAAATAATGATTTGCCAGGTGTGCATCAGATCTATGATGTACCTATGCAGAATGTTTCGGTTTGAGATGCGTGCCAAGCAAATACGCAGCAATGGAGCCAAATTACTGATCATACAAATTTATGCTAAATTGATTGTTTCTTCAGTAACAAGGTATTTTATTTGGTGTGGAAGTGAAATTAAGAATTGGGACTCTCCAGATGTTTTATTATACACGGAGGGGGAAATCAAATGCGCATGCGTAAAGCCTACGAGAAAAATTTTATTATGGTTGATGGTTTTGATTTTCTTGATGGTTTGTGGCTTTGAGGTCCGGATTTTAACTCATTCCAGATAATGGACGTCCAGATTTTGAACTTTGTACGATACCACTCAGGTGTGGCAGAAACTCCATTAGGATTTACTTATTTGCACATCTTCAGGGAAAAGGGGGCCCATTGTTATACTAAGCTAAGAGGGATGCGGTTTCCCTTGCATGTACTACTGGACCCAAAACACCCAGTTCAGTTTGGGGGAAAAAATACAGTTTATGCTTTTGCATGATAATTTAATACTTGCATACAAATATTTTAATAAAAATGTGTAAAGTTAGCCATAATTAAATACATTAGTGTGATGGTTGAGACTGAATTTTATATGAAAATTTTTGATATATTTGGTTAAAGTTAGTTGTTGATATTCATAACACAGATTGCAAGTGTTGATCTGTCACTTTATTTCTTAATTTTGACTTCATTAGATTCATAAGAGAAAATGTTTGTTCACACATATATATATGCTACCAAACATGATAGCACATCTGCTTGCATTATTTTTTAAGTGCAAAAATTCGGCAGGTGGAGTTCTACAAAAGTCCAGAATATCTAAATCATGGAATCTGGATTTGCATAAGTCAGAAGTTTGTACATCGATAAGTTCTGATTGAACATCTTCTGGAGCTTCTTCGACTACAATGGAGCCCTGAACAGTTTAAATTTAATCTTATGCAATTCAAAGTCTGTAAATCACTTTACAAAAAAAATAAGCAGCCTTTCCAGTTGTTTATCAGGAAAATTTTCTTTTAGCTTCTTCAGGTAGAGAAAATTGACAAAATTTTGACAGCCAAGCTGCTTTGAGAACAGCTGGAGTTTTAGTTTGAAAGCAGATACTGCTTGTTAGGTGATTGATGAACTAGTTTTTTTCCCATCAATTTTGTGTTTAGGTCATTCAGATGGGCTCTCGCATCAACTAAAAATGCTAAGTCGCACTTGAAAGATGGTTCCTTTACAGTGGCGTAGCTAGGGTGGTGCAAGGGGAGACATCTGTCCCCGGGCGCAACATCCAAAGGGCGCCAAATTGATGCTATGAAATTTTCTAATGAAATGTTTTCCATTCTTGGCACACAGAAAGGGGCGCAAATTCTTCAATTTTCCCCAGGCGCTGGAAACCCTAGCTACGCCCCTGTTCCTTTAAAAACCTAGTTTGTTTCCCATTTTCATCAAGGGATAGTATTATTTCATCAATCAAATCAGCAACCCTTTTCAAAGCCTCTCTACGGCTCAACCATCATACTTTAGAGTTCCCCGGGCGCTGGAAACCCTAGCTACGCCCTTTTCCTTTAAAAACCTAGTTTGTTTCCCATTTTCATCAAGGGATAGTATTATTTCATCAATCAAATCAGCAATCCTTTTCAAAGCTCTCTACGGCTCAACCATCATACTTCAGAGTAATATATGAGATCACTATGTGGTGCATCTGTATGTTCTAGGATTTCCTTAAATTGCTTGTGGTTTAAAGCATGCCAGTGAATAAAATTTATTGTATCGCTCACTACTTTCATTAGGCGGTCAAATCCTAGTTCTTTCGCACATAGCTCTTCTTGGTGTATGATAGAATAATATGAAAGCAAATCTTTTCCTCTATCATCCTCTCAGTAGACTCCCCTAACTTTACTCCCTAGTTTATCCCCTAAGATTTCAGATTCAAAACAAAAATGATACCTTATGTGCCATTTACGTGCATATTGCTATATTGAGCTTCTATTCAAAAGTAAATAAAATTTATTTCAAAGTCTTTATTATTTTCTCTCAAATTAAAAAAAAGCATTTTGATGTCATAATGGTAACTATCCACGATCATCAAATCACACATCTGTATTGTTATTTCCCAAAACTGAGTTTCTTTTTCTAAAAGAATGGCATGGAAAACATGTCTCTAAATCGCAAAACTAATTAAACAAATGAACTCATAATTTTAAATACATATAGGTAAAATATTAGAGTCTACAATAATACAAGAAATGAACTTGCGAAATACTGTATGAAATAAAGATTAACCGATGTATGAAATATTTACTAGATTAAAAACCATTCTACATCTATTTTCTTGCTTGGACAATGTTCTTTCTTTATTACTTGTTCCGCATACCTGTCAGTTTCTATTGATAGTATTTCCCAAAAGTTCACATTCAATACTTCTTCAAAAACCTCTAATGGTTTGGATTAGCACCTAGTTTTGCATAATCAGAGGGTTTACACCAGGTATTCCTGTAAATTTTTTTATTTCAGGCACATTATCTATTTCCTTCCAACACCATTCTTCCGATGATTTGTCTGCGATTCCAGAAGGTTCACAATCATCATCACTTATTAGTCGCCTAACACGTTTTCGCTTTCTTGGTAATATTTCACTATTATTATCTTCATTATCAGTATCAGGTAAGTGTACACTTATTTCTTCTGATTCTTCATAATCGCTCCAATCACCTTTACCTTCATAGTCTGCAAAACTCTTATCTATTATGGTATTTACTATACAACACATTTTTGCGTTATTTTTCCGTTTCACCGGCGCAAACCTCGCCAAGCAGACTTTATTGCTTTATTGGCAACAACACACAGTATACACATAAAAAATGTCAGCAAATGTTAGTTCTAAGATGTTTTTTTTATCTTGAATGCATAAATAAAAAATATTTAAATATTGAATTTTGGAACAATATTGAAAGAACTTTTCATACCATTTAACTGAAGTTAATTCTTCACACCACTCAACACTCCGCGACTTTATCGCTTGTGCCAGCGAAATGGAAATTTGCGCCAGCCAAACGGAAAAGTACCATTTTTCCTTTACAGAAATATATATTGACCGATGCTCACACTAAATTTTTACAAGAATGAAATCTTACAGACTAACAACAATTTGGGCGTGACTTGTACCAAGAAATTCTATGTAACAACATGTGATAGGATCTGTGATATTTCCACAAGTAAAAAAGGTGTTGCCAAATTCAGTACACTAGAAATTTTAAACTAAATTAATTATCATATTCAACAGTATGCATGACGAGTGTAGCTCGTCATTGTGCGATATGGCATGAAAAACCAATGACGAGCTTGACTCGTCATTTTACCGGAAGGGGTTAAGCTTTTCATGTAGGCACAAAGGCTCAACAGCGGCCAAGTGGTAAAAAGGCTAAACACCGTTAGCTCGGTCCGGGGTTCACATTCCGATGGAAAGGCTGACAGCATGGGCACTTTCGTGGTTTTCCCCTTGCTTTCTAAATGCTGTTTAAATTTGCTTCATTCAAAGTTTTTGTATATAAATAATTACGGTAAATTAAAATGAACTGTTTTTTAAGTGTTTACAGTTGCTTTTGTAACAGACAGCACCACTACTTTTTCCAGTCACACAGTTGGACGTGCCGTCCGCCAACGTAACAGCTAATTAAAAATATTCAGAACTACCTTTCAAATCTGCATGATCTGATTTATTCTTATTTAATGTTAATATTTTATTTATTTATTTATTTTTAATTTTTAATTTTTTTTTTTTTACGTTTTGCAAAATATTTATTTCTTGTGCTGTGTTTTATATTACGGATAAGAAAATTTTCAGTGTGTGGATATACAAGTGTGAATTTCTTTTATTAAATTAGCTGGTTTAAGTATTTCACTGAATTACTTGGTATTAATATAACTGAAAGTGAGCTCCTAAATGTCATGGATATAGATTATATCAAGAACTTCGTGCATATAGTGAATGAAACACACCCGATTTTGTCCTGCTATATTTAGTTGTCAAAATCTATTTTAAACAATTGTTGTAGGCACAGCATTAAAAAGTCTGATGTGTAGACCACATGACTTCCCTTGCACGGAATATTAAATTATGAGCACTTTTTTGGCTGCATTTCATTGAAACTTATTTCCTCGAATCTTTTTAAATTAAATAGATTTCTCTTTAAATTAATTCAGTTCTCACTTCGCAACAAGACAAAAATACAGAAAACCTCAAAATAGCTTTATTAAAAATTGCAAAATATAGAGAAACTTAAAACACCAAATACAATTAAAACAAAAAAAACAATTTTTACAATTAAAATTATTGTTTCTATGCAAAAACAAGTAGTTACACCAGCAAGCAAGAAGGCAGATTTTTCGGTGCACAAAACTGAGTTTACTTTGGGTCCCACTCGGCAAAAAGACACTAAAGGTGCAGAAACGGACTTAACTCACTATTTTGCTAAGTTTCAAATGCAAACAAATATGGCAGCTATAGTAAAAAAAAATTAGGTTTAACCGCACTTAAAAAACTTTTATATAGCTAATAATTCTACAACTATTGCATGCAGATTAACTAAAGGCATAAGAACTTTAACTGGAAGATAAGAACAACATAATTCAACCATTTTTAAAGCAAAATATGCACAATTTACCAACATATAAAAATAATTTTTTAAAAAATGAGCTCACGCAGCTGAGTAACAAAGTGGGTATATTTGCATATTTATATATGTTTGGTGCAGCCGAATTCAACCAAAAAGGTAGGTGCACAACTACATGTTATATCATATACAAAATTTCAACGTTTTGAGTCTACTCATTTTTGATTTATGCGAGTTACATACATACATACGTACGTACGTCCAGACATCGCAAAAAAATCTGTCCTGAGTCCATTTTAAATCCTTTTTGCAACCCGTTTTGGAAAAAAGAGTCCTTTATTCTGTTCTTACCTACAGATGTCACGCAAAAACATCCTTCATTGTATCCGATAGCAGTTAATATTTGGGTATTTTCATTGAAATATCATACTCGAAAATTTTTATGATTGCGACACTTCTTACAAAAGTGCAACTTACTTCGTACAACAACTTCGTTCATTGACCGTCTCATTATTTACAACTTACTTCGTACAAGGAAGTAAAAAAGTGAGTTCCCAAATATCCTAATTTTCTCAAATAATCAGCAAATAATTAATTTTAGTCCTTTTGTTCTTTCATATTATAATAGTTTATCATTTATCAGTACAAAAACTGAGGTAATTAAAAATTTAACTTTTTAGATATTTTTAGTATTTTTTCATTAATGTTATAAGGTATTTTCTCCCTCCTTTCTGCATGCCTTCATAATGTAACCATAGCTCACTCGGCGCGTATTCGAGAGGTGTAGGTTCGAGTCCCGGCGACGCCTTTGCACATTCTTCACACCTCCTGCCTTAAAATAACCTAATGACTCTACAGTGGTGCCCGAACTAAAACGTGGTGAGCGTTGATTCTTCACAACCAGGATTTAACGATCGGGTTCCCTAATCTCCATTCGCCCTTTATAAGGGATAATGTATTTTCTCTTTCCTTCCAGCATGTCTTTGTGGTGTGATGGTCAGCATACTCGGCGCGTATTCGAAAGGTTCAGGTTCGAGTCCTGGCAAAAGACATCGCTCATTTTCAAAAATATCTCTCGGCGTATTATAAAAAAGTAACCTAATAGGTTCTAAAATGTAATTAATGAAAATCATTTCAACCCAAAATAGAATTTGCATTAGTGAATTTTAGTTAACAATAGTGCCCCCCTCTATTCTGAATATTATTGGAAAAATTTAAAGATCAAATTTGATAGTATCTTAAGATGGTTTTGCAGTCGGAAAACAAACTCATATTGATTCATCCTTTTTTTTCTTTACAAATGCCGAATATCTGTTTGCAAGTTCAATCTGTTTTCAAATCAAATGCCGAATATCTGTTTTCTATTTGAACTTGATCAAATAGTGTGTTAGTGTTTAATTCAAAAGATAATATTATGCACTGATTAACATTTCCTCTAACTTTTAATTAAGGTTGCCTATGAGCAACCCCTTTAATTCTGACTCGCAGCTTTTATTTTTAGGCCAGAATATGAATGTCGGAGGGTTAAGGATATTAAATTTAAACAACGGGATTTCTTTTGAAGCACTGCGACATGACAATGTTTAATAATCTTAGCATCGTTAAGAATAATTTTCTGGGTTCTCATATTGAAATTTTCCCAGAGTATTAAAAGTTGTAAATGAAAACGTAAGCGTATTATTATAAAGGAAAATGTAGCCGAAAACTGCTGCGACTGCTATTTAACTCTAAGGAGGGGTTATCAGAGAGAAAATGAGAATTAATATAGATTAAAATTGCATTTTAGGTAGTTATTACTGATTATAATAGATTGCAATATTTGAATATGAATTCTTTGAATATTTAAGAAAAAAATTATGACTGCGAAAATAGAAAAATATTTTCTTGGATTGTTTCCTTTCTCATAGAATGCGGATGAATTCTGTTTTACTTAATGAAAACTAAAATTTATTTGCTAATTAATCTGTCCTCTGTGAAGACTTTACTTCAGTGATCTCTATTAATTTGCCATTTGTTTTTCTTAATTTAAATGCTTCAAGAATAATTAGAAAAGGACCTAATTCTCTTCTTGCCCTTAAATTCTTCATTTGTAAAACTGCATTTTCAGCTATAATCATGTGAAATAATTCTCTAAATATAATTCAGTGCAGACAAAATAAGACATATAAACAGCTTGGAAATGGGATCACCACTGAGATTCTGTTTTAGAAATATGATGAAGCTTACGAAAAATCTAGGAAGCGAAGTAATTCCATACCATATTTTATAATTTTTTATCAATGATCAACCTGTAAATATAATTTAATAATTTAACGTGTATGTATATGTTACCGTGAAAGACCGAAATTGGAGAATATCGACTTTCACCGGAGAATGACAACATTTACCAAATACATCGGTGAAAGATCGAATATTGCATTACATTCTTGTACATTCGGACCCTCATCGGTGTATGTCGACAATCACAGATATGCTCTGGTGTAGGTCGAAAAGAGAGTTAAAAAAAAAGTCATAAAAGTTTAAGTTGTTGCAATAAATAAGATTTGAGTCACATAATTTAGTAAGTTTTTTATTACTATTATTTTATTTTCTCATTCAGAACGCACTGTATAATCAAGTAAGTTTTTGACTTCTATTATTTTCCTTTCTCATTTTGAATGTATTGTGTGTTTTAAATTCTTATGTTCTTATTTTAAGTCTCAAGTGCGTTTTTTCGCGACTGAATTACGGTAAAGAAAATATCATATTCTTATATGTTCAACATTCACCGGTGAAAGTCGACATTCTCCAGATTTCAGTGTTTCACCGTAACGTATGTTCTACATGTAAATATTATAATATATATATGCATGTATATGTGAGGAGAAGGTTCATTAGCGGCTGAGCGGTAAAGCTGCTGAACATTGATAGTTTGGTCCGGAGTTCACATTCCGGTGAACAGATTAGCTGTATGGGCGTTTACATGGTTTTCCCCATGTGTGACGCATATACGATCCAGTTTTGCTTAGAAAGTGCTCCACAGAGGCATCCTTACCCTTAGGCAGATAGCCGTCGAGTGCTTTGCTATATTTAAATAAACCACAACAAACCATATAAGTAATTTAAAAATCGCTATATTTTATATATGCTTACAAAATGGTATATATATGTAATTAAAAATTTTCTAATTGCTTCAGAACCTAACATTTATATAGATATTATATACATATATATACATTAATGAACATTGTATATTTAAAATTTTTTTCTTTGATATTTTATACCTTGTAGAGACATTAGGTATTTTTTTCTGGAAGCAGGCAAGATGAAAAATTAACAACGCCTTTGCCGGGAATCGAACCACGGACCTCTGACAATACCGGCTCAGCGTGCAGAACCACTACACTACGAAGGCAGGAGAAATACCTTATAACCTTGTTCCATATTTTGTTGCATTTATTTATGCCTATATACATACATATAAAAAAAATAACAATAGGCTAAAAATTAAAAACAAAATTTTTAAACCCGTCCTGTGCTATAGCTGCAGGATTGAAGTAAAATAAACTTAAAGCATCTAAAGTTAGAATTAAATTGGAATCAAAGCAAGGCAATTCCTCGCCAATATTAATAATTGCAACTGCATATAAGAGGTTTAACTTAATATCTAAACATTTGAAAATTAAAATAAGAATTTATTAGTAGAACAAACTCAAAAAATAAAAATGCGAAAAGGAAAAATATAAAAATTAATTAGATGCTATAAGTTCATATATATATAATTAAGAATTCCACATTAACTAACACGAATATAACCAAAAACTGCATCAATAATGCACAGTTCAGTAAGATTAACTGCACTCTTAAGAATTTTCTGCAGTCTAGTTTGCGTTACTTTATTCATAAGTCCCTAATCAAAATCAATTAAGTGTTTACGCAGCGTTAGAAAATTAACTAAAAGTGCAGTGACCGCAATGTATTTGCAATTTGGTAAACGATCCTTAGACGTGAAAAGGTCGAAAGCCACTTGTGTTTAGACTTTTCAGATACTTCGTACACATGTAACATAGCATTCGAAATGCAAATCTGGGTATTTACACTATAGATTTATTGATGTAACAAATATGCACCTTTCTACTCCCATGCCTTTAAAAAAAAAAGAAAAAAAAAAAAAAAAGATGCTATTTGCCTTACAGTTTATCATTGAATAATCCATTCCTATTGTACAAAATTGCATTCATACATAGAATTAAACTTGTTTTCCTCTCCATAAAATTGAATGCGGAGAAGTTAGATGTTTTAAACGACACCTACATTTTCCCATGCCTCCAAAGCGAGCTGTGTCACGTCCTTTTTCGGCACTTTCCATCTTTAAGTTTGTTTGTAATTTATGACTATGTTTGTAATTAAGACCCCTGCGATATAAATGGCCAGTTCAACCCCCTATCAGATATTCTCAAACTGCCTCTTCGGAACAGAAAAAGCAAATAAACGAGAGTCCACTTTCAAAACTACTTGAGGAAAGAAATATTATATCTTATGATGGGCCCCAGACCCAGGATGCTACATTGCCCCCCCTTTTCACTTCTCTGGAGATCCACTCACTGCGCCCACTGCAAGAAGATATGCTAGCTGCTGGCCTTATCCATTAGTAAAAATAGAGGGCTGAATCATGACAGGTAATGATTTTTGAAATCGAGGCCTGACCCCAAGGAAAAAGATTTCGATTCACCATTGTAGATACAATTTAAAGTCAGGGTTTGCGATTATTATTCAATTAGAATATTACTCAATTTTTAGCTAATTACATGTCGCATAATTTTTTTTCCTCATTTGATTTCAATTAAAGGTATCGGTATTTGCACAGGAAACAATTGTTTAATTTTGTATTTAACTCTGAATAGGAAAACACAAAAATTATAACTAGTAAAAATTAAGAGGTTTACTTAAAAATTATATTAAATTAAAAAAATCTAATGGATCCTATAGCCACGTGATTTGGATTTAAACATTTAATATACAATGAACCTTCTTGCGGCAGCTTCTTTCAAAAATCAGCAGCATTTCCCAGAAATAAACACTTGTCATGTAGTCACTTAACTCAAACTTGGAATTTTCTGTAGCAATTTTAGTCACATCTTAAGAAGCATAAAATTAACTTTAGACCCAAACTCAGTCACATCATCATAATAGTGGATTTGAGTTCTGAATTATTCATGGGGAACAGGACAACCATTTAAATCTCAAGAACCCTCAAAAAAATATTAAAAAGTTCAAGTCAAGAATTTGTATGCTAAATTAAATACTGTTAAATAAAACAAGTTCAAAAACATCATTAACCAACATATAGACGGAAAAGAATTATATCAGACTTATTGTGTTAACATGTGGTAGTTCTAATTTACGGTTAAGACAAGATAAGCATCATCATTTACATACTTAACACACTCTTAGGATTACTGATTCTGACTCTGCCAGTCAATTATGAAAAATGAAGATACAAATATTTCAAACTAAATGATCCTGCTTACATTTACAATTACAGAAGTGATCTTAATGGATAAAGCTTGTACAGCCATTATGTCCTACATTATATAAAGTGCAGAACCAAAACATTTTAAAGAGTACCCTATCACCTAAAGGGGAATAAAATGTTATGGTTTTGAACGTGACGTGTCTACACAAGCCTGATTTCATCATCTACTACAACGTTTTAAAAAGGTGAGTAATGTTCTGTATGCTAAGCTTGTACTGTGTGCATTAAATGATGCCTAAACAATATATTTTATAACCTTTAAAACATAAACCAACTGCAGTAACACATTATTAAATAATATGACAAAGGTAGGTTAGGTTATTTTAAGTTATTAAAATCTTAAAAAAAACCCACAATTTTCCCAAAGGCTAGTTTCGCCAACATTAGGGCTTTTAGATTTCAGAAACAACCAATACTACTTGCCGATTTTTTTCAAGCAGAAACCAAGAGTTACCCTACAGTTAAGATCAGCCTGATGTTTGATTATACTTACATAATGTAATGATCAGTGTAATGTTAAAATTTACAGTTTTTCTGAATTAAGATATCTTTTGTCATCCACAGAAAAAATAATGAAAGTTTTATAAAATGTGTTCAACTGTAGCTTACTCATTAAACAACATATCGATATAGAGTACGAACTGATGGTAAAAATAGAATCGAAATAGAGTATGAATTGAGAAATTTTTAAGTAGTGAATAAAAGCTTTTACTGATCAAAGTACTTTAAATCCGGATAAACTCGGTAATGTACCGTAGATCGAAATAAAATTAAATTAGACGTAAATATTAATTGATTAAACACAGCTTGAACCCTGATGTAAACATCTACAAATATCTCCATTAGATTAAGATAATTCAGATCAGATGGTGTTTAATAAAATTAATAAAAAATACAATTCAGGTGTAATAAAACTTAATAAGAAAAATTATTCTGAAAATCACTAAAGGTGAAAAGATGGAATTAGCACAATTTAAGTTTAATTCACTCAATGAAATTTATTTATTTCTGGGAAACATTTTCCTTAATAAAGGCTAAAAATTGAAAACTGGAAGATTTGATCTACCAAGAGACAAGAAGAAAAACCAGAGTTGGCAGCTGTGGTTTATGAATATAAAAAACTATTTTTATTCGAATCCTGGTATATACCAACATTTCTGTACTCTTTTTTTTTTTTTTTTTTTTTTTAATTTATAAAGTAAGTTAAAAAGCAATCTAAATAAAAATATATATGCATTTTTCCAAGTACCAAGGAAGGGCATGATTGGAATGATCTTCTAGCAATGGTGAAAGGCGTGGAATAGGGCAAAATAGGTTGAGAACCACAATGTTAGATCTTTTAAGTACTAGTAAAAAAAAAAAAAAAAGAAGTTTGAAGCTTTCCAGGGCATTCAATTATTATTAAATTAAATTTGTTTACATCTAATTAGAATTTCGATACACTTCCGCAAAGAACCCGGCAAATGCAAACATCCCCAACTTTGCCGATAATAGTTCAAACCTGGTAATCCGGCAGATTCAACCTATTCGCTTGTACGAAGGTTGCAATCATTACTCTAACGTTCATTTTGTTGAATTATCCCCATCGTTGTTCGCATTTGCCGATTTAAATTATTCTTCACTTATTTATTATTTTTTTTTTTGTATTTTCCCGTTATTATTTATGAACTTTTAATAAATACATAGAAATATTTTCATATAATTAAGGAAGTTTTCGGTGACAGATGCTAGTTCGTGGAAGAAAATATGGTGGAAGGGGGTTAATGGTAATTGGTAACATGGCTGTTAACGTAGCGTTAAGCACGCAGAATCATGAGGTTTCCAAACGATAAAATATTTTGACTTCATGGGCCACCAAAATATGCATTTAAAATAATTAATTAAGCAATGTTTTTATTATTGGTTATGGTCATAATGAGAAAAACAATATTTATGGCTTAAAACTTCAACCAGATAATATATTGTTAATGCACAATTAGATGATTCAACTGAAATAAAAAAGTATTATTTATTCTCTAAAATGACGGAATAGTTTTATGGATACCCAAAGTCATCAAAATTAGCAAACCACTACTTGTGTAATGAATCCTAGTGCAAATGACTCTTCAAAAGTAATAAAATGTACAATTTTCTAGTTTTATTAACAATGCTACTGAACAGAATTTCAGTACTGAAAATTATTGGTACTGTCAAATATACTATGAAAGACAGGCAGTTGTTTCAACATAAAATGCTTTAAACTGTTTACAAGTACATTAAAAAAATAACACTGAAAAACTGTTTATGTAAAATGGATGTATTAAAAGTCAAGCATTCATTAATTTATTACAGGCACATGGCTCTTACTGAACTAAGACTGTCACTGAATGAGTGTTTGGAATCGACATTTCTTGCTGTCTGAAACCTACTTCACCTATTTTAGAATGATGTAAACATGCAGTTGTGGCTCTCACTGACCTAAAGTTTGGCCACTCCCGATCGATTATATACGTCTACTGTATTTATACCTATTATACTAAAAAATGAAAAAAAAAAAAAAAAAGACATTTGTAGTAGAAATATTAGTATTCTATATGAATTATGGAAAGTACATGTAATGAATAATACCGTGACCAAACACTTAAAAAAAAGAATAGATTAAGTGTTTCCTACCTCGATACTTGAGAAAGCAATCCTGCCACACAACACATAGTTAACTTTTGATTACATGATAGTCAAAAGTCGTTAATCCGGACACCCATAATCCGGACCTCAAAGCTACAAAATTTCTGCGCAGGCGTCAATGCGTAATGGGTTCACACATGCGCATAGGTGTTTACGCATGCGCGTAATACCTTTACGCGTACGCACATGCATGTGCGCATGCGCGTTTAATGTATAATGGAGGGTATAAGCTAAAATTATCTATTTCAGTTAATGTTGCAGATTGCGTTGTTCCTTAATCATCTAATTGGATCCGGCTTACTATTTTTTGCAGACTGTTAAAACAATTTTATAAAAGTAAGCTTGAACTTTCGATTATGTCAAAAGGAATTTCCGATTCTGGAGCTGGTGAAGGATCTACAAAGCGAAAGCATGTTTTGTTTTGGCAATGTATCATAAGACTGCGAAAGTATTTTCAAACAAAAAGTGGAATCGCCGCAAAAAAAAAAAAAAAAAAAAAAATGGATAAAAACATATCCTTTGTTTCCCTAACCATTCTGAAATCTGTTTATCAATTTCACGCTGCCCTGCGCACGTGGGGGGGGGGACGACGCGGCGTGCAATGAACTGGAAGTTGATCTGTCAGCACTATACTTATCTTCAGAGCAGATGTTTTTATTTTATTCGGCTTATAATTCCTTACTAAATGTAGTATTTCATCTCGATGTACTCCGTCTTTGATATGATATAAATCAAATTCCTCGTCATTATAAATATCACGAATACACATCAAATAGTTTTCTGGTTGCAATTTTCTAATTTCGACTATGTGTAATGTATGCTTTACGCATGCGCGAGTTTAAAGAAATGTTTAATAAAGTAAACAAATAAGTATAAAGCTATTTTTGTTTATATTTTGATACCCATTAGATCATAATTGCTCTTTATTTCATAAATTACGGTTTCATATTTTTAATTTTATAATTTCTGCATGCCCTCTTACCAGATTTAAGTTGATGATCTATAATCCGGAAAAACCGATAATCCGGAATCGCCGACGAGTCCGGATTAGACTTTTGACTGTATTACATATTTAGTCCTACCAGTGGTTAAGAGGGCTGAATAGTGGTAGTTCAATCTCGTCTCAAATCCTGAAAAACGAGCTGGCTGGGCAGGTTATTTTTTTTTTTTTGCACGTATTTTGTGACATTTTCGTGGTTTTCCTCAAGTGGTGTAAATATGAGCCTATTTACCCTAGAAAAAATTCACAAAAGCATGCCTTTTTCAGCTAGCCCTCGCATGCTTTGCACATTGAATTAAATAAACACACAAACCCTTCTTATTTTTAAAATGATAAAGTTATTAAGTTCACATTACATGCAACGAAGCTTTTTAAAAGCTAGGATACTTTCTTTAACAATTACAGTGCTAATTAGTGCTGTACTTCTCAGTTATATGTGAAATAACATCTCAGTGTCACTGCTTGTGACACATTTATTTCACGTAAGTCTTCTTATGCAATCATATGCATGAAATAAACAAAACAGATGGCATGAAAAACCTAATCCATACATCCTTGGTGACTGATATTTAACATAGTTTTTATGCTGCATCTGTGAATTACACAGTTAAATTTGACTGAGTGAAATTGTGACTAAATTTCAGAAGACTTTGATAAAATTATGGTGTGAAAATTTAAAAGTGAAATTAAAATCAGATACATTGAACAGAACAATCAGAAAAGAAATGTTGTCCATAAATATATTAATAATAATTAATGATAAAATAGACATTCAAAATATTCATATAATAAATATATACAATTAGTGTAATTAATATGCATTTACAAATGATCTTAACTTGGACCATATTTGCAAGTTTTCTAATGTTGTTAAATGTGGACTTTAAATAAAATTTTTAGCAGCATACATCATTTGGGTTTGTTTAAATTATGGAAAAACATGGGAGAGATATCTGCCTAAGAGGAAAGATGCCTTCAAGGAGGTCTTTCTGAAGGGAACTGGTTTGAATCCACGTTACATATTGAGAATACCATGAAAACAATCATACAACTTGCCCATTAGTTGGTTAACCAAACTACCAGACACTTTACTGTTTGGCTGCTGATGAGGTGTATATCAGTTGCAAAGCAGCGAACAAAAAATAATATATTCTTTGGTTCCTGTTACGAGTTACATGCAAAAAAGCAAGTCTTAATAAAAATGAATATGCCAAATTTAAAGTGAATATGTTGGGTGTTTTTTTTTTTTTTTTTTTTTTTTTTTTTTTTTTTTTTTTTGTGCAATACATGAGCATATGCATAAAATTTAAAAAATGAGTCAGAGCAGAATATAATTTATTACTAAAAAACCTTTTATGTAATCAGTTGCAATTAAGTTTCTATTTAAATGAGAATACGTATTGATTTCATTTATGTGATAATAATGGAATTTCAATCATAGTTTTGGAAGTACTTTAAAATTATGCAATGAAGATATTAATCGTAAATTCACAATTTCTTTAGAAACTGCACTGTTAAAAACATAAATATTTTGGAATTTTATAATACTGAAAGATATTCAAAGACAGGTATCAAGTTTCCCAAGAAATTGCCAAGAAAAAGGGTCATTATTACAAAGCTCAATATTACATGATTATTCTACTTCCGTTAGGCTTTATATATTGTTTTCTGTGCTAACTTGAATTCAATACAAATTTATTTTCGTATATTGTGTTTAACCGGTTAATTTTGAATTTTCACTTCCATATGCTTAATATATTGTTTTCTCGGCTAACGTGAATTTATGTTACTTATTCTTTAATTAGTTTGATTATATTCATTAAATATCACATTTACGCGGCTTACTTCCATGTGTTTTAATATCTCATAACTGACGCCGATCAACCATAGGTGAACTTGGCGAGTAAAACAGCAAACGGCGCCAACGGGTTCTCTGCGGATGAAAACCCAAAATTTCTAAATAAATCAAACACATTCATGAAAACAAGCAATTTCAAAAGTCATTATAATAACAGTAGTCAAGAAAGCATAAAGTTACGAGTAAGAAATCTCTAACAAAGTTAAAGATCATCCATATAATCCAATTGCTATATTAATCAAAATAAATAAGAAATTCAGTACAAAGTCAGAAATCTGGACGTCCATTATCCGAAATTATCTAAAATCCGGACCTCAAAACCACCAATAGCCTTTTTCTCCTAGGTTTTACGCATGCACATTTGATTCCACCCCCCTTCCGCACATAATAAAATATCTGGAGAGTGTCAATTCTTAACTTCACTTTGACACTAAATGAAATACCTTGTTATTGAAGAAACAAACCTTTTAGCATAAATATGTACGATCAGGATCAGTAATTTGGTTTCATTGCTGCGTATCTGCTTTTTGGTACACATCTCAAACCAAAACATTCCACATAGATACATCGTTGATCTGACGCCAACCTGAGGAATCATTATTTATTATACTTTCCTCTCATCACCGCATGTTTATCAAAACATGACAACTTCAGTAATGACTCATGTAGGGATGCCTAAACAATTTTTTTTGTTAGTAATTGAATAATAAAGGAGTATGGTAACCTTATATGTTGACATTACGCTTGACGATGATTACAGATTTAAGTTAAATGTGCTAAAAAACGTTTACGAGGAAACATTTACCAAACATTTCTTTCCATTAGATTTCGTTGATGATACTCATAGACCCAAAGATTAAATTTATGGCTATTTGAATTAAGAATAACTGATTTGGGTACTTTTCCGTTTTGCCGGCGCAAGCGATAAAGTCGCCAATAATGGTACAACCGATGCCAAACGGAACATTCTCGCTGGTAACCTTTTAAGCCTCATTTTCAAAACAAGTCGCAGCTTTTTCTTATCAGATTGATTGTTTCTTTCAATACTGGCATATAATTACATAGAATTTTTATCAGATAGTTCAGTTTTATGTCTAAGGCCATTTTCGGTAATAAAGTTAATTAGGATGCAATCACAGTGCTTACCCGAAGCCGAAAATATAGAAAAGGTAAAGTCAAGGGTTAAATTCATCAATTCTAACGAGAATGCATTAGCAAAGTAAAGCACTGCAGTTTTACATAATTTCTGAGTAAGCTATTCGCACGAATTGAAATATTTCTTGCATTTAAACTTGTGTTCCAAATTAAGATTTAACTTGAAATTAATGTAGATAATTACTGAGAGCATTAGATTTTTGTAGAGTAGTTTACGTGAGATGAGATCGCTTGGGGTCACGTGATATAAACCGGCGAATCAGAATGTTGAACCGTGAAAGCATAGTAAATTCTTAAATTAATGTGTTTTTACAAATTTATTGTCTTTATTTATTGGCTTTTTATAAAATTTTAAGCGATATTAAAATGTTTATGTCTTCAAAAAAAGAATTCTTAGAACTAACATTTTTTTAACATTTTTTATGTGTATACTGTATGTTGTCGCCAATAAAGACTACTTGGCGAGATTTGCGCCGGCGAAACGGAAAAGTACCCTGATTTGTTATTCACATAAACCCAAAACCAGCGCCAGGGGTCGGATGGCCACACAGACTTGGAGAATTTAGGACCCACAGAGACTGCATCAAGGCAGTAAGATATCCGGCGCCGGCCCTCAGTAAGGCTTAAATGCATGTGGGAATTTATTTATTCAGAACTATAATAAGCCTTAAGGACGTGCAAGAAATAGACATAAGTATAATATATAACAAAACTAATATAATTCAGGCATAATTGTCTCAGCGCGCAATAGAAGAAAGATAAAATTTAACGGAACAATTTGTCGTTAGTCGCCAAGCTCATGATGCATAGCCAAATATGTACAGTGAAGGATAGCTAAATTTGATGATGATAGCCACTAATTTTCAAGGTTTTCAGATATAGCAAAACGGTAAAAGTTTACAATTGGGTGCCCCTTGTTTATTGGCGATTCTTTCTTGACGCCAAGATCAACGCCAGGAAGACACAATTTCAAGATGGCCGCTACAAAAACCATGATAAGGTTAGGTTTGGTTAAGTAATTTAATTATGGCAAAGTCTCGAGGGCTATCTGCCTAAGGGGAGGGATGCCTTCATGGAGGACTTTCTAAGGAAAACTGGCTCGTATACACGTTACACATGGGGAAAACGACGAAAACACACATGCAGCCAGCCCGTTCGTGGGATTTGAACCTCGGATCGAACTACCAGTGTTCAGCGACTCTACCGCTCGGCCGCTGGTTGGCCAAAACCAAAATAAGAAGTCAAAGAGCTGCACAAGATCTGTGTCCATGTACACATCGATCTGTTTTTACTTGAAAAAACATCCTAAAATTGCACAAACTAAACATTGCGCACTGCCTTAAATATGTCCATGTACACATCAATCTATTTTCATTTAAATAAAATCGGGAAGTTAAAACAAAGTTTAAACTATCGTGGTAACCAGAAGTGAGGTTTCACGGCCAAAATTTTAAAAAAATTGTCGCCAATCGAAGGGGCACCCAATTCTACACTAGAGCCAGGAAAACAAAGGTAAAATTTTCCAATTAACGGATTTTATAAAGAAATGTGGATAAGGTGTAAAAAATGAGGATGATATAAAAGAAGTTTTTCAGGTTGATCTTTGGATTATGGTAACTTGGCGAAAATTTGGTGACCAACTCTGCTACAGCAACCCTCTATTTTTTTTTTTCCCGCCGCCATTTTGTCTTCACGAAGTAAAGACATGTTTCTTTTCTTATTATTTACTCAACACTTTTTCCAACAATCTACTAGCCGAATTACACTTATGCTAGAAATTTTATGTAACAAAACTGCTTAATCATGACAAATATTAACTGCAAAATTGGGAAAACGTGCACAATCGCAAACTCCTTGCGCGTTTTTCAGAATAGCGCATACATATAAACCATTTACACGTCGACTTATTTTTACTTAAAAAAACATCCCAGAATTGCACAAAAATGGCATTGCGCACACTCTTCACTATATCCATGTACACTGCTTTTTTGTCATAAATTAGAAAATTTCACGAAAATGCATTAAAATTTTGTGAATCTTTAAATCCGGTAAAAAGCACATATATGAAATTACCTGATCGTGAAAAAGTATATACCCTTTCCAAGAATGAACATTTCCACGTATAAAATAAATAAAATATCCAAAAGCTTTTACCCTCTAAATTATCTATTATATTATGAACGTCACCAACGAATTTATACGCAAACATTAAAAATAGTTACAAATACTTAGTGTCAAATATTTAAATTATTTTCATACACGTTTACTTCAACTGAAACGTATACCAAATTCCTACAAACATAAAAGTCACAAAATAACTATCATTTAATTAAAATATAACTAAACCATGTACACGTCGACTTATTTTTACTTAAAAAAAATCCCAGAATTGCACAAAAATGGCATTGCGCACACCCTTCACTATATACACGTACACTGCTTTTTTCTCATAAATTAGAAAAATTTCACGAAAATGCATGAAAATTTTGTGAATCTTTAAATTTGGTAAAAAGGACATATATGAAATTACCTGATCGCGAAAAAGTATATACCAAGGATAGACATTTGCACGTATAAAATAAATAAAATATCCAAAAACTTTTACCTCTAAATTATCTATTATAAACATCACCAATGAATTTATAACAAAACATTAAAAATGATTACAAATAGTTAGTGTCAAATACTTAAATTCTTTCCATGCACATTTACTTCTACTCAAACATATTCCAAAATACTACAAACATATAACTCTCAAAATCACGATCATTAAATTAAAATATAATTAAATTAAAAAACACTACTTGAAATATAAATAAGCACATACATTAAATTAATAAAAATTAGCTTACAATCCTAATTACTTTAAACTAAATCAGTGCTAATAACAATTTTCCAATAATACCATATTAATTTATTTACTCCTTACAGTTAGAACAATGCATAAAAATAATAACTTCAAATAATTAAAAATACTAACTTACCTAATCTTCTACAGAATCTTGAGTGCATGGCGGATCACAAAATGTCCATTTTCACCAGGTTTCTTGCACCGCCATTCAAACTATCTGTAATATCCTTCCTTTCACACAATCTCATTTCATTCCCACATATTGGACATTCATACTTATCCGCAATTAAGCAATTCTTTTCAATTACACATAAACGTAATAAAAATTTCGGATTTACTTTATATACGGCCATGGAATCCAAATATTAAACAACACTGTTTCACAGAACATAGAATGAAACTACTCCTATAAAGTACAGCAGATATTTTTACAATATACCCCCTTCTCCGATTAAAGACACAGTCATTCGTCCATTAATGTCACATGACATATCTCATGATCTCTCATTTCTCTCACACAAAATAATGCGTAATCGGAACTGAAAACTTTTCACATTATTCCCAAAGTCCTAGGTAGTAACCTTTATCGCCTCCAAAATGTCGCCAAACTACCTGTTACCATATTTCAAAGATCAGCTGTTTTTCATTGTGATGACAATGCAGTAAAAGTATAGTTTAGGGTACCCCTTGGCGAAACTTGGTGGTACATGGATACCCATGTTTCTTTTCTTTTTATCTACTGAACAGTTCTTCCAACAATCTAATAGCCAAATTACACTTATGCTAGAAATTTTATCTAACAAAACTGCTTAATCATGACAAATATTCACTGCAAAATTGGGAAAAAGTGCACAATACCATACTCCTTACGCGTTTTTCAAAATAACACATACACATAAACCATGTACACGTCGACTTATTTTTACTTAAAAAAACATCCCAGAATTACACAAAAATGGCATTGTGCACACTCTTAACTATATCCATGTACACTACTTTTTTCTCATAAATTAGAAAAATTTCACAAAAATACATGACAATTTTCTGAATCTTTAAACCCGGTAAAAAGAACATATATGAAATTACCTGATAGCGAAAAAGTATATACCCTTTCCAAACATGAACATTTCCACGTATAAAATAAATAAAATATCCAAAAACTTTTACCTCTAAATTAAGGAACACTGTTTAACACAACACAGAATAAAGCCAAATACAAAATTTCCAGATTTTTTCCCCCCTTTTCCGATTAAAGAACCGTAATTCGTCCATTAATATCACATGACATATCCCACGATCTCTCATTTCCCTCAGACAAAATAATGCGTAATCGGAACTGAGTACTGCTCACATTATTACCAAAGTCCCAGGTAGTAACCTTTATCACCTGCAAAATGTCGCTAAACTACCAGTTACCATATTCTAAAGATCAGCCGAATAATGGTCAACTTAACTGTGATATGAAGAAAATACGATCAGCCTATTTTTGAACTTATACTTTACATCTGGATTTATTATAAAATGAAGACTAAGAAAACGCATAATTCAAGGAAACTAACATTTTATACTTTTAGTTTCGCACATTTAAATATTCTGGCACTTTTTTAGGAAACTACACATATTAGATTACATTTGGATATCAAACATTTTACTTTACTTGTATACTGAATTTCTATGTACAAATGGATCACGAATATAAATATTTTCGCTCTAGTGTAGAATTGAGTGCCCCTTCGCTTCGCGACAATTTTTTAAAAATTTTGGCGATGAAACCTCACTTCTGGTTACCATGATAGTTTTAACTTTGTTTTAGCTTCCTGATTTTATTTAAATGTATGAAAAAAATATATATAAGTGAATACATACAAAGCAAGCCTTTTGAAGCGTTCTTCTTCATCAACCGCTTCCATATCCATTCAAGTCTCGGAACTTTTAAAAACCAAAGCACACAGTAAACTACGCATTTGTTCTTTGGCGCTACCAGAACCAGCGAATCAGCTTTACGTTGCAACGCAGTGTTGCCAAATCGCGCAATTTTTGACAAAACTATGCTGCCAAAATTCATGTTCTTGGGTTTTTGGGAAATTTTCGCTGCTCTTTCTTAAACCCACATATGTTAAAATAACTTTTCTATTAAAATTAATTTATAATAAAAAGATTTTGCCCCCCCAGATGGTATAGTGTTTAGGAGCCACTCGAATTTTTCATTATTTAATTTCTTCAAATATAATGCAAGACTCTAACATTTGGTGGCAACAGTTTGAAAAGTGAAACGGACATTTATAGTGATTCAACGCAAAATCGCAAAACGAAAACAATTGTCCTTAAGCCCCTTTGGATTAATAATTTAATAAGTTCATTATAAGGTAGAATTTTTATGGCAACAGTGATGTTTTGTTTACATATGCTTTTCTGTCTCAGCGTGATAACGCACGGGCTATTCCTTTATATATATATATATATATGTTTAGAATTCTAAATAAAGAGGTTTGTTGTTAATTAAAAAGGTTTTCTTTGCGAAATATATTTCCATTCGTCCGAAGTTATTAAAATAAGTTCAGAAATTGATTAATTTGAAACAGGAACAAAGGCGGGAGCCCACTTATTTGTTGCCTCCATAATAAATTAACCACCGCTTCTGGTTTTAGCAGTGGTCAACGTCTAATGACGGATTGGACCCGACATTGGAGTAACATAACAACTATTTTAGCAACTTAACAACTTAAACCCTACATACAGCAGGTCCTAAGGTCATACAGTAGCTACGACGGAAATGAGCACCTCTATTTGGTGTTGTTCTGTTATCAGGACCGAATTCAGATATAGCTGAAAGCTGACGATATAATGAAAAACTGAGAGCGTAGACAGACAGACGTGTTGTTTGGCACCCACTATAAGTCTTTCTGGCCACAGGAGGAAAAATCAAGTTTAGGTGCGAACACGGAGGTTAGATAGATGGAGTAAGGCAAAAAGAGCATATATTCAGAATTTCCAATATACAATCTTGTACGCTGGAGATCAAAATGTCCCCCCCCCCGTATAGAGTATTGCCATTGCTTTCTTTGAAATCATTGAGTTTGTGAATCAAAAATCCGTTAAAGTTTTACAAAATATGAAGTAGATAATAAAAAAATTCCAAATTTGGGCCTCCAGATGTCCATATTCGAGTGGAGGACTACGCTATTCAAAATTTGATGTCTGTAGGTACCATTCTTTTTTCACAGTACGAGAAACATGCAGATTCCTCATTATTTAATTTCTTTGAATGTAATACAAGGCCTTGGGCAAATTTTGGGGCAAAAATTCGAAAAGTGAAACACCGTTTATAGTGAACCAACGCAAAATGCCAAAATGAAATTAATAGCCCTTCTGGGCAAATTGCCCCTTTGGTCTAAAAAATATATATATGTGTAAGAATATTTGGCAGTTTTCGGATATTTGGAATATTTGGCAGTTTTCGCTCTTGGCGACCTGGCTACGGCGGCCGGTGGGGGAGATCACCGCCAAACCCGGCTACCGACCCCGACAACTTTCTGCTGACGTTTAGGTTACTGTAAGGCTCTATAGGAGCCTTAGGTTACTGTAGAATCCGGAGTAACGGGAGGGATTTAGGGAAAACTTCTGAGGGCTCATATTGAAGGTCACGTGACCATTTTACTTCGCTTCTGCTGCGTGGATAACGTGACCATTTTACCATATGCGCAATAGGCATATTTTCAGCATGGTAACCTTCGTCGCTTGGCCGAACGAAGAACATCTATGTATGTTTGGCTTGGCGATGATTTGAGATTTCTATGATTCGTAAGTCAAGTCAAAGAATTGAGTGAAGTGTTGTGGAATGCGTGAAATTCCGTCACTTTGTGCCCAATTATGCGAGCATTTCTTTGCTAGGTGCTTAAAAAAACATACGGGGTGCGCATTGTGCACAAATATATGAGAATTTATTTACTGGGGACTTAAAAACCGTATAGGGAAATAGACGTTATCTTTTTTTCGCTTGTGTTGATGATGTTTTCGAGTTGCCTAAATTAATGTTGTAGCAATTACATGTGTTTTTGTATCATGCAATAATCAGTTAACCGTATTTTACATTTATTTCCAAATGTATTTTTGTTTTATATTTCATCTTATATTATTTGTTTTATATTTCATCTTATATTATACCGTTATCAACATTTTTTTTTTAAATTCATGCTTTCCTTAAAGGCATGTCTCATCCTAAGCAAATAACTCTCCAGTCCTTTGACATAATCAATTAATTTAACCTCATTTTACAATTTTTTTATTTCATATTTACAGGTATCATAAAAGATCTTGGCAAATAATTCTTGAGAGCTTAACATAATTAATTTAATCTCATTTATCATAAAAGTTCATCTTTTAACAGGCATTCAGCAAAATAACATACTGTGGTCCTTTCTTTTCATATTGATTACATTATCTTACCTTAGTAGTAATTCAAAAAGTATAGGTATTACTTTCAGGTAAAGAAGTTGTTAACAAAAAATTAGCAATGAGTTAAAATAAATTTCTGGTGATTCAACATACCTCATTCAGTCGTGTTTTTCACTAGTGTGAAATTTCTTTAAAAATTCTTTGTTATTTTTAATGGCATCGAAAAATTCACTGCAGTTTTTGTTCACTATTAATGTTGCAGCTTACTACAACCTTTGGTTCAGCCATTTTACTTCTTTCTGCAAACCATATCACGTTCATTAATGAGAATACTCTTTGGACTGGTGTGGATGTGTTTGGCATCCTTGGAAATGTATTCTATTATTTGAATGGAACTGAGCAATGAAGTGTATTTTTCAATGAAACGACTGAAAACATGTATCCATAAATATGCACTTTATAATTGGCTCACCAAAAAGCTTTTGAAATCATTAATTCTTCGAAAAATAGATCCGTGTTAATTGTATAATGTGCGACATTTTCATTAATTTTTTTTAATCTGAAGCTTCAGTTTGATATCGTGTTAATTCACTGTTGTTTATATAAATAAAAGAGTCAGCTCCGCCAAAACTGTTGTCTCATAGCTCAGTGTAAGCAAAACATCTATCATAAAATGTAAACTTTTGTACGATTAATAATTCATCATTTTGTAGTATTCTAAAATTCTACATTTCAATTTCATTGGCAATATCAGTTGCAGTTGCTTTTGTACTTTCCTTAATAGATAATTTTGTTAAATAATTTAAGTTGCCTTTGCACAAACCACAAATAGTACATTTCACTACAATCATTGTCATCTCTGCAAGGTGTTCTTGTGAAATAAAATAAGATTTCAGTCCTTTGTAGATTTCAAGAATTTTGCAATAGTTGGAAGTAGTAAAAGAAAACGGTTGTTGTTATGTTGAAGATCCTTTTTCACATTCTACATCTACAAATTCGCAGAACTCTTTAGTTATAGTGACTCAAACCATACAAATGTGGAAATACATTTGTTTACTTTATTAAACATTTCTTTCAATGTAAGTTGTTTAAGTTGCTTCGTTTCATGTGACTATACTTTCTCTTTAATTCTATTAAACAGACATAATTTCTTGTTTAGTTACAAAGTTCCGCTGTTCAAGTCCTATAATTGCTGTCAATAATTGCTGTCTATAATTTTCGTTTTCAATAAACTCTGCGTCACTTTCTTCACTATCGGAAACGAATTATAATGACGTCGAACTTTATTTAAATCATATCAAAGACGGAGTACATCGAGATGAAATACTACATTTAGTAGGGAATTATAAGCCAAATAAAATGAAAACATCTGCCCTGAAGATAAGGATAGTGCTGACAGATCAACTTCCAATTCATTGCGCGCCGCGTCGTTTCCCTCCCACAGCAGAGTAGAGTGAAATTGATAAACATATTTCGGAATGATTAGATAATCAAAGGATATGCCTTTATCCATTTTTTGCAGCAATTCCACTTTCTGTTCCACTTCTGTTAATGGATTTCGAAACGTACTTTCGCTTTGTAGATTCTTTACATATTAGTAAATATATATCGGAAATTCTATTTGACATAATCGAAAGTTCAAGCTTACTTTTATAAAATTGCTCTAACAGTCTGCAAAAAATAATAAGCCGGATCCAATTCGAAGATTAAGGAACAACGCAATCTGCAACATTAACTGAATTAGATAATTTATACCGTCCGTTATACATTAAACGCGCATGCGCACACTCATATTCGTAGCCGTAAAGGTCTTACGCGCACGCGTAAACGCAATTCTGCCTTTGTAGATGTTACCTTCCATACTAATGACGCTAAATATAAAAAAATCAGTAACACCATAACTAACTTCAAACTTCTTATTCAGGCTTAACTTCTGCAACGTGGAATTTAGTGGAATAACATGTCTTCAGCTGATCTGATGATGCATCGCCAATCCTGTATAACGGACAGCAGCCAATAACGCCACCGAAGCTTGTCACTGCGCATGCGTGAAGCAAGTTCACTGCTAGGGCGAGACGCTACTAATAAATAATAATGTTAAATGCGAATTAAAACGGATAATTAAATAAATGCTAAATTATTAATGCAAATAGACGAATTCTAATACATACATTGTTCGGAATTGGAGTTTCAATAAAAGAAGATAAAAACGGATAATTAAATATAATAACAAGATTAATTATTCTTACATATATTGTTCGGAATTGGAGTTTCAATAAAAGAAGATTAAAACGGATAGTTAAATATAATAATAAGATTATTTTTATATGTTTTTCTCTTTTGCTTTTCAATTTTATTTTTAGAATTAAAACGGATAATTAAATAAATGATAAATAAATTATTAATGTAAATGTAAAAAAATTACCCCAACTGAGTGCAAAAAAATTGCTCCAACTAGAGTGCAAAAAAAATTGCTGGGGTGGGAAAAAATTGCCCAAACTAGGGTGCAAAAAAGGGTGCAAAAAATTGCCCCAAGTAAGGTGGAAAAAATTGCCCGAACTGGGGTGGAAAAAAATTGCCCCAACTGGGGTGGAAAAAAATTGTCCAACTGGGGGTGGGAAAAAAATTGCCCCAACTAGGGTGGGAAAAAGTTTCCCCAACTGGGGGTGGGAAAAATTGCCCCAACTGGGGTGGGAAAAAATTGCCCCAACTAGGGTGGGAAAAAATTGCCCCAACTGGGGTGGGAAAAAATTGCCCCAACTAGTTACCTAGACCCGAAGACATACATAAAACCGCGTTTATAACAAAATCGGGCACTTATGCATTTTTACGCATGTCCTTTGGGTTGTGTAGGGCCCCATCAACATTCCAGAGAGCTATGGACATTGTTCTAAAGCTTGTCCTAGGAAAATCGACTTTAATCTATCTAGATGATATAATTATAAAGAGTAGTATCTTGGAACAACATATTAAAGATCTAGAAGAAGTTTTTAAATTATTAACAGAGGCCGGTCTTACAATTAACGCCTTAAAATGCAAGTTCGCAACTAAAGACTTAAATATCTGTGTTAAAAATTTCGCAAAAGAGTATAGAAACTCAAGATTCAAAAATAAAAGCAATCAAGAATTTCCCACCTCCCAACACCGCCAAGAAAATTTCTTCTTTCCTTGGGTTATGTTCTTATTATCGGCCATTCATAAAAGATTTTGCTAATATTGTTGAACCCTTGTTAGTAATTAAAAGAAAGAAAAGTAAATTCATGTGGACAGCAGAAGCAAATACCGCATTCGAAAGGTTAAAAGAAGCGCTTATCAATGCCCCTGTTTTGAAATTCCCGGAGGGGGACGAAAACCTGGAAATTGCAGCAGATGCGTCGGACTATGGTGTGGGTGTGGTTCTTATGCAAAATGACCATCCTTTGGCAATTTTTAGTAAAACGTTGAATCATACACAAAGGAATTATACAGCTACAGAGAGAGAAACATTAGCCGTATTAATGGCTGTACACAAATTTCGAGTGTATTTCGGCAAAGCGCCTGTAACAGTCTTTTCGAATCATGCGGCTGTTGGTAGACTTTACTCGGGGAAAAACCTAACGCCCAGGTTAATAAGATGGGCTTTAAAACTCCAAGAATATAATCTCATAATCAAATATAAACCGGGTAAGGAAAACAATGTAGCTGACGCACTTTCTCGTATAAAACTGGACGATGAAGGCAATGAACTTAAATGCGCTGTGTTGACTTCAAAAAATTTTAGATTCTAGAGATACAATTATTGCTGAATTGAAAGCTGATCCTGAATTTGGAAGTATCTATGCGTATTTGAAAGACCCCCGAAAGCTTTGAACACACAGATATCGATGAGATAAGAAATAGAGCAGAAAACTATGAAATAATAGATAATTTATTATTTTATACGAAAACAACAAACGAAAATCTGGAATACAAACCAGTCATCCCAGCCTCGCTTCGTATAAGCATTTTGATGGAATTACACGACGCGAAAACAGCGGGTCATTTAGGGGTCAGAAAGGCTTTAAAAAGGGTACGCGAAGCGGTATATTTCCCGCAAATATACAAAATAGTAACTGCGTATGTCAGGTCCTGCAATAAATGTCAGTTAATAAATGATATTAATTACAGCCCGGCCGGTACATTCGCGCTACATTTCCGAATGAAATTTTAGGCAAAGATCTTCTTGGTCCTTTCCTCCAGTGAGTTAAATAAAAATCGTTTTCTTTTAGTAATTGTAGATCATTTTTCAAAATGGCCAGAAATTCTTCCACTTAAACGCGCGTCAGCCAAAACAGTCGCAGATGCATTCTTACACAGATACATTACACAGATACATAAATACGGTGCACCGAAAAAAGTACATAGCGATAACGGTAAACAATTCGTTAGCCAAATATTTGAAAACATATGCACTGGACTTGGCATACGCCATATCAAAATGGTTCCGTATAGACCACAGGCAAACATAGCTGAAGGAGTTAATAAAAACATTGTAAAAATAAATCCAAGTTATGTTAGCACACATCACAAGCGCTGGGATGGCTACATAAATATGTTAGCTTATGCTTTAAGAACGGCAAATCACGATACTACGGGAAAACCCCAGCAGAATTATTTTTAGGACGAAAGTTAATTACGCCATTAGATAAATTATTCTTTGTGCAACAAAGAGACCAAGAATTTAAACAGAAAGATGTGCAAACACTTATTGACCAGGCGGTTAAAAGATCGGATACGGCAAGAAATAGGCAAAAGTTATACTATGATAGAAAACGCCGTGAAGCAGATTTTAAAGTTGGAGATAAAGTGTTGAAGCGGAAATTTTCTTTATCAAGTGCCCCAGACAATTTTACTGCAAAGTTAGCTCCAAAATTTGAAGGCCCTATGTAATTCAGGAAATCAAGGGAGTCGTATTGTACCTTAACAACGAGAGAGGGGAAATCTGTAAAGCAAGTCCCGACCAGGTGAAAAATATTATAATCAAAATGATTTTGAAATCCTTGAAAGTTTCTTGCAGGACTCAAGCGTAAAAGAAGTAGAAGGTCCAGAAATAACGTCACCCGTTCCACAACCCAAGAAGCAGAGAACAAGAAGAGAAACCTAGCCGTTCTATAAGTCATGCGACGGTACCGAAAAGAAGAAATGAAAACGTCAGACTCCAGCATTTAAGAAATACAAGAAAGCAAAGCCGCCGCGTAAAGACACTTTGGTAAAGAGGAAAACACCACTTACAACTTATCGCAGTAGAAATTCTGCATCGAGGAGAATGCTTCCAGGGCCAGAGAGTCAGGTGCAAACAAGGCTGCCGTTCCCGAGGACGAAAAGACGGCAGGAGGAACGAAAAGACCACCACCAACAGAAGAAATCCAAGCACGATTCCAGACCGGAGGACGCCAAGACCAGCCGTCCAGGGGCAAAACGGAAAAGACAGCAACCCGACGACTACCACTCCAAGAGGCCAGCATGCAGAGGGCGAAAAAGAAGAAGCAACGTGGACGACACTCGAAGGACCCTAAGGAGACGACTGACGTCGATGAAATCTATAACATGGGAGCAGTTCTGCCAGAAGAGGATGTCGGAGTTACAATCATCGAAAACTCAAAGATAAGTTAAAATCTTCTATAACATTTTTTTTTTTTTGTTCCGAAATGTTATGCGTAAATACAAAGTTCTATGTTTTGACGGAAGTCAATGTGTCTCGGTTGAGATTTAGTTTTATTTTACTTTATTTAGCTAAGGCAAAAGTATTATTTTCTTTAAGTATAAAATCTAGGAAGAAGCAGTTTCTGTTGGTCGAAAGA